>NC_053395.1:104278980-104603571 GCF_905171765.1 Bufo bufo | reverse complement strand
AGGTGCTGGCGTATTCCGCCAGTACCTCCCAGAGCTGGCTGCTCTGAGTAGGTGAAATATCAGGATTGATACTCCACCCAGCCCCGGCCTCCCTAGTGTCCTCAAGCAGGTCCCTTAGAGGGTCCACCTCCTCTCCCTCAGGCATGCTACATACTGCCAGGACATGTGCTGGCCGCTCATGGTGTCTTTTTAGCATGTTTACATGGAAGGTTCTGTGTCCCCTCTCCCTCATGTCAACCACATAGTGGATCCTGTCCTTACACTGAAGTATGGGGTAAGGGCCCTCCCATGCAGCCTGAAGTTTGTTTTGTCTCAGGGGAAGCAGCACGTACACCTGGTCCCCCTCCTGGTAGGTCCTTTCCCTCGCATGGCGATCGTACCAGCGTTTTTGGGTATTTTGCGCCTGTGCCATGTTCTTTGCCACCTGTTTGACCAGGGACTCCATCTTAGCCCTGAATCGCAGCACATAGTCAGCACATAGTCAACCACAGATTGGTCAAGGCTGACACTTGGGCCTTCCCAGGACTCCCTAATGAGGTCCAGGGGGCCCCTTACACGTCTCCCGTACAGCAGTTCAAAAGGTGAGAAACCTGTGGACTCCTGTGGCACTTCCCTGTAGGCAAAAAGCAGGTGGGGCAGATATCGTTCCCAGTCACTACACTGGGACTCCACAAATGTGCGCAGCATTTGCTTCAGGGTCCCGTTGAATCGCTCACACAGGCCATTGGTCTGCGGATGGTATGGACTGGACACAATATGCTCCACCCGCATTTTTCTACAAAGGCCCTGCATAAGGTCAGACATGAACTGTGGGCCTTGGTCGGTCAGCATTTCGGCCGGGAAGCCAACGCGTGCGAATATCCCCAGCAGGGCATCCGCAACTTTGTCTGCCCGGTTGGAGGACAATGCCACAGCCTCGGGGTATCGAGTGGCATAATCGACCACTGTCAGTATAAATCGTTTGCCCGTATTACTCGGGATAGCGAGAGGACCAATGATGTCCACAGCCACTCTCCGGAAAGGTTCCTCAATTATGGGTAAAGGATTTAGCGGGGCACGGGACATGTCGCCCGTCTTGCCGACACGCTGACAGGTGTCACAAGACCGACAGTACCGCGCTACGTCTGAGCTTATACCAGGCCAGTAGAAGTTGTACAACAAACGGGACCTGGCACTTTTAACCCCCAGGTGACCAGCCAAAGGGATCTCGTGCACCACACGCAGCAATTGTCCTCGGTATTGGGTAGGGACAATCATCCGCCTGTAGGCCGGATCACTTCTACCCCCACATGGGAGTACTTCTTCCTGGTACAACCTACCATTCTCCCAGAAGACCCTGTGCATAGCCCCCTCCACAGGGTGGCTCTCAGCGGCACTTCTGAGTTGTACCAGGCTGGGGTCGCTCCGCAACGCCTGTTCAAAAGCGGTTCCCCAGGAGTCAGACAACTGTCCCGTGGCAAACGTGGACAGAGGTCTGGGGCCTGCAGCTGACAGGTCCATGGGGTCAGAACAGGTCGGAGCAATGGCTCCTACCTGCTCCGACCTGGACGGTCGGACAGCCGTCACTTTCGAAGCGCTGCGGGTGACCGCCAGAAAGGACCTGATTACACATGACATTTGCATTAGTTTCACCAACATTACCAACAGATGCATTGCAAGTATTACCACATTCAGTGTCCTGGTTCCCTGAATCAATACATACTTTTCCGATTACCTGTGAGCCCTCTGCTGCAAATGTCTCCGAATCTCCCTCCCACACAAGTCAGCCTCCCCCGCCCGTACATTCCCCCAGGATACCTCACCCTCACTCACATCTCGGCTAGGTACCCTGGAATGTCCCGGAAGTCCAGAGGAGTCCTGTGTGGTACCAGGCAGCACATAGCATGCCTGCATCCTGCCCAGATCAGTTCCGAGCAGGACATTCGTGGGTATGTCAGCCATGACACCCACCTCCCTCATTCCACTCCCGACACCCCAGTCCAGATAAACACGAGCCAGGGGTACCATGGGGAGCGGCCCTCCAACGCCAGTGAGCGAGAGGGTTCTTCCTGGAATGAGGTCCTTTTCGTCCACCATCTCTGGACGGACTAAAGTTACCTGGGCTCCCGAGTCCAACAGTCCAGTGGTGTATCGGTTACCCACGGTAACGACTTGCATATTGTCCGCTGGGCGCTGGATCTCCTTCCCGACGAGGAAAACTCTGGGCGGCTTGCGGACAGATGTGCTGGTTGGGTTGCTGGTGGGCCTGCCAGTTGATTGTGGACTTCCCTTCTGCTCTGGGCACTCGCGGCTGAGGTGACCCGGCTTGTGGCACCGGTAGCAGGTCCGGATCTCCGCTGAGGCTGGCTTGGCTCCGTCAGGTCGCTGGAAGGGCCGTGAGGAGGAAACAGGGGAAGGGTTTCCTTCCAAATGTGACAAAGCGTCCTTGGAGGCCCGAGTGCTGGGCATAGTGAGGAATTCATCAGCTAACTCGGCCGCCTCCCGCGCAATCTTTGGCTTGTGCACATCAGGGGGGCAATTGGCGACAAACTGTTCCCGGACCATCAGATCAGCCAGGGACTGCTTGGTGTCCTGGGTGAGGGGATCAAAACCACTGTTTGAAGATGGTCTGTAATTTGCCAAGATAGTCCGTAAATGTATCCTCAGGCCCTCTCCTCAGGGACCGGAATTTCAAACGGTAAGTCTCTGGGGTAAGCATGTACTTGGCTAGGATAGCATTTTTGATGGCCTTGTAACTGGCCCTCTCTGCAAAGGGTAGTCCAACAAGGGCCTCTATGGCTTTTCCCTTCAGCGCAGACATAAGGTGTCCCGCCCACTGTGGCTCTGGCACCTGGTACTGATGGCATGAGGTCTCAAAAGCATGCAGGAAGATGTCAATGTCACAGTTCTCTGACTCCATCACAGGCAGTTTTGGCTTGACCACCAGGGATGGTCCTGTGGAAGCTGCAGCCCGGTCCGGCCTTTGAAGCTGTAATTGGGCCATTGCCAGTTCATGACGTTGGGCAGCCTCATGTTCCGCCCGACGCGCCTCCAGCAGCCGAAAATACAAGTCCGGGTTAGTGTGGAGTAGCTGGTCCATAACACTTAGGGATGGCATAGAAACAGAGCTATGCTCAGCTGGAGAACTGCAAGGCTCAGCAGGATGTCCGTTTCCCAGTTCGTCAGCCTCTGCCTGGGAGGAGTTATCCAACTCAGTGGCATCTGAGTTTCCTCCATCCAATAACTTCTGGGCCTTCAGCATACCTCGAGTTTGAGGGCCCTGTGGTGCACTCATTGTTGCCAAATAAAAGAAAGGAAAGAAAAACAAAGAGGGGTTGGGGTACACTTCTAGCTGCTATGTATGTATAAACCAAAAATGCACTGTGTCTCTTTCTTAAAAAACGGTTAGGTTTTTTCAGTGTGAGGCTAATCGCTTAACCCACACACTGACGCTCTAAGCAAGCTGCAATCCCACCGCTGCACCAATTCTGTCGCGGTCCACCCTCGGTTGGGCTTTTCTCCACGCTGGGGCGTCCTGGCGATCAGAAGTCTAATTTAAACGGGGGTGGTCGTGACAGAATTCTGCCACCAATTCTGTCACGACCACCCCCGTCTAAATCAGACTTCTGACCGCCAGGACGCCCCAGCATGGAGAAAAGCCCAACCGAGGGTGGACCGCGACTGGGGGGAGATTCAGAATTACCCAAACAGTCAATCCTGCACCCCCCTTATTTTCTGCTGCCACCACGTTCGTGAGTGAACGACTCTACAATTGTAGGGATAGGGGTTCGGACCACTCACAGATCAGCCCCACTATTACGCTACAAGCTAACCCAATCGAGTAATAAAACAGTTATGTCTCTAATATCAGTCTACTATAAAACAGGTATGTCTCTTCAGGGCGTACGAGTACTTTGTTGCAGTGGGGCTTAGAGCAATAAGAGAGAGACAATTTAAAAGATATGAAAATATCTTTTACTATAAGTAACACAGAAGTGAAAAACAATGCATACAAAAATTTACAGAAAAATATTACAATAGCAAGCTGGGAAGCATGTGGAAAATAAACAGGGATAAAAAGAGAAATACTATCTTGGATTTTGCCTATTCAAAATCCAGGCACAAACTTACGTTCCAACGGACAGCCTATCGGTGATGTGACCACAGGGCAAAAAACTCCCCTCTCCCATTGCGCACTGACCTTTATGCCCCATTCTGTGGGAGGGTAAGGGGGGTTGGCCCAGCCAATCGCTGGCCAAGGGCTGCACGGTGGGTGTTCCTGAAGGAGGGTTTTGGGAGGGCTTGTTCGACCCTCCCTGCTGCTGGCCAGGCCACTTTTCCCTAATTTTACAAAAGAGGCCCATAACTTTGCCGGCGTAATAAATATGAAAAACCGGGCACTTTTGCGGGGTCCCCCATGAATTTATGGATGATTCTATGGGTGACACCCCACCTCTCTCCCCTCCAGGTGACTAGTAACCCATTTCCCAGTCTGGGAAGACCCCAGAGCTGCCAAGTTTGGACTCTCCTGGTTCCTCTGGGTGAGAGGTGCACTTTGAGGGTACCTACATTTTTGGGTCATAATTCCATATAGCCCCAATATGCTTTTTGGGGTTCTCAGAGCACGGTTCACATGTCTCTCCTATGCGCTCCCCTCTCCCAGCTATCTCTGCTTCTGATGTGTAAATTGAGCAGGCTGCAAGGAAGGGCCAACTAGCATGTGTTTAGATTTCATGGTTTCAAGGTGGGCAGGAGACGCATGGGCTGGGGTCTGTCCTTAGAAGCTTTCCAAGGTGTGAGGTGATCTCAGCAGGGGGTGATTAGAGTCTGTGGTCTCCAAAGGGCTACAGGAACGACCATATATGGACGTCCTGTTCCCAGATTAGACGTGGTTAATTTTTCTAAACTGACAGTCATTTTTTAATAAGATCCGGACAGGGATGTGACATTGCGTCACACTCGTCATATCTCACCATCCGCGGCTGTACTAGTGTGATGGTGGCTCCACTGTCCCGGAGCCCTTGAGTGGGGTGTCCATTCACTTTCACAGGCTGCCTATGGTCTTGGTGGTTATCTAGAGCGGCTGCCTGCACAGGGTCCACTTCGTGGAGAACCTCAAACTTCTCCTCGTCCTATCTTCCTAACATTATTACCGGGGACTCCTCTACAAAATGGGCTTCTGCTCTCTGGGGTCCCGCCGTAGCTCGGTTCCACTGTGGAGTTGGTGGGCGGTTTTGGGGGCAGTTGCTCCGCAATGTGTCCCACCTGATTGCATGTATAGCACCTTCTCCCATCCGATCAGAGAAGGGGTGCAGATACTGCCAGAGGAGGAGGGTACAAAGGCGGTGGACAGTTTGTTGTTACTGGGGGATGAGGTATAACCACCTGAAAGGGTCTCCTGTCTGGTCGAGCTTTAGATCGAGGAGGCCTCCTCTGGGGTCCCGCTGTAGCTCGGTTCCAATGAGGAGATCGCGGGCAGTTTCAGGGGCAGTTTTGCCGCATGTGTCCAACCTGATTGCATCGAAAACGGCGGGGCTTGTTGCCAGCTGGGCGTCTTGGGTTGGAGAGTATCAGTATGCTGGGGGAATGGTACTTGGTTGCTGCCACCGGTGGTGGTGGTGTCTCGGTCCGAAGGGGTTGTATTTGAGGTGTTGTACATGCCGCTTTGTGGGTATCTGCATACTCGTCCGCGAGTTTGGCTGCTTCAGGTAAGGAAAGGGGTTTGCGGTCCCTTACCCAATCCCTGACGTCGGTCTGGAAGTGGTCGTAAAATTGTTCCAGTAAAATGAGCTACAGGACGTCATCCACTGTGGTGGCCTGGAAGCTTATGACCCAATTGGAAGCAGAGAGCTGCAAGCGGCAAGCCCACTCTGTATAGGAGTCTCTGTACACTTTGCGCGAATCTCAAAATTTTCTGCGGTACGCCTCTGGGGTTACTGCGTACCGAGCTAGGAGCGCCTCCTTCACTCGTGCATAGCTGTGGATCTCCTGCTCTGGTACAGCCCTGAAGGCATCAGCTGCTTTGCCCGACAGTTTTCCTGATAATATCAAGACCCATTCGTCGGCAGCCACTCTGTGTAGGGCACACTGGCGCTCAAAATCTGCCAGATAGCCATCGATCTCGCTTTCATTTTCGTTGAAGTTTTTAAATGCGATGAAGGGAATCTTCCACGAATCAACTGTGCTGTTCCCTCCGTTCGGTAGAATGGCTGCTGTTTGCTGGTTTTCAGCCAGCCTCAGTTGTAGCTCTCGCTGTTCCCTTAGGTTCACATGCTCTGTCACACTATTGATCACCTGTAGGATGATTTCGGTAGTTGGGTTTGGCCCGAACGGTGCCAGTCGTTCCCTGATTTCCCTGTTGATTGGTAGTTCTGTCTCCCGACCGGTCGGTGTTGCCGCAGCCAAGTTCTCCCGGTCTAGCTCCATTAATTCAGCAATTATGCTGAATCTGCTTGGATTTGTTGCTGGCAATCCCTCCACAAACTCCCAACTGTTCCTTTAGTGTGCTGCGCTTAAGCTGTGTGTACCAGCCTTCCATTCACTGTACACCAGTGCTTTCCTTAGATTCTCAGTGCAGGGAAAAGGGATGATTCCCACTGTTTGCCACCAGTTGTGACAGTCTGAATATGATTTACCGTCTGTCATTCCCTTGTTCCCAGGAAATAATATCGCCACAAATCCACAGAGTAAAATATCGCTGGTGTCGCATAATAATCCACACAGGAGCCAAAGCTTCATGCTGGAACAAAAAATGTTTAATGGAAAGCAAGGGCATTAAATTTAAACAGCATCAAACTCCTCCTCGGAGCCAGCAAGACAATGGAGTTTTGGAAACTCAATTTACAAAACAAGGCTTGGTCACATGGCTTACAAGCAATCACTATGGCTTTTCCAAGACAATGGCCTAAAGTGTTATCTCGTGTATTTTAATTAAGTAGATCAGTCTTGTGGTTTAGAAGCAGACTGAATGTCCAGAAGTGTGTGTACACATGTCCTTGATACACATAGATGTCCATGTCCATTGTTAGGAGTAGGTATCCACGGGGATTAAGTAGCAGGGAGGTAAAATAACCAAACGGTTACTGGGGAGTTCTTCACAGTCCCCTAGTGAGATGCCATGATGAGTAGAATTCCCAAAATTTTGAGGATAACCATCTGCCGACTAGCAAATATCATACACGTGTGCTATTCTGGGCCTCGGCAACTGTCCTGCCCAGCATGGAGCAGCATGACTCCATAATCAATGTCAATGTCAGATCGGGCAGGAGAGAGGGACAGGATAACTCTTTTCACCTCTTCTAGAAAGAAAAATATATTTATAGTTTAAAGAGTATTTTACCTTTAAAACAATATCAGCTTTTCTTTGTTATAGCTCTAGAAAAGCTGAGCGATAATTAATATGGCTGTCAATGGTTGTCACCCAACTTAACCTGTCTCCTTTAGCGCAAATCTGCTTGGAACTTGGAAACACCTAAACATAATTTATCATTTTGTTGCTGTACGCTCAATGCAACTCCAGTACATAGCTGTAATGACCGACGTCACGCACAGGGAGGATAAAAGGGAAAGCCCTGCCCAAGGGAGAGGGAAAGGTGGTGATCCCTAACTCACCTTGCGGCTGGCACCTGACTGCCCTGACGTCCCTAGACGGGTTCCTCACCCGTGTGGCGATCACGTGCCTAAACCCTGGCTTTCCCTAAAATGAGCCCTAGATAGTGAACGGGCCGGTGGGATCGCTAGTCCGCACCACTATCACTAAGAGGGAAACACCAGGGAGAGGACAGACAAAACAGACAAACACATACACCCAGGTGGGCGATCACAATAGACCACAAAGGTCCAACAGGGATCCGGAGGGTAGCGTTCTGGACCAACTACCAGAGAACGCAGCAACACAGCTCCAGAAGGTCAGAATAGATGTCCAGGCAGGAAGTTCTATCTCTGGCAACCAGAGAAGTGTGAGAGAGGAATATAAGGAGGTTTGGGAGTGCTGGACAAGGAACAGCTGAGGAGAAGGAGCTATGGATCCCTGAGTGAGCCAAAAGGGTTTGCAAAGCAAACCCAGAAAGCTACCATAAGGAAAACAGCCGTATCTTAAATAGAGCGTGCAGCCAACCGCTGCGACTTCCTTACCCCGGGTATAACGGAGTCAGGCGTGGTTCTCGATACCCTCGTGACAATAGCTGGCTGTCTTCACCTTCTCACATAGATCAGACAACACACTGCTCCTGGCTGTGTTAGTTCTCTCTGCTCTCTCTTTTCTTCTGTCGGTGTTGGTGATAGCAGCAGAAAGAGGAATGAGGTTGTTTAAAGTTGATCAGAGTGTGGAGTGGAGGGAAAACATCCAAGTCTTCAGGGAGGGCAGATCACGCAGGTTGTATTGTATCAGAGTATAGATAGGGGGCACACAAGACAATTTCCAGGGGATGAACAACATATGGTTGAAAGCATACACTTCAGCACCAGTGTCTGTCAAAAGAGGAGAAATGAGATGCCGCATAGGCTGTAGGAGGAGAAGTAAGTCATGCTTAAAGGGGTTCTGCAGTTTGTTTAAACTGATGATCTATCCTCTAGCTAGATCATCAGCATCTGACCGGCGGGGGGCCGACACTCGGGACCCCCGCCGATCAGCTATTTGAGAATCAAAAATATGGAAAGATTTCTCATGTTATTGATGAGATTTGGAAAATGTAGTCCAATGTAAAGCTGGTGATTCTTTCTCTCAAGTTATAGCTTCAACTGTGGGATATTGTGAAAGGGACGATACTACAGGTGAGCAATGCATAGTGAAGATTATAATGAATGGGAGGAAGCATTTACGTAGTTATCCTGTCACATTGTCTGAATATGTATCAGGACAGGGCAGAGAGAGTGGAGAAAGTTTTCACTAGACTCCAGAAAAGTTGGGTAGATTTGGGCTTTGAACATACCTTAGATACGCATGAGAAAATTTTAATTGCTGTCTTTGTGGATGTCTTAAGGATCATCTGGAAAGGTCTAGTATTAGAAAGGCCTGGGTGAAGTTCACTATAGCCCTTCATTTTGTCCCTCGATTTTGTTTAAGTTGAATTGAACAAAGGCCTAAGGCGAGTGTGGCTGCCTATCAGTCCTTCCCACAAGAAGGGGGAAGGAAACTTTGTATGTACTTGCCCACTTCCTCGCCCGTGGAAGGAGCTACAAATGTTCAGCCCTTCAAGTGCAACACCCATAGGGAATTAACAATCCAGAAACAAATGCTGGATCCCTATTATCTATAAAATCATTAGGATCTAATTCCATTGCCTCATAGCAAACATGTTCTTTGATCTCTTATAGCTAAGGGTAGTATCACATGTGTAGGAGTAGATAGTAATGCAGTTTCTACTCCTCTCACCAACTGTTCACCGTCTTAAGGGTGTACAAAATTAGATCAGACTACTCTGCTGGTTCTGTAGGGGGGAGGGAGTAGTAGTGCCTTCCCACCTCTAAAAATAAAAAAAATCACATGACTGTCTTCAATTAATAACAAAATTTTTAAGTTTCTGGTAGATAATTTCAGGTTCTTGGAAGATGGATCATCTCGGACAGAAGATGCTGTTCCTACTTAATCTAATGTTGTCAAGAAAGAACCACTCCCTCCAGCAATGTTAGTGCAGGAGACAGAGCTGAAGACACTCGCTGAGGTTTGTAAGATGGCTGAGGGTAAGACTGCTAACATCAATATTAATCCAGGTATGCCTTCGGTATCACTCATTATGGTCTAATCTGGTGAAGCAGAGATTTTGTTTGATCCATGGGTAAGTCCATCAATAATGAATGGTGAGTGTATGAAAGATGTTTGATGTCCTGATGCTGCCTGAGAAGGTAGATGCTAAACTATTATCTGAAGTCTATGCTAAGTGGAAGTCAGTGTGATACAAGAGGGCTTAGGGCCAGTGGACTTCAAAAAGTTTGTCTTTTTCAGATACAGGCTACAGATGCTGAAAGGAAACATCAAAGGATAAAGGTAGAAGTTATGATTGAGAATGGACTCTGGAGGGTTGGTAAGAAACTCTTTTTTCAGAGGGCACTCTACCTAAAGAGGATGGATTTAGAATATGGGCAAATCAAGAGAGAGAAGGTGTGATTGGGTTCTGTGGTGGATGGCTCCTGGGTTCAACAATGCTGCCACTAGGTTAGTTGAAGGTGAATGCTGTAATAATGATGGGAGAACTATGGGAGTTCCAGGAAGGCATATGCCAAGGTCATCTTAACCATTTCAGAGACTGCGGATTGAATACATTCAGAACAAAGGTGGAACAGTGTGAATATGTCTGTGTCTGAATTGATCTCTTTCCAGAATATTCAAAGATTTGGCCTGTAGCAAAGGCTACAACTAAAAGATACTGAGGTAAGAGTACCTACCCCATGGCTTTTCTCCATCTAGTACGCATCTAACTGGAAGATGGGCTTAAGTCCTTATGAAGTACTCTTTGGGAATGCCCCTAGATTAGGTCTCTATTTCCCCAACAACTCCAGATGCAGCATAGTAGTTTTTCAAACTATGTTGTCTGTTGCCCAAATTGGTTGTCTAATATGTATTTCCAAGTTTAGTTGTTTTCTAGAATCCCGACTGTATAGAAACAATTCATTCTTTACAATCAGGAAATTGGGTAGTGGTGAAACGAGAAACGTAGTAGAGCTTCGGTTTAAAGATCTACATCAAGTCCTGATAACCGCCTCCACTGCTGTTGAATTGGAAGGAGAGCCTGATTGGATCTACGTGTCACATTGCAATCAAGTGCCAGGACTATAATTCCATAATGTTTTTGCATGTCGTATTGTTTGCTTCATATTGTACAAGGGGGAAATCACAGTCAAATCAAATTCCAACGGTGTTATATTATCAAGATGAGTCAGGAACAACTAAGTTGACTTTTGCAGTATAGTGGACTGTAAGACAGATAACAGATAGGAGACTTGGTTTTGGTCTGATAAGTGCATCTGTGTGACTGGAACTGACCCAGTCTATGATAGTTGTGTTTAGATATGACCATACCAACTGTGGATATTGGAGATACACTATTCTGAGGTGTTGGGAGTATAAACCAGTAGAGACTACCTCTAAAGTCAGTAAAGTGAAGGTTTGTCGCAAATAACAATGTCCTGAAGGGAACACCACCAAACAGTTGTAAACATAATGAATGTAATCCTCTGTTCCTGTCCATTAGAAATCCTATCCAACAGGATTCGGGGATATCTGTTTTAGGAGCATGTGTAAATGACAAAGATCTCCTAGGCAAATTTAGAATGTTGGTAAGGGTAAAACCTCAAAGTTCAGTTGCATCTGTGGCTCCTACATCTTTACCTATAATTGGCATTAAATATTTGGCCAGTTTAACAATATGAAGACAAACTGGCCTTAGAGACAGGATTTTATGCAGGAAAGCCCTTTGGTGTTTTCCCTCCAGGATATTGTTCTTACATGATTCAGCTGAATAAGACAAGAAGTGACTCTTGTAGTTCCTGACAAATGGTTTATCAACCAAAATTATCAAAACGCAGATATCTGGTGATTGTGTGGAGATTTGAAACTCTGACCCAGGATGCAGGTGGAATGTAGTGGCTAGGGGTGCACCGAAATGAAAATTCTGGTCCGAAACTGAAACCGAAAATTCAGGATGCCCTTGACCGAAAACCGAAACCGAAACTGCCTTTTTGCCCAAATACTTTTAAAATACTTTTTTTTTAATGATTTTATTAATAATTCTTTTTCATGAATGAAATTCATCTGTGGGTGGCGCTGTTATGGAGAGGGGGATCTGTGGGTGGCGCTGTTATGGAGAGGGGGATCTGTGGGTGGCGCTGTTATGGAGAGGGGGATCTGTGGGTGGCGCTGTTATGGAGAGGGGGATCTGTGGGTGGCGCAATGGAGAGGGGGATCTGTGGGTGGCGCTGTTATGGAGAGGGGGATCTGTGGGTGGCGCTGTTATGGAGAGGGGGATCTGTGGGTGGCGCTGTTATGGAGAGGGGGATCTGTGGGTGGCGCTGTTATGGAGAGGGGGATCTGTGGGTGGCGCTGTTATGGAGAGGGGGATCTGTGGGTGGCGCTGTTATGGAGAGGGGGATCTGTGGGTGGCGCTGTTATGGAGAGGGGGATCTGTGGGTGGCGCTGTTATGGAGAGGGGGATCTGTGGGTGGCGCTGTTATGGAGAGGGGGATCTGTGGGTGGCGCTGTTATGGAGAGGGGGATCTGTGCACTGTTATGGAAAGGGGATATGTGCACTGTTATGGGCATAACAGTGCACAGATCCCTTTCCCCATAACAGTGCACAGATCCCCCCTCCCCATAGCAGTGCCATAGACCGATCCCCCTACCCATAACAGCCCCAGCCCTGCTGCTCACAGCATCACTCACTGCATCTTTATTTTACCTTACAATCGTGAAGCTCCGGTAACAACTCTGCAGGCAGAGCGGAGGGCGGCGTAACGTCACTTACTCACGTGACGCACCTGCTCCGCCCACTTTATGAATGAAGGAGGCGGAGCAGGCGCGTCACGTGAGTAAGTGACGTTATGCCGGCCTCCGCTCTGCCTGCAGAGTTGTTAGTTACTGGAGCGTCACGATTGTAAGGTAAAATAAAGATGCAGTGACAAAGTAAACCGCCCGCCCGGCGCCCGCCCGCAGATGGTGGGTGACAAATCCCACACCCCATATTTTCGGCCGATATGTAACAATATCGGCCGAAGTGGATTAGGTGCATTTTCGGCCGATATTTTCGGCTGCCGGAATTTCAGTGCACCCCTAGTAGTGGCCAATGTAACCTGATGCCATTTGTTCTATTTTCACCTCCTGAGTGAGATCAAATCAGTAAGTAAAACAAAGTCCAGTCACGACTAAGGAGGTCACTCTCTATATCCTTTGACTCACATGTATACATGGATGCCATAGGAATCTATAGAAGAGTTTCTGATGAATTTAAAGCTAAAAGTCAGATAGCTGCAGGATTTGAGTCATTAATTCCCACGACTAGTAATAATAAAAAATAAAATAAAATGTAGATTAAATTAACAAAGCTCAACAAAGATTTGTGAATTACACCTGTGATGCTGGGAAGGGAATGGAGGAACAACTGAGTTTTTTTCCAGTGATGACTCTACAGAACCGACTGGTCCTTGACAGCAGAAAAAGGAGGGGTCTACAAGATCGTTGGAAGTTCCTGCTGCATCTACATTACAGACAACACTGCCCCTGATGGAAGTATCACTAAGGATCTGAAGAAACTGATGGACTTTATCAATTGAACTGATGGGAAAAATTCTGAAATTAAATCACATCATGGCCAGAATAATGTTTTAGGAACTGGTTCAGTGACTACAGTGTTTTTAGCATTTGGCTTTAACAGGCTGTTATATAGTTCTCCGTTTTAGGAAACTTGTTTTTAAAAATGCTTAATACATCCATGCCCACACTATGTACATGTGCTGTGCCCCTGTCAAAGACAAAGATTATTCCATCCTGAAGTAAAAAAACTTTGTTGATGGTTGCGACGTAAATAGGACAAGTTGAAGGCAAACCCGAAAGGGAGTTGAGGGGACCTGGCGAAGCAATAAGAAAAGTCCAGCTCTTCGCTGTTTAGGGCGTTGGGAGAGTACCTCACTTTGCCTGTTCACCTTTGGTCTATTTGCCGCAAAAGGAGGGATATCGCTTCTCGGCCTTTTGGCTAAGCTCAAGTGTAGTATCGGTTCTTCAGTCCGGTTGAGCTACGCTCCCGGCTGTACTCCAACTAATGTGTTACGGCCATGGTTGTCGAGCGTAACGGAGAACTACACAGTAACCCTGGGTAACGGAGCGTGGGTGTAGTATGAGCGCCTATGCGATGTGACCTTTGGGCTCTGCTGGATCGAAGCCATGAGGCCAGGTTGTGTTGAAAGCCCAAAGTATAAGTGCCCCAGGGGTGGTGTCCCTGGGGTGCCTGAACTCACTGGGTACCTCCCTGTCCCACAGAGTGATGGCAAATTTGTGCGGCACTTTTCTTTCTCAAAATGGCACACATTCACCTTATCTATTTTTTGTGTTCACTGTGTGCACTTTTACACGTTTGTAGTGTCCACTAGGATTTTCAGGGTTGCGGCGCCCTTACGGGTACCCCCCCTGAGGTCTAGGGGGGGTGTGTGTGGCCATATTGGTTCCTCACCCCCCTGCCAAACCCCGTGGGCTCTCTCCTCGGGGAGAGTCCAGACCTTTGTTGAAGCTCCTGGCTGATGCCTTGGATAGCAGCCTAGGCGAAAGTCGGGAGCATAGATGGGAGTACCCTTGGCTTCGGCTGAGGGTTGCCACTTGTCCCAGTCCCTTGCAGGAGCTTTGGCCCCGGAGGGATAGGGAATGGTTTGTGTAGACATTTGAGTGCCCTCCATTTAATATCCATTTTTTTTATTATATATAATAAGCTTCAAATAGCCTAGGCTACTAAATTCCAGTTTCTGGTTTATCAAAACATAACGTTTATTTCATTTATTAAAGCTAATGTGAATCGGGAAGGTAAGGAACTTTTAAAATTATAGGTGCTGTTAAACTCAAGCGGCAGAGGATATAGGTTACTTCACCTATATATCCTGCCTCATTCACATGCATCTATCTTTATTTTTGTTTGCTGTTACAGCAGTCATTATTTCCAACTTTCCGGTTCTTTTTGATATATTGGCTGAATGCCTTTCTTGGTTTCTAAATAGATCGCATTGTTGAGGACCATCTATCTAGTCACTTTTGATTTCAATCTCTCACTTTCGTTTTGTTATATATCATTTATCGCGACTCGCTGCCGCTTATGTGTCTAAGTGAGATGGGTCTGCAGTAACTCCACACTCCGACACTTAGTTCAACATGCACCTAACCTAAAAACCGAATTGCAGCTCCCCCAACATGTTTCGCCACAGATGTGGCGTCTTCAGGGGAATAGAGCTACTGTCAACATGAACGCCTTGCAAGTGGGTGCTTATAACCGCTATGGGTGGATCATTACTTGTCCTGCAGCCAATCACTGCCGGGCGCTCGTGAGACAGACGGGCAACCTAACCACCCGCCTCCGTCAGGGTTCGTCAACTTAAATCAACTTAGATCTATAAAGATGGACGTAGACTCTAACAAAAATCTCTGCGCAGATGTAAATAGGGCCTTATTGGGAAACACATCTGAATCTAAAAATAAATACAGATGGAACCTGTGAATACAAATATAAAAGAAAAAGACTTAGAAGTGCGGGGACTTAGAAGAATTCGCACCGATTCCATATAACAGTGCTGTATGAACTCACGACTACAGATAAAATCAAGTTCAGGCGCATGCGCTGGATGTCTTGAAATACAAATATAAAAGGAAAAGATCTTACGCAGGCGCGGGGACTTAGAAAAATTTGCACCAATCCCATGTAACGGTGCTGCATGAACTCACGAGTATAGATAAAATCAAGTTCGGGCACATGCGCTGGATGTCTTAAAATACCATAAAAGATCTCGCGCATGCGTGGGCCCTTCGAAGAAAGAATATAACCGATACCAGGACCTGACCTGTAATGAACTTACGGGAATCTAAGTCCAGACGCATGCGCAGAACATTCGGGACATGAGTAGAACGACCTTATGATTAAAAAGAGATTCTAAGTTCTCACGCATGCGCCGTTGCTTGAAATATCTAGGTGACGTGAAAATATGACAAATGAACTTACGAGAATCTAAGTCCAGACGCATGTGCAGAACATTCAGGACATGCGTAGAACGATCTTATGAATGGAAAGAGATTCTATGTTCCCACGCATGTGCCGCTGCTTGGAATATCTAGGCAACGCAAAAATATGACGAACGAACCCTGACGGAGGCGGGTGGTTAGGTTGCCCGTCTGTCACACGAGCACCCGGCAGTGATTGGCTGCCAGGCGCGACGGTCATCAATGGTTGTAGTTTTCCAAAAAAGAGGCAGCACTCCAATGTAAAGGTGAAATGACCCGCTTTATTCCCCTCTGCAACGTTTCAACTGCTCATTGCAGTCTTTATCAAGCATACATGCTGGTGTCAGAATAAACACATTTATACCCACAAGGCCTTGTGAGTCAGTTAATTAGTTAATCAGTGACGATTACATAATCAAATATAAAAAATGTTAAAAATACATGATCCAATGTAAAAGAATGATACAAAAGTAATACAAAACATGTAGTAGATCAATAGTGCACATATTTCGTGAAACCATGATTACTGATCTTCAAAAAATCACAAACATCAATATCTATTTTCATAAAGTGCCATGTGCATCAATCGGAGTGATCACCTGTGTGCGTTAAGTGGCGGTCAATCGGCCGCATAGATTATACAGAAAATGACTTACACAGCGGTGTACTATGAAGGCGTCCATCTCGGCGTCCCCGGATCATCATTGCGCAAGCCCGATTGCCTGGAAACCAGTACACACAACCCGCGACACATCACCTGGTACATGACGTCAGTTGCGAGGCGTGCACAGGCAACCAGGCTCCTCCCCCGAAGTGTGACGAGCCAGAAGGTAACGTCCCAACAGCCAGGCCACAGGATCACGTAAGCACGTCACATGAGCCGTAGCTCGGCAACCGGGAAGCGTCCCAAGGCCGGCACATAACTGCCATCCAGGGCAGGACAGGGCACCGCAAATCCAGACCTAAACAGGGAAATAAAGTCCCATGTAGGGAATGATCAGGTTGTATACTACTACTTAGAGAGTTTAAACGGATGCTGGTAAATAAGGATATCAAGCCGTAAATATCGGAAGCTGATGGAGTCAGAAGTCCCTTAAAGGGACAGTGCCTCTATAGTAAATAAAATTATATAAAGTTGATATAAAGCTGAAAAACAGCTGATATAAAACTTGATTGGAAAGGTGCGGTTTATGTGGTTGTGCCACTTGAGTGACCATCGCCACAAACCTGTTATGGCACCTAGGTATCGAGTGCTATCAACACCCAATATCCTCTGAGCCAAAGTCCACCCATATTCCTCATCTGTAGCTGAGTGACAATCTTCCATTCACGACTTATCCACACTTTATTTCTTTAACTGAATGAGCTGTGATTCCAACCCCATTCTCCTAACACAGGACTAAAACACCATAGATAGTAGCCATCTTTTTCTACCGCTGTGATAATAGACTTGAAAAACTTAAAAATAGTTTTTTTCAGATCCGATAAAATCTGAAAATAAAAATAAAAACATAATAAATAAGTAAGATATTAAACACCATAAGTGATCACAATACCAGAGCATCAAATGAGGATGACAAACCCACAGGAGAGCGGAGAGTGCTCCCACAAAGCTACATAATATTCCATTTGAAATCGACATTCAGGCCCTGTGGTTTAATGGTCTGAAGGCGATGTATCCAACGCAGTTCCCTTTGTTTAAGGGTCACGGTGCAATCCCCACCACGTCTAGCCCTTGGAACCTGGTCTATTATCATGCATTTTAGTTCTCTCTCAGTGTGGCCATACTCAACAAAATGTTTAGGAACCGGCAGATCTGTTCTTTTACGCCTTATAGAAAAGCGATGATTGTTCAATCGTGTTTTCATGTCACATGTGGTCTCCCCCACATAGAGGAGACAACATTGACATTGCAATACATATACGGCAAACGAGCTGTCATATGTCAAAAAATGGCAGATATCAAACTGTGATCCAGTACCCGGGTGTGTGAAGACACTTTCCTTCATCATATAAGGGCAATTCACACGTCAGGCATGTAAAACACCCAGTCTTTCTTGGACCAAAAAACTTTTGCACCTTTCTCCACACTTACCAGTCTATCACGTAAGTTGGTAGGACGCCTTTATGATAAGAGTGGGGGACAAGCGAAGGACTATCATGGGAAAATTACTCTTTAGGATGGGCCAATGTTTCCTCAAAATACCAGCCACATCTCTACTTTGTTCTGAGTATGTTCTAACAAATGGAATCTGTCTAGGCCGCCATCATAGTACACCGCTGTGTAAGTCATTTTCTGTATAATCTATGCGGCCGATTGACCGCCACTTAACGCACACAGGTGATCACTCCAATTGATGCACATGGCACTTTATAAAAATAGATATTAATGTTTGTGATTTTTTTTAAGATCAGTAATCATGGTTTCACGAAATATGTGCACTATTGATCTACTACATGTTTTGTATAACTTTTGTACCATTCTTTTACATTGGATCATGTATTTTTAACAGTTTGTATATTTAATTATGCAATTGTCACTGATTAACTAATTAACTGACTCACAAGGCCTTGTGGGTATAAATGTGGATATTCTGACACCAGCATGTATGCTTGATAAAGACTACAATGAGCAGTTGAAACGTTGCAGAGGGGAATAAAGCGGGTCATTTCACCTTTACATTGGAGTGCTGCCTCTTTTTTGGAAAACTATATATATTAGGGCTGCACGATATGGGAATTTTGTGCGATTGCGATTAGGGCCCTAAAAATTGGGTATGACATAGTTATAGGGGATCTGTGGATGACACTGTTATGGGGGATCTGTGGATGGCACTGTTATGGGGGATCTGTGGATGATGCACTGTTATGGGGGATCTGTGGATGACGCTGTGTTGTGGGGGATCTGTGGATGGCACTGTTGTGGGGGATCTGTGGATGAAGCTGTGTTGTGGGGGATCTGTGGATGACGCTGTGTTGTGGGGGATCTGTGGATGACGCTGTGTTGTGGGGGATCTGTGGATGACGCTGTGTTGTGGGGGATCTGTGGATGACGCTGTGTTGTGGGGGATCGGTGGAGGACGCTGTGTTGTGGTGGATCTGTGGAGGACGCTGTTATGGGGTGGATCTGTGGAGGACGCTGTTATGGGGTGGATCTGTGGAGGACGCTGGTATGGGGTGGATCTGTGGAGGACGCTGTTATGGGGTGGATCTGTGGAGGACGCTGTTATGGGGTGGATCTGTGGAGGACGCGGTTATGGGGTGGATCTGTGGAGGACGCTGTTATGGGGTGGATCTGTGGAGGACGCTGTTATGGGGTGGATCTGTGGAGGACGCTGTTATGGGGTGGATCTGTGGAGGACGCTGTTATGAGGTGGATCTGTGGAGGACGCTGTTATGGGGTGGATCTGTGGAGGACGCTGTTATGGGGTGGATCTGTGGAGGACGCTGTTATGGGGTGGATCTGTGGAGGACGCTGTTATGTGGGGGATCTGTGGAGGACGCTGTTATGGGGGATCTGTGGAGGACGCTGTTATAGGGGATATGTGCTGACACATAGGGCCATGAGGGGAAAGCAGCATAAGACATATAGCATCTTATGCTGGTCCCCCTGATGGCCCTATGTGTCCCCTCATGTGTCCTAAACTGTGCACATAACTGGCTTTGTGTGTAAAGTATTTTACTAGTGTGTAAAACAATCTCTCTCCTATTGATAACATGGCCAGCCTCTGTACTCACTGCCACCATGAATGCAATACAGCGAGCGGGAGCGAGCTGGCCGGCCGGCGCGTGACTGACGTCACTTAGTAACGCTCCTCCCACTTCAGGAAGCAGGAGCGTTACTAAGTGAAGTCAGTCACGCGCCGGCCGGCCCGCTCGCTGCCGTTCGCTGCAGTGCATTCATCGTGAAAGTGAGTACAGAGGCTGGACCTGTTATCAATAGGAGAGAGATTGTTTCACACACTAGTAAAATACTTTACACACAAAGCCAGTTATGTGAGCGGGGCCCCTTCATATATAATCGCAGCATTTTCGGGTCGGCCAAATCGCCATATCGCATTTGCCGATTATCGCGATTCTATTATTTTTTCGATTTATCATGCAGCCCTAATATATATATATATATATATATATATATATATATAAATATTATCATGGAATAGACTGGAAGGGACACGGACTGTCATTTGAAAAACTAGAGTGAACGAGCGTTCAAAATCACAGCCAGGAGACTCTCGTCTGCAAAAAATGCAATCCCCCGTGCTGGAAAACTTTGGCAATTCATCAGCTGAAACTGCACGTTGATAGCATGATTGGCTGAATTTAGCGGATCTCTTGCCATTGTGCTTAATGGCAAAAAATTACCCCCTGGTTGGGCAGTTTAGTTGGTGGGATCGTTTGTACAATCCCATGGACGACTGATTGGCCGCAATGTAGCTGCTCATTATCTCAAATGTGTATTCAAATCAGTTGGCACTGCAGATCAAATTTGCAGTGCACATGTCCTAGGGTCGGCGTCCCACACAACAATGACGATAGAGAAGGACCAGCACTCACATATAGCATCTTGCGAAGTATTTCTTTATTGCCACATATTCATTCTGTGACGCGTTTTGACACAATCTGTGTCTTTGTCAAACTGTGAATACTCCCCAATACAAACACATTTAAGTAACCTGTCCAACAACCTCATAATGACGTCACGTAACCGTGACGACCAAATAAACTTTCTAATTAAGAAAAAAAGGAAAAACTGAAAAAACATCCAGAAAGATCAATTGAATTTCTTAATGTTCCAAGTAATGTCCATATATGTGATACAAATAATATTGCTTCAACTCCGCTGTTGGAAAAAATTATATAAATGAAAGATATATCAAACATTAAAGTTCTTGAGGAAATTTTATTATGCGGACATTTTATCTTAGGATGTGTGTGTGTTTTTATAGATTGTCATCTGTCTCTCTGTGTCGGATTTAACCGAAGAACGCTCTAGCAGAGGGTACTTGGGTTGAATCGGGACCAGTGGTAAAAACGTCAGTATGAAAACCTTCTCATGGGCTTGGAGACGTGTTCTCAGTGTGTAGGGGGGCGATTGCTGGTTTGTGAGCACTAAGTGCAATGCACTGGGCTTCTTCCCTTCAAATGTCTATGCACATTAGAGAAGTGAAGTCTGCATAACGAGAGATACATATTATACCTCTGCTGCGGCTTCGCTATCCCTTTCTGGATACATATCTGCTTTTAAGACATGCATATATGCCTTGTCGGTATACTCGTACCGTATACTGACAATAGCCGTAGCAATGTCTCGCAGATAATCTCAAACCTATAAGAACCAGTAGAATGATCTTCACTAGATACTGGTCACTTTGAGCAGTATTGAATGGGTTCCATGCTGACAGTGATGGGGGATGGGTGGCCACCTGGCTGATCAGACAATGGACATGACTTATCCTTTCTTATACAGGGATGGGGTGTGTGCATTGCACTGTTCGGCCATGTTGAAGCCCTCCCCTGTCCTTTGACATGTACCTGAACTTTCTCATCTTCCTGTGTCATCACTTCCTGTATCATTGTTACATGAAGTAAGTGGTCGGGTGACTGGCCAGCCCCTTTTCTATTGTTACTGTGACTAAATAAAAGGTGAGCAGACTGTGGAGGAGAGGCAGTGCTCAGCAAGAATTCAAGATGGTAACACCTTTGTCTGACTGCGGTTGAGGGATTTACCTTTCCTTACACAAAGTTTGATGCGAGCTGATTTCAACTACAAATATTTCTATATCAATGTAAAAGAGGAAAAAAAGAAAAAATATATACTAGAAAACATTCTATAAAAAGCTAATCAGTTCATAATCACATTCTATAAACAGCTAATCACAATTAAAACCCATAGGCTCCAAAGTTTGAAGCCGTTGGATCCAAAAAGCCTCGCATTTCATCAATATCCTTATCCTGTCACTGCCACAATATGGCTGTGACACACTCTCAATAATCTGAAAGCGCAACTGGGCAATTGTATGTTTTTTTGGTTGAAAATAGTAGTGTACAGGTAATAGTAAATTGCCTTTCCTGATGGTAGATTTATGTTTACAAAATCTATCCTTCATGCGGGTGGACGTTTCACCCACATACAAGCTGCACGGAGATTTAAGGATGTAAATGACAAATTTACTATCGCATGTGAAAAAAACACGTACTGGTATTTTCTCTCCTGTGTGTGGATGGCTCAGATGAGTGCCCTTAATGATGCTGGAACAATGGATACAACCTAAACACAGAAAAGTACCTATTCTAGAAGTGGAGGGGACACTGATTAAATTCCACTCTATTACTCCCAATATCAGCCCGAATAATCTTGTCCCTAATGTTTTCTGCTCTTTTATAGCAAATCATAGGTAGGCTCTGGAATTCCTCGACCTGTGGATAAGATTTAGTGATACTTCTACAATGCTTGTTGATAACCGCCCTCACTTTATTAACCCATGGATGATATTTCACTATGAACGGTATGCAGGATTTCTTGTTTTCATCTCTTTTTCTTACATTCAAAGAAACATTAATTTTGTCCCTTTGTTCCTGTAACACATATAAAAGGTATCCCCTTACTTTGAATTTAGTGGTCATTTCATTCAATCTGGTTTCACGAATAACAGGATCACTTCTATCCATGTTATTCTCTGCTATTGGGAGTAAGGGAAGGAATTCTTTGTAGATACAGGGTGATTGCTGGTGTATGTAAGTAAGCTATTCCGGGCTGGGATTTTAGTATGCAGATTGCTTTTAAGTTTGCCCTCTTCTCCCTTAATGATCCAAGTGTCTAAAAAAGGAATCTGTTGCATATCATAATGTAAGGTAAATTGAAGTTCTGACCATACAGAGTTGATATACGTAGTAAATTCAGTAAGGGTTCAAAGGTCGCCCCACCACACGCAAAAAACATCATCGATAAAATGACACCAAAAAGTACAGGGAAATGGTCTTCACAAGAGAGCCACCTGGCCGCTACCTTTTAGAATAGTCCCAGTCTAGTTGACAGCTGACCGACGTAGGCCAGAGACACAGGTGCAAAGCACCAAGGGATCAGGCAATGCTCATAGTCATAAAACAGGTAGAGGACAGGGCAGGCAGAATTTGTGTTCATCCTTTAAACTAGTGCAAGGTCAGGGCAGAAAGAAATGGGTAATACAGTAAACAGGCTATGGTCAGGGTAAGCCATGGAGAGTAGATAAACAGGTATAAAGGTATGGTACATTGGCAGACAATCTGGTCAACATACTTTTAATGATAAACTAGCAAGCTAGGAACCTAAAGCTAAGGCATCTTCCCCTGGGGAAAGTGCCTTAAATACATATAGGTGGCCAGTCATAGTCTGGAACAATCAGGATTTTAGGATGGCCTTAAGGGCTCTTTCACAAGAACGGATCCTGTGCGTGGAATCCGCTACGTGAAAGAATGCCAAACCCCGTTCCGGACAGCAGAGACACGGAGCATTAACATGATTGATAATGCTCTGTGCCTCTCTGTGACCTTTTTACTACAAAATCACAGTGAGATAAAGTTGGCACCGGGATTTTGTAGTAAAAAGATCACAGAGAGGCACAGAGCATTATCAATCATGTTAATGTTCTGAGTCTCTGCTGTCCGGCTCTCTTTCATGCAGTGGATTACCCGCACAGTATCCGCTAGTGTGAAAGAGCCCTAAGTGGAACAAAGGTCCAAGTTAACATTCAGAAGTTTGCGGACTGCTCCACAGAACTTAGAAGTAAAGTGCTAGGTAATGACCTTCATATTAAAGGGATTATCCGGGAATTAGGAAAATGAAAATACTTAAATATTACTTTATTGTAAATTTATTCCCAAATACCTTTCATTAGATATAATGACTCGTTTTGTCTAGGGATCAATGATTAGAAGAAATGAAATGGCCGACATCTTATTAGTACACACAAAACCTGTCCTTTTTACACAGGAGGACAGGTTACTTCAGAACAATGAGCTATGGAGCTGCCTCAGCCACCTCTCTGCTCTGCTTGTCAAGGATTATAATCCTGAACACAGTTTAATATGATCTACAGCTGAATCTCTGTAGGATTGGAGTTCATGCGGAGACAATGGAAGTACAGAGAGGACGGACAGGACAGACTGTGGTAATATGTTGCTGTGGTAATCAAGACTGCATACAAGTGCTGCTGCTCATTAGCCACACCTATACCTTTCCTCTCTGTACTTCATGTCTCCTCATGAACTCCATTCCACAGAGATTCAGCTGAACATATTATCATCTGTATTCAGGATCATAATCCCTGACAAGCAGAGGAGAGAGGAGGCTGAGACAGTTTAGTTCTTAAGTAACTTGTGCTGCTGTGTGATTAGGACAGGTTTTGTGTATACAAATAGGACAGCAGCCATTTTACTTCTACTAATAATTTCTCCCTAGACAAAATGAGCCATTATAACTAATGAATGATATTTGTGAATATATTTATAACAAAGTGATATTTAAGTATTTTATTTTTTTAAGTATTTTATTTTCTTAATTCCCAGAAAACCCCTTTAATAACATTTTTAAAGAGGACCTGTCACCATAAAATGCATTGCAATCAGAAAACACCATGTTATAGAGCAGGAGAAGCCACGCAGATTGATATACAGTTTTGTGAGAAAAGATTCAGTAAAACCTGTAATTTATACATTTATCTCTCTGCTTTTTCTACCTCCTGTGAACATCTATTGGTACATGGAGGAGGTGTTATTGGTGATTGATAGAATTGTGTGTATAAGTGCTGTGAGAAGGCACAAGGTGCCATAATAGATGATAGATACGTGTCACCGAGGTGCCTGGCCTCAGTGAAATGAACCAGTAATGTTTTGTCAGTAACCCTCGGTTACTGACAGTTGCTAGAAGTAGTTTAGCTGCTAGCTGTAGGAGTAGTGAAAGAGCAGGGTGGGATGACTACTCCCACGTATCCAGGCCAGGTGTTGGCTGGCCTATTTAAGCCAGGAATCCCAGGAGGGGTGTGGTTCCTAGTCTGGAAGTGTAAGACTGGGAGTAAAGCTGTGTGGTGTGTTGCTGTGGATAAGCCTGCCGTTGCCTACTCTTTTCCCCCCTCTCCAGCGGGTGGTGGAACTCTGGAACTACAGAGGACTGTGAGTTGTACCATTTCATATGGACTGTTTTTCTTTGTGTTTACCCGCTGAAGTAAGCGAGCATTTGTTAAGTCTGTGTTGAACAAAATAAAAAACTATTGTTTAAATCAGTGTTTCCCAACCAGTGTGCCTCCAGTTGTTGCAAAACTACAACTCCCAGCATGCCCGGACAGCCTTTGGCTGTGCGGGCATGCTGGGAGTTGTAGTTTTGCAACAGCTGGAGGCACACTGGTTGGGAAACACTGGTTTAAATGACACCTGAAGTCACTGTTTGAGCTGATCCCCACAAGTGGTGTCGGATGCGGGCATAAACCCGCGGTCGAATTACATGTCCTGGGTAAAAGCTGCAACACAGAGCCAACCCACACCAGCTGCCATGGAGGAAGTGATTAAGCACCTGGTGCAGGCAAACTTGCAGCAACAGAAAGCACATATGGACGCCATGCAAGCCAAGTAAGAGACCAACAAGCTGCTCATCCAGCAGATGGCCGTTCTGACCGACGCCGTTCGCACCCGGGAGAGTTCAACTCCTCCCACTCCGAATGATGGTCATCGTGTCAGGAGGACTGTGAGGGAAGCTTTACAAAAGATGACCATGGAGGATGACATTGAGGCTTTCCTCACGGTGTTCGAGCGGGTGAATGACCGGGAAAAGCTACCACCGGATTAGTGGGCTGAAGTCCTGGCCCCGTATTTAACTAGGGAGCCCCAAAAGGCCTATTATGATCTTGCCCTGCAGGACGCTAAAGAGTACCCCAAATTAAAAGCCGAGATCCTGGCACGGCTGGGTGTTACTTTGGCGGTGCGAGCCCAAAGGGTACAGTACTGGACCTATAGCCTGGACAAACCTCCGAGGTCCCAGCTATTTGACTTGCTACATCTGGTTCCAAAGTGGTTGCAGCCAGAGGTTTGCTCCCCTGCTGAAATAGTGGAGCGTGTAGTCATGGACCGGTACATGCACTCCCTTCCTCACCCCATTCAATGCTGGGTTACACAGGGTGACCCCCAGACAGCAGATGACCTGGTGGGACTAGTGGAGAGATTCCATGCCATGGAGAAGTCCCTTGGCGGTCCAGGGAACCTGAAATCAACATATTGGAGGGCCCGGAAGGACTCAGATAGTCAGAGACTAAGAGCCAAGCCTACTCTAGATGGTCGTGTCAAGGCCAGGGGGATGCCCGAACCCATACCCAGAGGAATCTCCCGGGAAATCATTTGCTGGAGATGTCTGGCCCCAGGTCACATGGTAGCCCAGTGTCCCCTCACCACGGAGCCCATGGACTGTTCTGTGGGCCGGAGCAGTTCTCTCTTTGTGCAGCCAGCTTGCAGCGCCGTACCCACAGGGGGGGAGAGGAACCCCAGATGTGTACACTAACCGTCAATGGAACTCTGGTCTCAGGACTGTTGGACTCAGGGAGCTTGGTCACCCTGATCTCGGCCTCTCTTCCTCATGTGTTGGTCCCTGGGAAAAATCTGGGGTTCACGTGTATTCATGGGGACACCAGAGTTTACCAGGTTGCCCAGGTTACTCTGGAGACGGGTTGGGCTGCCCTGACCCACCATGTGGGAGTAGTGAAATGCTTACTGCATGAGGTTATTAATGGTCGTGACTGCGCCATGTTCTGGGACCTGTGGGCAAAGGTTGCTATGCCGAATCACCCCGCAGGCTCATGCAACCCTGTGGGTGGGAGTCCAGAGGCGACCCAGGAGTTTCCTCTGACTGTCCTGCTAGGAGACAATGAGGAAGAGGATACCACAGAGGAAAATGTCCCCGACTTGGAGGTATCCCGGGGAAAGTTTGGTATGGCCCAACCTCGAGTATTCCCAAAGAGGTTCTTACAGATCAGGGGACCCCGTTTATGTCAAAAGTGATGAGGGAACTGTGCAGAGTTTTAAGAGTCACTCAGCTGCGAACCTCCGTATACCATCCTCAGACGAATGCCCTTGTGGAGCGTTTTAATAAGACCCTAAAGGCCATGGTGAGGAAGGTGGTAGAGAAGGATGGGTGGGACTGGGATTGTCTGTTACCATACCTACTGTTCTCTATTAGAGAAGTGCCCCAGTCCTCCACAGGTTTTTCACCCTTTGAATTACTATATGGCAGACACCCCAGAGGTCTCTTGGATGTGGCAAAGGAAACGTGGGAAAGTGAGGCCACTCCCTACAAAAGTGTAGTAGAGCATGTGACATCCATTTATTGCCCTAGTGCTCTCCATGCGTTTTTTGTGGCTGTTATGTATATGCTCTAGTAAGATAAGGGTAGTCTAGGTGTCAATCGGTATCTCGATGATCCAGACAGTGGTTTTTTCACTATATCTGTACCCGCGGTCCATTGTGCTTCACAGTCCGGAATCACGTGACCGGAATTGCATCTGCGGTCCACTGCGTTCCATGTACCGGAAACATGTGACCGGAAATGCACATACGTACCTAGGACGAGTCTGCGTTCCATCGGCCGGAAATGACTCATTTCATAGACCCGAAGTGACAGCAATTGGTAGGCGACGCGGACGCATTCTGGTGCATTGTCTGTGGGCGGGAACTCTGACTATTAGGAGTGTATTTAAAAGGGGGACATGGGGCACATACGGTAGCGGGTCTCTGGAGGAGCTGGGACGCTCTATCTTAGAGATGGATGACTAATCGTAAGTAGGGACAAACATCCCCCAGGAGTCTTCATTATTTTGATTATCTCTGGTGATACTGAGTTTATATTTTTTATGACTTAGGACATCTAAGTGTGTTGATGCCATCTTGCTACTCATTGGACTTTTCTGATGTTTATGGAGATTGTGAGTTTCGGTTTCTAATATTGGTGGTCACTGGTGGAGGTGAAATTTTGGAACCTGCTGTGTTCTATACCATATAATTTTTTTCTCCTCCACAGATGCCTCTATGGAATTGTAACCTCATGGGATATCAATTTCTTTATGCTATGGTCTGCATTATGTCCAAATGAGATTGATCTCCTCCTGCTATTATCTAATGGCCCCCTCATTATCAAAATTGATGTATAACGGAAACTAATATATCATTATTGGTGATCCGCACCCAAATTGCGGATATCACTATATCAATATTGGTATCAAATATCTATGATATCAATTGAGTTTACGTACCCCCTGATGATCCCACATAGTGGGGGAAACGCGTTGGGGTATTTTTTTTTACGTCTATCTACTTATAGGGTGTAATTTAATACATATACCTTGATGCACTGTGTACCTTGTTGACTGTCATAAAACAGTACTAGGGCTGTATACAGAGTTCATCAATTTACCCTATCTTTATAGGGGAAAGTATATGTATAGTATTTCTTTTTTCATTTCTTATCCTCCACTTACAGGCAACTATTCAACCCCTACCACTGTTAGGGCTGTTGTAGGATCTTTTTAGTCCAGGTTCGAGGACAGGGAGTCTCCACCATCAGGGGACATCCCTGGGCTGAACACTAGACTAGGGCGAGACTATAGGGACAGTTCTCCCCACCCTTCAGGATATCTTTATAGCTGCATGCTGTGGAACTGAGTTTATTCTCAGTGATTTTTGTTCCGTGTGTCTAACTTATTTATTTTAAGGATATTCAATTAAAGTTTATTAATTTTAAGGGTTACACTAATGGAGCTGGATTTATGTCTATTAACCCTGATTTAGATAAAGTATTCAGATAAAGTAATTTAATTGGCAAATCTTGTATAGGTTCAAACGGAGGATCCATCATACTGGACAATACTAAGTTGAAGTCCCACGGAGGGGCAGATATTCTGGTAATTGGTCTGGTACGACTGACGGCTTTAAAAAATCTTCTTACCCAAGGATGGTTGGCTAAGGAGAAGTCAAAATACGCACTAAGAGCTGAAACATGCACTTTAAGTGTACTAATCCTCAGTCTCTTGTCTAGGCCGTTCTGAAGAAAATCTAGGATTATCGGCATAGGAGGGGGACCTATTGGAACCACAGAAAACATTAAGAAGTTCTTCCATATTCTTAAGTATATAGAAGAAGTGATGTCTTTCCTACATGACAGGAGGGTATTAATCACATCACTGGAAAGGCCCTTCTTCTCTAGTATAGACCTCTCAGATACCATGCTGCTAGGTGTAGGTTGGTTACCTCTGGATGGTGAAACGGTCCTTGATACACTAAGTCTAGTCTGTCCGGCAGAATCCATGGTTCTGATATTGATAGCTTGCGTAGCCAGGTGAACCATGACCTTCTGGCCCAAAACGGGGCGATCAGAATTAGTCTGGTCTTGTGTTGCTTCAGCTTCTGTAGGACCCTTGGAATTAGTCTTATGGGTGTAAAGGTGTATAGAAGATTGTTTGGCCAAGGTAGGGAGAATGCGTCTATGCCAGTTGGAGAATCTTCTGGATTTAGAGAAAAAAAGAGATGACATTTCCGGTTTTGCCTGTTTGAAACATGTCTACTAGAGGACTGCCCCAGAGGTGGACTATCTGCTTGAACACTGTTTAATTTAAACACCATTCTCCCTGATCTAGACGATTCCTGCTTAAAAAAATCTGCTTTTTTGTTTTCTGAACCTTTCAAATGTACCGCTTTTATGAAGGAGACTGAGGGAATGATTATGGAAAAGATTCTTTCTGCCAGAGAGATAAGATCTTTTGACCTTGTTCCGCCTTTTCTGTTCAAATAAGACACTACCATGGTTTTGTCTGAGAAGATCTTCACTATTTTGGAAGGAAAGCTATTAGAGCGAGGAGTACTGCTCTTAATTCTCTTACATTCTGCGAATTCCTTCTTTCTAAAAGGGACCATCTTCCCTGAACAACATCTTCCTGACAGAATGCCCCTCAACCTGTCGGACTTGCATCGGTGGTGATTGAAATCTGCTCTTGCATATTCCAGGGGAGTCCCTGAGACAGGTTTACTGGGTCTAACCACCACTGCATGGACTGAATGACCTGGGATGAAAGAGGAAGTGGGGCATCCAAAGGGGATAGAGACACCTGCCACTCTCTCAGAATCTGCCATTGAAGCTTCCGAGAATGCAGCAACGCCCATTTGACTGCAGGAATTGTAGATGTCATCCTGCCCAATACTGCCATCCCCTGTCTGATGGTTCTGTGTTTTGATGAAATCAAAGATTGTAATTCTTTCAGAATATTGGAAATCTTGTTCTGAGGAAGAAAGCAGCATGGTTTTACGGAGTCTAGAATTAGGCCCAAAAACAGACAGCTTTTTGATGGGATTAGGTTTGATTTCTCACAATTTATCCACCATCCCAACTCCCCCAATATCCAGATTATTTCTGAGATGTGGGAGGACAGAGTGCTTTATGATTCTGCCACTACCAGTATGTCGTCCAGATAGGGTATCGTCAGGATATCCTTTTCTCTCACATGAGCCATCACCTCTGCCACTAGCTTGGTGAAAAGCCTGGGAGCTTGGGATACTCAGAATGGGAGCGCTCTGTATTGAAAGTGGTGGGTCTGCCCGTCCATGGATACTGCTACCCTTAGGAACTTCTGGGAGTCTGCCTGGATTGGGATGTGATAATATGACTCTTATGTCTAGGGTTGACATTACGCATTCCGGAAACAGCTGACTTACTGCTGATTGTATTTTTTGTACTTTAGGAATTGGTTTAGGTATTTCAGGTTTATTATCATTCTGAAAGTCCCATCTGGTTTGGGGACCAGAAAAAGGGAAGAATAAAATCCTCTCCCTCTTTCTGACTCTGGGACCTTTATTAAAACTTTTTTCTTTAAAAAAAAGCCCCTAGATCTTCAAACGGTAAGGCTGATTTCTTGGAGATTTTGGCAATAGGAGCGTCTATCTTAGGAGGCCTATCCCAGGAAGAGCATTCCCCCTCATCCAAAGGATATTTCCTTTAAAAAGAATTTGGGATGAAGAATTTTTTGGCTGGTCTTTTCCATTCTTTCTGAATTAGAGATCTTATGTTCTCATTTATAGGAAAAACTCTATAGTTTTTCTATGACGCGGGTCACCGAACATAATCTTCTGGACTGTCTTTTGCTCTTTGGGTTTCTCCACCTTCATTGTGGCCCTAATGGCCCTTAAGCAAGGAGTCTGTGCCCTCATGGGAAAATAGTTGATTACCCACTGACTCCCCTTCTGATGATGAATCCAAACTATTGCAGATTTCCCCCTGTTCTGCTTCAGCCCCAGCAGAATCCAAATCTGAGAAGCGACTAGAATGAGCCTGTTTGCCCGGGGAAGAAGATGGAAGGAATTTCTTAAATTCTTTCATAGAATCCGCGATTTCGGATTTCACCATGTTCGTTCTTGATACTTTGCATAAATGATGGTGACTCCTCTTCTAGTATCTTATTAATACAGTGCTGGCAAAGAAACTTTGGCCAGGAGCGGGTTAACTTTTTCCTACAAGTTGCACATTCTTTCCCACGAGTCTTAGCAGTCGCCTTCCTAGGGCTCTTTTTAGTATTCTAGAAATAAATAAACAGAATGGCACCCTTAAAATAAGGAATTTGTAAGAATACTGGGGATTAACCCCCTTGCCCAACCAGGAATACCGATCGCATATCAAGGTTGTCCTGGTCACCAGTGCGCTGACCACTCTCCTCTTCCATGGTACAGTGTAGAGATGGAGGGTCTTCCATAAACGAGGTCTGTAGATGTCCTCTCAGGCTGGATGGCACCCTTCCACCTGCGCACTGACGGGGTAAAATACCTAAGGTAAGGTCCCCTAGAGATATCCACCTGCGGCCTCTCGTTCTTCTACTTCCGGAATGCCGTGTGTTCCAAATACCAGAAGTGGCCGTACATCACTTCCGTTCCGCGTCAAAATGCGAGAACGAGAGCCCCGCTTCGCCGCCTGCCTCTGTAATGGCACAAGGGAAGCAGCATGCGGGAGGAAGAGGCCCCGGACCTCCTGAGGAGGGAGTTTTTGTGTTTGCGAGAGAGATGGGGGATTATTTTTTTTTTATATTAATACAGGTTCAATGCTGAGAATAATATCACTTAATGTACGGGGTATGAGAGAAAAAAATAAAGGGATTTGCAGATTTTGATTGGTTGAGGAGGTACTTGTCGGCTGTCATCTGCCTGCAGGAAATGCACCTGGATAGAGATTCTGTGAGATGGGTGGAAAAAAAGATGGTTTGAAGGGCGATATCACTCTATATATACATCATACTCCAGAGGAGAGTCTATTTTAGTTTATAAAAAAATATATATATTTTGAGTGTGTGACATATAAGACGGATGACCACAGCAGGTAAATCTTTTTACAGTGTAATATAGAGGATATAAAAATAGTTATAGCAAATATTTATATTCCTCCTCCATATAAACCTGTTTTGTTATATGATTTACAAAAGTATATATTGAATAAGCCAGAATGCATGTTGATAGTAGTAGGGGATTATAACGCAATATTGGATTCAACTAAGGACAGGATATCTGATGGTAAATCTAAGTATTATAATACGAACTTGGCCAATTTAATGGCTGAGTTTGATTGGGTAAATATCTGGCGGATTATTGAATCCAGAGGAAAGGACTTATTCCTGCTATTCCAAAAAACACATTAAACTTGGTCAAGGATTGATATGGCTATTGGAAATAAAAAATGAGTTGAATTTTTTTTATTAAGAATATAATACACTGACTAGAAATATAAACGCAACACTTGCGGTTTTGCTCCCACTCATTTGGCATGAGCTGAACTCAAAGATCTGAAACATTTTTACATACACAAAAGACCCATTACTCTCAAATATTGTTCACAAATCTGTCTAGTGAGCACTTCTCCTTTGCCGAGAAAATCCATCCCACCTCACAGGTGTGGCATATCAAGGTGCTGATTAGACAGCATGAATATTGCACAGGTGTGCCTTAGACTGCCCACAATAGAATGCCACTCTGAAATATGCACAGTCCTGCCTTACTGGGGGAAAGGGTCAGAAAACCAGTCAGTATCTGGTGTGGCCACCATTTGCCTCACGTGCAACACATCTCCGTTGCATAGAGTTGTTCAGGTTGTTGATTGTGTCCTGTGGAATGTTGGTCCACTCCTCTTCAATAGCTGTGCGAAGTTGCAGAATATTGGCAGGAACTGGAACACACTGTCGTATACGTCGATCAAGGGCATCCCAAACATGCTCAATGGGTGACATGTCCGGTGAGTATGCTGACCATGCAAGAACTGGGATGTTTTCAGCTTCCATGAATTGAGTACAGATCCTTGCAATATGGGGCCGTGCATTATCATGCTGCAACATTAGGTGATGGTCGTGGATGAATGGCATAACAATGGGCCTCACGATCTCCTCACAGTATCTCTGTGCATTCAAAATGCCATCAATAAAATGCACCTGTGTTTGTTGTCAATAACCCCACTCGATCCACAATGTTGACATCAGCAAACCACTCACCCAAACAATGCCACACACGCTGTCTGCCATCTGCCCTGAACAGTGAAAACTTGGGACTCTCCAACGTGCCAGACGCCATTGAATATGAGCATTTGCCCACTCAAGTCGGTTACAACGACAAACTGTAGTCAGGTCCAGACCCCGATGAGGACGACGAACATGCAGATGAGCCTCCTTGAGACGGTTTCAGACAGTTTGTGGAGAAATTCTTTGGTTATACAAACCGACTGTTGCTGCGGCTGTCCAGGTGGCTGGTCTCAGACGATCATGGAGGTTAACATGCTGGATGTGGAGGTTCTGGGCTGGAGTGGTTACACGTGGTCTGCGGTTGTGAGGCCGGTTGGATGTACTGCCAAATTCTCTGAAATGCCTTTGAAAACAGCTTATGGTAGAGAAATAAACAAACATTCACTGCACGGGCAACAGCTCTGGTAGACATTCCTGCAGTCATCATGTCAATTGCACGCTCCCTCAAATGTTGCGACATCTGTGGCATTGTGCTATGTGATTGAACTGCACATTTCAGAGTGGTCTTTCATTGTGTGAAGTCTGAAGGCACACCTGTGCAATATTCATGCTGTCTAATAAGCACCTTGATATGCAAATCCCGTGAGGTGGGATGGATTATCTCGGTAAAGGAGAAGTGCTCACTAACACAGATTTAGACAGATTTGTGAACAATATTTGAGAATGATGGGTCTTTTGTGTATGTAGAAAATGTTTCAGATCTTTGAGTTCAGCTCAAGCAAAATGGGAGCAAAACCGAAAGTGTTGTGTTTATATTTTTGGTCAGTGTATGTTCCCATGGCCCTATCGGACCACTGTACACTTAAAATTGAGGTTGAACTTTCTCCTAGGCAGGGCCCTTTATTTTTCAAATTTAATCCCAATTGGTTAGCCATACTAAAAGACAAGACGGACATTAAGGCAGAATTTTTTTTAATTTTTTTTTAAGTAAAGACGCAACCAATAAGCAAGAAGTTTGGGATGCTGCAAAAGCTTTCTTAAGAGGTATTCTAATTAATACAATTATTATAATTTTTTTATTTTTTTAAAGAGAGAAAATTAAAACAGTAGATCAGAAGTTGGAAGAGGCAAGAAGGAAATATATCTTGGATCACTCTGAAGTTAATTTGAATAAATGGGAAGAGGTATAGGAGAATGTTAGAGATATTTATATGGAAAAATCCCAAACAGCTTTGATTTTTCAAAGGGTTAAGTTTTTTTAGAGGATGAGAAAGTCGGAAAGATTCTATCTAATATACTGTATTTTTCGCCCTATAAGACGCATCTGCCCACAAGACGCACCTAGGTTTTTGAGGACGAAAATAAGAAAAATAATATTTTGAACCAAAAGGTGTGCTTTTGGTGGGTTTTGAGCTAATGGTGGTCTGTGGATGACACTATTATGGGGGATCTGTGGATGACAATGTTATGGAGGGGATCTGTGGATGATACTGTTATGGGGGATCTGTCAATGGCACTGTTATGGGGGATCGGTGGATGGCACTGTTATGGGGAGGGGGATCTGTAGATGGCACAGTTATGGGGAGGGGGATCTGTAGATGGCACTGTTATGGGGAGGGTGATCTGTGGATGGCACTGTTATGGGGAGGATCTGTGGATGGCACTGTTATGGGGAGGGGGATCTGTGGATGGCACTGTTATGGGGAGGGGGATCTGTGGATGGCACTGTTATGGGGAGGGGGATCTGTGGGTGGCACTGTTATGGGGAGGGGGATCTGTGGATGACACATATATAACATCTTATGCTATATATGTGTCAACCACAGATCCCCCAATACACCGGGCTCCTCCTCTAACAGCAGTATTAATATGTAAACTGTAATCCTTAACATCTTAACCACTTAAGGACCACAGGTTTATACCCCCCTAAAGACCAGGCCCTTTTTTACAAATCGGCACTACACTACTTTCACCGTTTATTGCTCGGTCATGCAACTTACCACCCAAATGAATTTTACCTCCTTTTCTTCTCACTAATAGAGCTTTCATTTGGTGGTATTTCATTGCTGCTGACATTTTTACTTTTTTTGTTATTAATCGAAATTTAACGATTTTTTTGCAAAAAAATGACATTTTTCACTTTCAGTTGTAAAATTTTGCAAAAAAAACGAGATCCATATAGAAATTTTGCTCTAAATTTATAGTTCTACATGTCTTTGATAAAAAAAAAATGTTTGGGTAAAAAAAAAATGGTTTGGGTAAAAGTTATAGCGTTTACAAACTATGGTACAAAAATGTGAATTTCCGCTTTTTGAAGCAGCTCTGACTTTCTGAGCACCTGTCATGTTTCCTGAGGTTCTACAATGCCCAGACAGTACAAACACCCCACAAATGACCCCATTTCGGAAAGTACACACCCTAAGGTATTCGCTGATGGGCATAGTGAGTTCATAGAAGTTTTTATTTTTTGTCACAAGTTAGCGGAAAATGATGATTTTTTTTTATTTTATTTTTTTTCCTACAAAGTCTCATATTCCACTAACTTGTGACAAAAAATAAAAACTTCTATGAACTCACTATGCCCATCACGAAATACCTTGGGGTCTCTTCTTTCCAAAATGGGGTCACTTGTGGGGTAGTTATACTGCCCTGGCATTCTAGGGGCCCAAATGTGTGGTAAGGAGTTTGAAATCAAATTCTGTAAAAAATGACCAGTGAAATCCGAAAGGTGCTTTTGGAATGTGGGCCCCTTTGCCCACCTAGGCTGCAAAAAAGTGTCACACATCTGGTATCTACGTACTCAGGAGAAGTTGAGGAATGTGTTTTGGGGTGTCATTTTACATATACCCATGCTGGGTGAGATAAATATCTTGGTCAAATGCCAACTTTGTATAAAAAAATGGGAAAAGTTGTCTTTTGCCAAGATATTTCTCTCACCCAGCATGGGTATATGTAAAATGACACCCCAAAACACATTCCCCACCTTCTCCTGAGTACGGCAATACCAGATGTGTGACACTTTTTTGCAGCCTAGGTGGGCAAAGGGGCCCATATTCCAAAGAGCACCTTTCGGATTTCACAGGTCATTTTTTACAGAATTTGATTTCAAACTCCTTACCACACATTCGGGCCCCTAGAATGCCAGGGCAGTATAACTACCCCACAAGTGACCCCATTTTGGAAAGAAGACACCCCAAGGTATTCCGTGAGGGGCATGGCAAGTTCCTAGAATTTTTTATTTTTTGTCACAAGTTAGTGGAAAATGATGATTTTTTTTTTTTTTTTTTTTTTTCATACAAAGTCTCATATTCCACTAACTTGTGACAAAAAATAAAAACTTCCATGAACTCACTATGCCCATCAGCGAATACCTTGGGGTCTCTTCTTTCCAAAATGGGGTCACTTGTGGGGTAGTTATACTGCCCTGGCATTCTAGGGGCCCGAATGTGTGGTAAGGAGTTTGAAATCAAATTCTGTAAAAAATGACCTGTGAAATCCGAAAGGTGCTCTTTGGAATATGGGCCCCTTTGCCCACCTAGGCTGCAAAAAAGTGTCACACATCTGGTATCTCTGTATTCAGGAGAAGTTGAGGAATGTGTTTTGGGGTGTCTTTTTACATATACCCATGCTGGGTGAGATAAATATCTTGGTCAAATGCCAACTTTGTATAAAAAAATGGGAAAAGTTGTCTTTTGCCAAGATATTTCTCTCACCCAGCAGGGGTATATGTAAAATGACACCCCAAAACACATTCCCCACCTTCTCCTGAGTACGGGGATACCAGATGTGTGACACTTTTTTGCAGCCTAGGTGGGCAAAGGGGCCCATATTCCAAAGAGCACCTTTCGGATTTCACAGGTCATTTTTTACAGAATTTGATTTCAAACTCCTTACCACACATTTGGGCCCCTAGAATGCCAGGGCAGTATAACTACCCCACAAGTGACCCCATTTTGGAAAGAAGAGACCCCAAGGTATTCGCTGATGGGCATAGTGAGTTCATGGAAGTTTTTATTTTTTGTCACAAGTTAGTGGAATATGAGACTTTGTATGAAAAAAAAAAAAAAAAAAAAACAGCATTTTCCACTAACTTGTGACAAAAAATAAAAAAATTCTAGGAACTTGCCATGCCCCTCACGGAATACCTTGGGGTGTCTTCTTTCCAAAATGGGGTCACTTGTGGGGTAGTTATACTGCCCTGGCATTTTCCAGGGGCCCTAATGTGTGGTAAGTAGGTAAATGACCTGTGAAATCCTAAAGGTGCTCTTTGGAATATGGGCCCCTTTGCCCACCTAGGCTGCAAAAAAGTGTCACACATGTGGTATCGCCGTATTCAGGAGAAGTTGGGGAATGTGTTTTGGGGTGTCATTTTACATATACCCTTGCTGGGTGAGAGAAATATCTTGGCAAAAGACAACTTTTACCATTTTTTTATACAAAGTTGGCATTTGACCAAGATATTTCTCTCACCCAGCATGGGTATATGTAAAATTACACCCCAAAACACATTCCCCAACTTCTCCTGAGTACGGCGATACCAGATGTGTGACACTTTATTGCAGCCTAGATGCGCAAAGGTGCCCAAATTCCTTTTAGGAGGGCATTTTTAGACATTTGGATACCAGACTTCTTCTCACGCTTTGGGGCCCCTAGAATGCCAGGGCAGTATAAATACCCCACATGTGACCCCATTTTGGAAAGAAGACACCCCAAGGTATTCAATGAGGGGCATGGCGAGTTCATAGAATTTTTTTTTTTTTGGCACAAGTTAGCGGAAATTGATATTTTTAATTTTTTTCTCACAAAGTCTCCCGTTCCGCTAACTTGGGACAAAAATTTCAATCTTTCATGGACTCAATATGCCCCTCACGGAATACCTGGGGGTGTCTTCTTTCCGAAATGGGGTCACATGTGGGGTATTTATACTGCCCTGGCATTCTAGGGGCCCTAAAGCGTGAGAAGAAGTCTGGAATATAAATGTCTAAAAAAATTTACGCATTTGGTTTCCGTGAGGGGTATGGTGAGTTCATGTGAGATTTTATTTTTTGACACAAGTTAGTGGAATATGAGACTTTGTAAGAAAAAAAAAATAATAATTCCGCTAACTTGGGCCAAAAAAATGTCTGAATGGAGCCTTACAGAGGGGTGATCAATGACAGGGGGGGTGATCAATGACAGGGGGGGTGATCAATGACAGGGGGGTGATCAGGGAGTCTATATGGGGTGATAACCACAGTCATTGATCACGCCCGTGTAAGGCTTCATTCAGACGTCCGTATGCGTTTTGCGGATCCGATCCATCTATCAGTGCATCCGTAAAAATCATGCGGACATCTGAATGGAGCTTTACAGGGGGGTAATCAATGACAGGGGGGTGATCAGGGAGTCTATATGGGGTGATCACCACAGTCATTGATCATGCCCCTGTAAGGCTTCATTCAGACGTCCGGATGCGTTTTGCGGATCCGATCCATCTATCAGTGGATCCGTAAAAATCATGCGGACGTCTGAATGGAGCTTTACAGGGGGGTAATCAATGACAGGGGGGTAATCAATGACAGGGGGGTGATCAGGGAGTCTATATGGGGTGATCACCACAGTCATTGATCACGCCCCTGTAAGGCTTCATTCAGACGTCCGGATGCGTTTTGCGGATCCGATCCATCTATCAGTGGATCCGTAAAAATCATGCGGACATCTGAATGGAGCTTTACAGGGGGGTGATCAATGACAGGGGTGTAATCAATGACAGGGGGGTGATCAGGGAGTCTATATGGGGTGATAACCACAGTCATTGATCATGCCCCTGTAAGGCTTCATTCAGACGTCCGGATGCGTTTTGCGGATCCGATCCATCTATCAGTGCATCCGTAAAAATCATGCGGACATCTGAATGGAGCTTTACAGGGGGGTAATCAATGACAGGGGGGTGATCACCACAGTCATTGATCATGCCCCTGTAAGGCTTCATTCAGACGTCCGGATGCGTTTTGCGGATCCGATCCATCTATCAGTGCATCCGTAAAAATCATGCGGACATCTGAATGGAGCTTTACAGGGGGGTAATCAATGACAGGGGGGTGATCACCACAGTCATTGATCATGCCCCTGTAAGGCTTCATTCAGACGTCCGGATGCGTTTTGCGGATCCGATCCATCTATCAGTGCATCCGTAAAAATCATGCGGACATCTGAATCGAGCTTTACAGGGGGGTAATCAATGACAGGGGGGTGATCACCACAGTCATTGATCATGCCCCTGTAAGGCTTCATTCAGACGTCCGTATGCGTTTTGCGGATCCGATCCATCTATCAGTGCATCCGTAAAAATCATGCGGACATCTGAATGGAGCTTTACAGGGGGGTGATCAATGACAGGGGGGTGATCAGGGAGTCTATATGGGGTGATCACCACAATCATTGATCATGCCCCTGTAAGGCTTCATTCAGACGTCCGGATGCGTTTTGCGGATCCGATCCATCTATCAGTGCATCCGTAAAAATCATGCGGACATCTGAATGGAGCTTTACAGGGGGGTGATCAGGGAGTCTATATGGGGTGATCACCACAGTCATTGATCATGCCCCTGTAAGGCTTCATTCAGACGTCCGGATGCGTTTTGCGGATCCGATCCATCTATCAGTGGATCCGTAAAAATCATGCGGACGTCTGAATGGAGCTTTACAGGGGGGTGATCAATGACAGGGGGGTGATCAATGACAGGGGGGTGATCAATGACAGGGGGGTGATCAATGACAGGGGGGTGATCAATGACAGGGGGGTGATCAGGGAGTCTATATGGGGTGATAACCACAGTCATTGATCACGCCCCTGTAAGGCTTCATTCAGACGTCCGGATGCGTTTTGCGGATCCGATCCATCTATCAGTGGATCCGTAAAAATCATGCGGACGTCTGAATGGAGCTTTACAGGGGGGTGATCAATGACAGGGGGGTGATCAATGACAGGGGGGTGATCAGGGAGTCTATATGGGGTGATCAGGGGTGATCAGGGGCTAATAAGGGGTTAATAAGTGACGGGGGGGGGTGTAGTGTAGTGTAGTGGTGCTTGGTGCTACTTTACTGAGCTACCTGTGTCCTCTGGTGGTCGATCCAAACAAAGGGGACCACCAGAGGACCAGGTAGCAGGTATATTAGACGCTGTTATCAAAACAGCGTCTAATATACCTGTTAGGGGTTAAAAAAAACACATCTCCAGCCTGCCAGCGAACGATCGCCGCTGGCAGGCTGGAGATCAACTCTCTTACCTTCCGTTCCTGTGAGCGCGCGCGCCTGTGTGCGCGCGTTCACAGGAAATCTCGGCTCACGCGAGATGACGCCTATTGGCGTTAGCGTAGCCTGGGGGAGCCGCCGCAATGACGCCTTTCGGCGTTACAGTTGCGGGAAGTGGTTAACTTTAGTTAAAGTAGTGCTATCCCGTGTACTACTACTTACTATTAATGAAGCAGGCGGAGCAGGCACGTGACGTGAGTGACGTTACAGCTGCCGGCCGCTCTGCCTGCTACGGGAGCTTGATAGAAAGTAGTAGTACATGGCATAGCGCTACCGGAACTAAAGTTAAGAAGAGGTTAATGATTACAGTTTACATATGAATACTGCTGTGAGCGACGGGGCACGGTGGAAGAGTACAGTGACTGCAGTTGCCGGCCTCCAGCCACTCCTCCCTCCGGCTGATACATCGCCGTGCTGTGCAGCATGGCAGCCGGCGATGTATCAGTGTTAGCGATGTAAAAATGGCAGCCTTCGCCCCATAAGACGCACTGCCATTTCCCTCCCACTTTTGTGTCTTATGGGGCGAAAAATACGGTAGTGAAAAACCAGCAGAAAAAATAATGGGAAGGAATAAGAAATAATAAGGGCAATACTGTTAAAACCCCCAAACAGATAAGTGAGTTTTTTAGGACCTATTACCAGGAGTTGTATAGCTCTAAAATTTCCTATGAGAAGGATACTTTATGTCAATATTTGAACCAAGTCCCCTTTAAAAAATTGACGACGAACCAGAGAGATGATCTGGAAAGAGAGATTCAATGGAAGAATTATAAAGGGCACTGAGATCTGTAAAAGGGCTTCTGTCACCCCACTAAAGTCATATTTTTTTTTTGGGCTAGTTAAATTACTTATCCTGCGATATATGAAAATATAATGGTGTTACTTACTTTGATTCAGCAGTTTCTTCTAAAAACGAAGTTTTATAATATGTAAATTAGGTCTCTACCAGCAAGTAGGGCGGCTACTTGCTGGTAGCAGCTGCAGAAAACCGCCCCCTCGTCGTGTTGATTGACAGGGCCAGCCGGGATCTCCTCCTCCGGCCAGCCCTGTCGGCATTTAAAAAATCGCGCACTTTTTGTTCATTCTGCGCAGGCGCTCTGAGATGAGGAGGCTCGCCTCCTCAGAACTCCCTCAGTGCGCCTGCGCCGATGACATCACCGAAATAGAAGACGTCATCGGCGCAGGCGCACTGAGGGAGTTCTGAGGAGGCGAGCCTCCTCATCTCAGAGCGCCTGCGCAGAATGAACACAGGCGCGCGATTTTTAAAATGCCGACAGGGCTGGCCGGAGGAGGAGATCCCGGTTGGCCCTGTCAATCAACACGACGAGGGGGCGGTTTTCTGCAGCTGCTACCAGCAAGTAGACACCCTACTTGCTGGTAGAGACCTAATTTACATATTATAAAAGTTCGTTTTCAGAAGAAACTGCTGAATCAAAGTAAGTAACACCATTATATTTTCATATATCGCAGGATAAGTAATTTAACTAGCCCAAAAAAAAAAAATATGACTTTAATGGGGTGACAGAAGCCCTTTAAGGGTAGGAAAGCGCCAGGAGGAGATGGAATACCTTTTGAAATCAATAAGGAATTTAATCAGATATTGTTACCAGAATTAAGGGGGACTCTGTGTGAGGCCCATTATTGAATCGATTCCTAAATAGGGGCAAAAATGTATTAATGCCAGAATCATATTGGCCTATATCTCTATTAAATACTGATATAAAATTGTTAGCAAAAGTGTTAGAGACGGAGAGACTTTCAAGAATAATAAAAACAATAATTCATAAAGATGAAACAGGTTTTATCCCCGGAAGATTGATTAATTCTAATATTAGGAGGATGTTTTTTTAATATAGAGGCCAATAGGAAAAATGCCCATAAATTATGTATATTGTCTTAGGACACGACTAAAGAGTTTGATTGTATTGAATAACTCTCATATTTTCATTAAAAAAAAATAATAATAATTAGCATATGTTACTGCTGCAGCAGCATTCATAAAGCAATCTTTAGTTTCTTCACTTACCACTCTTTTTCTTGAATTTTCCACTTAGTTACGGCTGTTTTGAATCTTACATTATGAGGATCTTCTCAAGATGGCTCCTCTGCCAGTACTCTGAGGCCAAAACTGCATTCCCTCAGGTCACATAGAAACATGCTGTAGCCAGCAGCTTCCTGCCAGCCAATCAGATTGGATTACTGAGAGACACGCCTCCTCACTCTGAAGCCTAATGCAGGCATTTAGTGTGGAGGACCGCCCCTCTGTCTTCCTAGCTGGAGAGAGTTGAGCCATAGCAACGGTCTCTTAAGGGAGCAGTGGAAAGGGACAGGAAACATTAATGAAAGCTGTTATTATAAGGTACACGTAATTACAGATCCTTTGACAATCATTGACAGACTAACTCAGGTATACATGCCAAGCTCTAATAAACTAGAAATAATTAAAAAAATGACAGTTATCCTTTAAGTGCTTTGGCATAGGGGATCGGTTTATAAATTGGATTAAATTAATATACTCCCACTCTAGTGCGAGGGTACCTGTGGATGGGGTTATTTCCCGGCCTTTTGCCCTTTCGAGGGACACTAGGCAGGGATGTCCCCTATCCCCACTGCTCTTTGCAATGGCAACAGAACCATTGGTCACTATAATTTGTGAGAGTATTGAGTTGTAGGGTCTCCAATATGGAAATATTAATGAGAAAATAACATTATATGCTGAAGATGTTTTGCTCTTTTTGAGTAATATTAAGGAAGATTTAAACAAAATTATTAGTATATTAGATAGGTTTGGATTTTTTTGGGGTTTGAGGATAAATTGGGATTATTCACATTTAATGCAGTTGGGGGATGGAGACCTGAATAGGAGTTTGAAGGTAAAAATAATTGAAAAAGGAGGAAGCTTAAAATATTTGGGGATAAACATCTCAAGAAATTTACCGCATTTTTCGCCCTATAAGACGCACTTCCCCCCCAAAAGTGGGGGGGAAATGGCAGTGCATCTTATGGGGCGAATGCTGCAGTTTACACTGATACACCGCCAACCGCATGCTGCACAGTGCGGCCGGAGGGTGTATCACCGGGGAGGAGGAGGGGCTGGCATCTGGTTTAGGAATGGCAGCGGGGCCCGATGCAGTGACTGTATTCTATTGCACCAGGCCCCGCTCACTGTAGTAATCTAATTGAAGTGTAGCCATTGTTTAACAATAGAATTAATCTTCATTCCAGAAGCCTGTACTACAGTACTTACTAACTTCCGTAGCAGGCAAGAGGCTGGGCTGGAGGGCGGGCGGCTGTAGCGTAACTCCCTACGTCACACGCCTGCTCCTCCCACTTTATGAATGAAGCAGGTGGCGCGGGCGCAGTGAGTTATCCTCCAGCCCGACCTCCTGCTACGGAAGTTAGTAAGTACAGTAGTACAGGCTGCTGGAATGAAGATTAATTCTATTGTTAAACAATGCCCGGGCCCCGCTGCCATTACAAAACTAGATGCCGGCCCCCACCCCCTGTATTGGGGGCCATTCACAGATGCCCCCACAACAGTGCCTTTCACAGATCCCCCCTAACAGTGCCATCCACAGATCCCCCCCATAGCAGTGTCATGCCATCCACAGATGTCCCCATAACAGTGTCAGCCACAGACCCCCATAACAGTGCGTCATTCACAGATCCCCCATAATAGTGTCATCAACAGACCATCATTAGTTCAAAACCCACCAAAAGCACACCTTTTTTTAAAAATATTTATTTTCTTATTTTCCTTCTCAAAAACCTAGGTGCGTCTTATGGGTCGGTGCGTCTTAAAGGGCGAAAAATACGGTAGTTCCACTCTTAAAGGAATTAAGGGGAAAAAAAATCATATTTGGAAAAGGTCACTGTCAATGATGGGACAAATTTATTTGATAAAGGTGGTTTTTCTCCCTAAGACTTTATATGTTATGCAAAATGCCCCAATTTGGATTCCAAATAAATTATTTAAATAAATTAGATAGATTAATGGGGGATTTTATTTGGAATGGAGGAATATGTAGAATAAAAAAAGAAAAGCTTCAACTCTCTCTCTCCCAAATTGGTATTTATATTTTTTGGTAGCACAAGTCGAACACATAAAACTTGGTGAAGGAAGTTCTTTTTTTTTGAAAGAGGAGATAATGAATAAGGGTTTAAAGAATCACCAGGTTAGTTTGTTAGAGGTTTTAGAATAAGGTATTTTGAGTAAAAAACGAATCAAATATTGAATTTAATGGATTACACCTGGAGAGAAATAATAATAAAAAAAAAAAAAATATGGGTATAAAAGGATCTTTAAAATACACTCCAATATGGAATATTATTAATTTGTGTGAGATTAAAAAAAATAAGCAATATGTAAATTGAGAGATTAGGGGTGTTAGCTTGCTTTGACAAATTTTGGAGGGGGATAAATTGAAGGATTTCGAGAGTTTGATTAATGAATTTGGGATTCCAAGAAAATATTACTTTAAATATTTGCAAATAAGAGATGCAATTAGATCATCAGTAGATGTAGAGAAATATAAAAAGGCCCCCCTCTAGTGATATGGATCAATTTCTTAAGGAGGGAAAAACTAAAGGTAATATTCCAAGGAGATATAGGTTGTTAATGAAATTAATACAAAATAAGATAGAAATACCAGTAGAAGAGAAATGGAGGAAGGACATTGATGGCCTCTCAGAGGAGAAAAGGGAAGATATTTTAAGAAACCAACCCCTGGTTTCAATAAGGGTCTCACACGAGGTCTCTCAGTTTTTTCTTATCCATAGGTTACATCGAACACCTTTAATATAATAAAATAAAATAAATGGGTGTAAGAGTAACAGATGAATGTCCAAGATGTGGTGAAGAACGTGCAGGTCTTATACACCTAATTTGGAGATGCCCCACGTTATTTAGATATTGGTTTGAAAAAGCAAATATTATTGATAATATTGATAGAGTTATGGGAGTACAGATATATGATGATTCGGTGGTTTGTATATTGGGAGGAACAATTCATTTAAAGTCTCGAAGGGTGGTAAAACCAGCACTTTGTAAGTTTTTGTTTCAGGCAAGATTGCTTATCTTAAAAAAATGGATAAAAAAAGATCAACCTCTAGTGTCTGAATGAAAATCTGTCAATAATATGATAAAAATGGAAAGAATAAGTTAGTATAATAAGAGAAAGAAAAATTGTCTTGAGCAGATATGGAATCAATGGCACGCTGGTATATAGTTTTTTTTTTCCCTCCCTCTCTCTCCCTATGGGTTGTGGGTGGGAATGGGGATAGCTTTGTAATAATATGCATTTGTATTAAAGTGTTGTATTGTTCTTTTATCTGGATTTTTATAATGTATATGAAAATGAATAAATACATTTATAAAATACTAGGCCATTTACTGCAATTTCTGACCAGATATATTTTTTTAGTGTATGCATCTTTGAAAGCCATTACTTTTTTCCCATTCGAATGTACACTGCTCAAAAAAATAAAGGGAACACAAAAATAACACATCCTAGATCTGAATTAATTAAATATTCTTCTGAAATACTTTGTTCTTTACATAGTTGAATGTGCTGACAACCAAAATCACACAAAAATAAAAAAAAGGAAATCAAATTTTTCAACCCATGGAGGTCTGGATTTGGAGTCACACTCAAAATTAAAGTGGAAAAACACACTACAGGCTGATCCAACTTTGATGTAATGTCCTTAAAACAAGTCAAAATGAGGCTCAGTAGTGTGTGTGGCCTCCACGTGCCTGTATGACCTCCCTACAATGCCTGTGCATGCTCCTGATGAGGTGGCGGACGGTCTCCTAAGGGATCTCCTCCCAGACCTGGACTAAAGCATCTGCCAACTCCTGGACAGTCTGTGGTGCAACGTGACGTTGGTGAATAGAGCGAGACATGATGTCCCAGATGTGCTCAATTGGATTCAGGTCTGGGGAACGGGCAGGCCAGTCCATAGCATCAATGCCTTCGTCTTGCAGGAACTGCTGACACACTCCAACCACATGAGGTCTAGCATTGTCTTGCATTAGAAGGAACCCAGGGCCAACCGCACCAGCATATGGTCTCACAAGGGGTCTGAGGATCTCATCTCGGTATCTAATGGCAGTCAGGCTACCTCTGGCGAGCACATGGAGGGCTCCAAAGAGATGCCACCCCACACCATTACTGACCCAATGCCAAACCAGTCATGCTGGAGGATGTTGCAGGCAGCAGAACGTTCTCCAATGACTCTGTCACTTCTGTCACATGTGCTCAGTGTGAACCTGCTTTCATCTGTGAAGAGCACAGGGCGCCAGTGGCGAATTTGCCAATCTTGGTGTTCTCTGGCAAATGCCAAACGTCCTGCACGGTGTTGGGCTGTAAGCCCAACCCCCACCTGTGGACGTCGGGCCCTCATATCACCCTCATGGAGTCTGTTTCTGATTGTTTGAGCAGACACATGCACATTTGTGGCCTGCTGGAGGTCATTTTGCAGCGCTCTGGCAGTGCTCCTCCTGTTCCTCCTTGCACAAAGGCGGAGGTAGCGGTCCTGCTGCTGGGTTGTTGCCCTCCTATGGCCTCCTCCATGTCTCCTGATGTACTGGCCTGTCTCCTGGTAGCGCCTCCATGCTCTGGACACTACGCTGACAGACACAGCAAACCTTCTTGCCACAGCTCGCATTGATGTGCCATCCTGGATAAGCTGCACTACCTGAGCCACTTGTGTGGGTTGTAGACTCCGTCTCATGCTACCACTAGAGTGAAAGCACCGCCAGCATTCAAAAGTGACCAAAACATCAGCCAGGAAGCATAGGAACTGAGAAGTGGTCTGTGATCACCACCTGCAGAACCACTCCTTTATTGGGGGTGTCTTGCTAATTGCCTATAATTTCCACCTGTTGTCTATCCCATTTGCACAACAGCATGTGAAATTGATTGTCACTCAGTGTTGCTTCCTAAGTGGACAGTTTGATTTCACAGAAGTGTGATTGACTTGGAGTTGCATTGTGTTGTTTAAGTGTTCCCTTTATTTTTTTGAGCAGTGTATAATTTTTGAGCCTTTTTCAGGGCTTTATTTGTATGGATATTTTTATTTTAGTATTCTTTGGGTTTTTCATTTTTTATGCCTGTGAAAATTCAAAAAAAAAAGACAAAATTTGTATGTTTTTCACTTTTTTTACTTATTTTTACTAGCAAAAAGTGCAACAAAATTACTTTTCTTTAAATTATGTCCCCTTTAACAATATTTTTGATATAGGGGCTGTTTGTCTGGAATCAAGTTATCCCATGAATTTAATTAAAAAAAATATATATATACATATATCTGGAGTAATAAACACTGGTATTTTAACTATACACAGTCGAGTCACAATATTATGACCACTTACTACTTTCGACGTTTTTCAACGAGTAGCTTGTAAAGAAAGCCATGGGTCAGGAGCTGGCTTGGTGGGTATATAAGTTGTGTGAGGCTGTCTGCACACATATCCCTCATTGCATTCATGGGTAAAAGAGACTTTTGGGCAAAGAGTGACAGTATTTCTGAAACTGCACAGTTTGTGAACTGTTCGCATGCTGCTGTGGTGAAAGTGTATCATGAGTGAACAAATGGCACATTGTGAATAAGTGATGGAAAAACTGGGGAGCACCATGTGCCAATAATGTGAGAGGTAAACGTCGGCTTACAACTTACCGCCAAAATAAACCAAGGAGCTACCAGACGTGTCTAAAGCAACAGTTTAGTGAACCCTACGGTGTATAGGGTTCTGAAGCAGACGAATGGTCACTGTACCTCTGCTAACAAAGTCGTGTCAGCAGAAAGAGCTTCAATTTTCACTGCACTATCGGAATTAAACCTCCACAGATGAGTCATGTTTTCTGCTAAATCAGAAAGATAGATGTTGGCATGTTAGGTGAGAAATATCAGAGAACAAACACCCTGCAACCATTGCTGGAAGGTCACAAACTGGTGATGGCAGCGGGGGAATGTTTTGTGGCATTCCCTAAGCTCCCTGATCCATGTGGAAGGCACTCTCAAATGATTTGGGTATGAATCCATCCTTGTAGAGCATGTACAGTACACCCATACAGGCTGATTCTTTTTACTAGGGCAGATGGGATCTACCTGCAAGACAATGCGACACGTCACACGGCTAGAAATGTCCAATACTCGCTGGAAGAGCATGATCAAGATTTCCAAGTACTACCCTGGCCCCTAATTCCTTAGACTTGAAAAAGGCAGAGGACACTACCAAATTAAATGTATATGTACATTAAAAAATTACAATATTTTATTAAATGTATGTTGAAATAAAAGTAATTTTGACATCCCCTTTTATTGCATAGTAATACTTTGGTATAATCCCTTTAAAATGATTTGGTTAATAAGTCCATATATAGCTATAACTATAGAAAAACAAAAACATTGTAGCTTTTAAAATGCAGCAACATTAAATGATTTTATTTTTATGAAACATGTTTACTTTGTACAAAAGGACTTATACCTCAAAAATACATACCAGTAGTTGGTTTTGCCATAATTTTAATAAATAAAGAGAGGGTAATGTCATACAGTCAGGTTTCTGCACGCAAGGACAGATTATCACTTCTCCACCTTTCAGAATTCACTCCTGGTTGTAGCTTCCAAAACTGCATGCAGAAACCTGACCGAGTGGCTGTACCCTAAAGGTAACATGTTATTTAGGCCTCATGCACACGACCGTAGTTATGGTCTGCATCCGAGCCGCAGTTTTTGCATCTCAGATGCGGACCCATTCACTTCAATGGGGCCACAAAAGATGCGGACAGCACTCCGTGTGCTGTCCGCATCCGTTTCTCCGTTCCGAGGCCCCCGCAAAAAAAATATAGCATGTCCTATTCTTGTCCGTTTTGCGGACAAGAATAGGCATGTCTACAATGGGCCGTCCGTTCCGCAAATTGCGGAAAGCACACAAGCGGCTTCCGTTTTTTGCGGATCCGCGGTTTGCAGACCGACAAAAAACGGCACGGTCGTGTGCATGTAGCCTTACCCTGTAAGGTGAATGATGCAAAAAAATAAAAAATTATTGAAATGAAATTTCAATAGCATTTGTCCATTTCCAAAAGAGTTTATCAATAAGGCTACTTTCTCACTCGAGTTTTGTGCGGATTTGTCATGGATGGATTCGTTCAGATACTACAACCGCCTGCATCCGTTCAGAATGGATCCGTTTGTATTATCTTTAATATAGCCAAGACGGATCCGTCTTGATCATCATTGAAAGTCAATTGAGGACGGATCCGTTTTATATTGTGCCAGATTGTGTCAGTGAAAACGGCTCAGTTTCATCAGACGGATACCAAAACGATGCAAGCAGAGTTTTGGTGTCCGTCTCCAAAGCGTAATATCACATGGCCTAACCCCTCAGATGAATACCGTAAAAAATAAAAACTGCTAAATAAACCATTTTTTGTCACCCTACATCACAAAAAGTGTAATAGCAAGCGATCAAAAAGTCACATGCACCCCAAAATAGTGCCAATCAAACAGTTATCTCATCCCGCAAAAATCATACCCTACCCAAGATATTCGCCCAAAAACTGAAAAAACTATGGCTCTTAGACTATGGAAACACTAAAACATGATTTTTTTTTTTGTTTCAAAAATGAAATCATTGTGTAAAACTTACATAAATAAAATGGCCCCCCTGTATAATTATATATAATGGCCCCTCTGTATAATATATAATAGTCCTCCTGTATAATTATAATATATAATGGCCCCTCTTTATAATATATAATGGCGCCTCTGTATATTATATATTGGCCCCTCTGTATAATATATAATGACCCCTCTGTATAATATATATTGGCCCCTCTTTATAATATGTAATGGACCCTCTTTATAATATATATTGGCCCCTCTGTATAATATATAATGGCCCCCATTCTTTCCCCCACCTCCATAGTGCCCCCAGTACTTACATAAAATGTTTTTTTTTTTAAATACTCACCTCTCTTCATTGCCTCTTGTAGTCTTTGCTCGGGCGTCCTGGCGCAGGCGGTCAGGAACACATCACCGCGCCCTCCTGCGCCGCGTCATCACGTGAGACCTGGCGCAGGAGGTCATGGTGATGTAATCGCAATCTCCTGCGCTATTCTACTGCATCATATGCTTCAGGCCTGGCCTAAGGCATATGGTATATCAGAAGTCACTTTATAGACAAATCATACAGAGATTAAAAAAAAAATAATAATAACAAACACTGCATATCCATTTAAGACAAATAAGGCTACTTTCACACTGGTGTTTTGAATTCAATTTGTGAGATCCGATTCAATGTGCTGCCCGGATACAGAATTGCGGACCCGCACTTCCGTTCCCGAAAAAAATAAAACATGTCCTATTCTTGTCTGCAATAGCGGACAAGAATAGGCATATTCTATTAGTGCCGGCAATGTGCGGACCACAAAATGCGGAACGCACATTGCCGCTGTCCGTATTTTGCGGATCCGCAAAACACGTTGCGGACGTGTGAATGGACCCTAAAGGCGTTTTCTGGAAATCCTTAGGATAGGTCATCAATATGTGATCAGTGGGGTCCAACTTCTGGCACACCTCCGATTAGCTGTTTGTATGGGCCCCAGCACTTGAACAAGCGCTGCAGGCTTTTTATGGTATACTAAGCACTATGCTATATAATGAAATGGATGTTTTGCCACAGCTCAAGAAAGAGTCTTCTATGCTCATTTGAGCACCATGGCCCCTTTCAACAGCTGATCATCACGGGTGCCAGGAGTCAGACCACCACCAATCAGATATTGATGACCTATCCAGAGTATAGATAATCAATTCCTAGAAAACCCCTTTAAGAAGACGAACATTTTAAAGGAAAAAGTCATATCCCTCTTGATTTGTGGAATCAAGCTCATTTTAGGCAATTATCACACAGTAAATGCGTGGACAGTTTCAAGTGTAAGGTAACATCATTCCAGGATATAAGACCAGTGGCTGAGATGAGACTTCAAGCAGTAATACACAGGATATAAAAAGTCTACACACCCCTACTAAAATGTCAGGTTTCTGTGATATAAACAAAATGAGACAAAGATAAATCATTTCAGAACTTTTTCCACCTTTAATGTGACTATAAACCGTACCACTCAATTGAAAAACAAACTGAAATATTTTAGGTGGAGGGAAGAAAACAAAAAATAAAACTAAAATAATGTGGTTGCCTAAGTGTGCACACCCTCTTATAACTGGGGATGTAGCTGTGTTCAGAATTAAGCAATCACATTAAAAATCATGCTAAATAGGAGTCAGCATACACCTGTCATCATTTAAAGTGCCTCTGAGTAACCCCAAATAAAGTTTAACTGCTCTAGTTGGTCTTTCCTGAAATTTTCTTAGTCGCATCCCACAGCAAAAGCCATGGTCCACAGAGAGCTTCCAAAGCATCAGAGGGATCTCATTGTTAAAAGGTATCAGTCAGGAGAAGGGTACAATAGAATTTCCAAGGCATTAGATATACCATGAACACAGTGAAGACAGTCATCATCAAGTGGAGAAAATATGGCACAACAGTGACATTACCAAGAACTGGACGTCCCTCCAAAGACAAGAAGAAAACTGGCCTTGGAGGCTACCAAGAGGCCTACAGCAACATTAAAGGAGCTGCAGGAATATCTGGCAAGTACTGGCTGTGTGGTACATGTGACAACACTCCCGTATTCTTCATATGTCTGGGCTATGGGGTAGAGTGGCAAGCCGAAAGCCTTTTCTTACGAAGAAAAACATCCAAGCCAGGCTACATTTTGCAAAAACACATCTAAAGTCTCCCAAAAGCATGTGGGAAAAGGTGTTATGGTCTGATAAAACCAAGGTTGACTTTTTTGGCCATAATTCCAAAAGATATGTTTGGCGCAAAAACAACACTGCTTGTGTCAGTGGACATCAAGTTTAGCATTAAGAAATCAGTACACATTACCTTAATTTCACAGTGAACTGAACACCAGTTTTCAATACCAGGGGCCTCTGTGGATGTGTTGGCATACAGGGCTGCCTTTCAACCACGAATGAGCTGTAGAGAAATAAAATAATATACAGTGTAATGAGCAAATGAAATGTCTACAGACTGCAGTTTAATCTATAAACATGAATTCACATGTACTTATTTCAGTTATGATTAATGGGGGACATGAACAGTTTTTGTCATTCTAGAGGAACCTCTACACACATTTTTATCTTAAAATAACTTTGTGCAGGGGCTAGTAAAGCATTTTATTTTTCTTAACTCAGTCACTAACTTACCTGTCCAAGCTCCAGCACTGCTGTCTGGGGCTTGGGCACTGCAGCGGTGTGACATGCTACCAGGCTATGCCCCTCTGGTGATGTACCAACTAAGCCACGCCCCTTGATGAGGTGTCACTTAGGCCACACCCATCACAATAGCCAACTTAATCCACAAACTGGTGATGTGCCACTTAAACCACGCCCCTGGTGATGCTTCACATAAGCCACCCGCCCACCCCCCCCCTTTACATGCTGACCAGGGGAGATTAGTAGGGTCCTATTATGTTTTGATCAAGGGACTCCGTGATCTATTTAAACCATCAGCTGGTAATACTCCTTTGCCAGATATAGCTTTTCCCCTGCCGTGCTGCTGTGCGTTTTTCGATTGTTGCTATTTGAAATTGATTTCAGCTTGACCTGGACCTCTCTCTGCTCTGTGATTTTGTACAGATTCCCGTCTGGTTTTGACCCTTGGCTTGGCTATTTGTGACCACCCTCTTCTCTGTGATTTGGTACTGTATTGACCTTCCAGCTTTGACCTATTTCTGTACGACCCTACTCTGTGTGTTTGTCTGTTTCTGGGTTGTAGTTGTGTAAACAGGTCCCTGCAGTTTTTAACACGGTGGCTGGTTTGACTAAATTTAACCCCATAAGGACCCGCGCCATACAAGTACAGCGCTGAGTCCCTTATCCTTCATATAAGATAGGGCCGGGGGCTATCCATAGTATTCAGTATATTGGGCAGACTAGATGGGCCAAATGGTTCTTATCTGCCGACACATTCTATGTTTCTATGTTTCTATGTTTCTATGTGACTTAAGGACCAGCGCCGTACATGTACGGCAGGCTGATCGGGCGGGTGCAGGAGCTAAAAACACTGCCGGTATCGGTGAAAACACAGATGCCAGCCGTGTTCAGCGCTGACTGCGGCAAGTGCAAGATCCTGCCGGGTGCGGGGCGGCCATTGTGTCCCCGCGCTGCTGTGACAGGGACCCGATGGCAGGGAAGGCAGCCCGATGCCTTCCTTAGGCATTGTGGCAGCCTTATGTGACAGCCTGTGAGATCCAGCCCCCTGGATCTCGCAGGCAGGGAGCTGTAAGTGTATTACAGTGTGTAAAACACTTACAGTGAATGCATTACAATACAAGTATTGTAATGCATTGTAAAGAGGATCAGAGCCCCAAGCGCAGAGTGGGACAAAAAAGTAAAGTGAAAAAAGAAGTTAAAAAAATAAAGTAAAGTTTCAAGTAAAAAACAAAAAGGGTCTTTTTTCCCAAAATAAAGACAATTTTTTTTTCTAAATTAGGAAAAGAAGAAAAGTAGTGTCCGTATCGGCCGGCTCTATAAAAAAATCGCATGACCTAACCCCTCAGGTGAACACTGTCAAAAATAAATAAAAACTGTGCTACCTTACATAACTAAAAGTGCAACACCAAGCGATCAAAAAGGTAGAGGTTATACTAACCCTTTCTCCAATGCTGTTGCCTGAGGCAAAGGAATGGTCCTCCAGCTGCTCTTTGTTTAGAAACAGCAGCAGAGCCAAACAATGTCCTCAGCATCCTAAGGCCTCATGCACACGACCGTTATTTTACTCCATGTCTGTGGCGCCATTTTTCGTGATTTTTTGCGGACCCATTGATTTTCAATGGGTCCGTTGAAAACTCGGATAATGCACCGTTTGCCATCCGCGTCCGTGATCCGTGGTTCCAGTCCGTCAAAAAATATAACCTGTCCTATTATTTTTGCGGAAAACGGTTTGCGGCCCCATTCAAGTCAATGGGACCGCTAAAAAACACGGAGGCACACAAGATTGTCATTTGCGTCCGTGTCTGTTTTTTTCCTATCATTTGCATGGCAAACCTGTCTTAGACTTTTTTTTTACATTCCTTTATGTCTGGTGGTCCTCCAAAAATAAAGGAAAACACGAAAAAAAAAAAGGAAACGGATCAAGGAACAACGGAACCCCATTTTGCGGACCGCTAAAAAATACTGTCGTGTGCATGAGGCCTAACACTGAGGACAGTGATAGGCTACAGCGTCGACATAGCTTACACCTGCACTTCACTGATACTGTGACACACACATTCACAAAAAAAGTTGCCTCCAAAAAAAAAAAAAAAAAGATTCTCAATGGGGTTGCAAGCAGCGTTCAGGGGCTGCAAGCAGCGTTCAGGTGTCCGCTCACTGAGCGGAGCGGAGGCTGAGCGCTGGCAGGCGGATGCATTCTCAGTGGATCCGCCTCCACTGAGAATGCATTAGGGCCAGACGGATGCGTTCGGGGCCGCTCGTGAGCCCCTTCAAACGGAGCTCACGAGCGGACACCCGAACGCTCGTGTGAAAGTAGCCTTAAGTGTAATAATGAATGATCAAAAAATCATATGTACCCAAAAAGGTAACAATAAAAACGTCAACTCTTCCTGCAAAAAACGAGCCCCTGCACGTCTTGAATGCCCTATTTGCTCTATTATTCTGCCGATCGTCTTGATCGGCAGAAAAATAAAAAAAATAGGGCGTTCAGAAAATGGAGATACAAGAACATAATTTTAGTTTTCAAAAATGCTTTATTATGTAAAACTGAAACAAACAAACATAGAAAGTAGATATATTTGATATCATTGTGTCCGTAACAACCTGCTCTATAAAAATAGCGCATGATCTAACCTGTCAGATAAATGTTGTTAAAAATAAAAATGGTGCCAAAACATCAATTTTTTGGTTACCTTGCCTCAGAAAAAATGTAATATAGAGCAATTAAAAATCATATGTACCCTAAAATAGTACCAATAAAACTGGCACCTTATCCCGTAGTTTCCAAAATGTGGTCACTTTTTTGAGTTTCTACTGTAGGGGTGCATCAGGGGGGCTTCAAATGGGACATGGCATCTAAAAACCAGTTCATCTAAATCTGCCTTCCAAAAACCATATGGCGTTCCTTTCCTTTTGTGCCCTGCCGTGTGGCTATACCTGAACTGGTCCTTAAAAAGTGGGTTTTGGAAATTTTCTGAAAAATTTCAAGATTTACTTCTAAGCCTTCTAACGTTCCCAAAAAATAAAATGTAATTTTCAAAATGATCCAAACATGAAGTAGACATATGGGAAATGTAAAGTAATAACTATTATATGAGGTATCACTATCTATTATAAAAGTAGAGAAATTGAAAATTTGGGAATTTTTTCAAAACTTTTGGTAAATTTGGGATTTTTTCACAAATAAAGGTGAAATATATTGACTAAAATTTATGACTATCATGAAGTACAATGTGTCACGAGAAAACAATCTCAGAATGGCTTGGATAAGTAAAAGTGTTCCAAAGCTATTACCACATAAAGCGACATGTCAGATTTGCAAAAAATGGCCTGGGCAGAAGAGCGAAAACTGGCCAGGGGTAGAAGGGGTTAATACTGACACATGTGAGGTTATGCACATGGGAAAAAATAATGCAACTTCCCCGTACACACTAAATGGTAAAACAATGGTAACACTGACATGGAAAAGGACTTAGGAATTTTAGTTGACAGCAAACTTAACTGTAGAAACCAGTGTCAAGGCCAATAAGATTATGGGGTGCATCAAAAGCAGAATAGATGCTCATGATGAGAACATACTCCTGCCACTTTATAAATCACTAGTCAGACCGCACATGGAGAATTGCATACAGTCTTCGGCTCCTGTCAACAAGACAGACATAACAGAGCTGGAGAGGATTCAGAGGAGTAACAACTGTGGTGGACTACAGTACCCAGAAAGATTATCAAATGTAAGCTTATTTAGTTTAAAAAACAAATGACTGAGGGGAGATCTAATACTTATATATAAATATATCACAGGTCAGTACAGAAATCTCTTCCATTATCTATTTATACCCATGACTGTGTCTGTGATGAGGGGACATTCTCTACATCTAGAGGAAAAAAGGTTTCCATACAAACATACACTGCGTGCAGAATTATTAGGCAAATGAGTATTTTGACCACATCATCCTCTTTATGCATGTTGTCCTACTCCAAGCTGTATAGGCTCAAAAGCCTACTACCAATTAAGCATATTAGGTGATGTGCATCTCTGTAATGAGAAGGGTTGTGGTCTAATGACATCAACACCCTATATTAGGTGTGCATAATTATTAGGCAACTTCCTTTCCTTTGGCAAAATGGGTCAAAAGAAGGACTTGACAGGCTCAGAAAAGTCAAAAATAGCGAGATATCTTGCAGAGGGATGCAGCACTCTTAAAATTGCAAAGCTTCTGAAGCGTGATCATCGAACAATCAATCGTTTCATTCAAAATAGTCAACAGGGTCGCAAGAAGCGTGTGGAAAAACCAAGGCGCAAAATAACTGCCCATGAACTGAGAAAAGTCAAGCGTGCAGCTGCCAAGATGCCACTTGCCACCAGTTTGGCCATATTTCAGAGGTGCAACATCACTGGAGTGCCCAAAAGCACAAGGTGTGCAATACTCAGAGACATGGCCAAGGTAAGAAAGGCTGAAAGACGACCACCACTGAACAAGACACACAAGCTGAAACGTCAAGACTGGGCCAAGAAATATCTCAAGACTGCTTTTTCTAAGGTTTTATGGACTGATGAAATGAGAGTGAGTCTTGATGGGCCAGATGGATGGGCCCGTGGCTGGATTGGTAAAGGGCAGAGAGCTCCAGTCCGACTCAGACGCCAGCAAGGTGGAGGTGGAGTACTGGTTTGGGCTGGTATCATCAAAGATCAGCTTGTGGGGCCTTTTCGGGTTGAGGATGGAGTCAAGCTCAACTCCCAGTCCTACTGCCAGTTTCTGGAAGACACCTTCTTCAAGCAGTGGTACAGGAAGAAGTCTGCATCCTTCAAGAAAAACATGATTTTCATGCAGGACAATGCTCCATCACACGCGTCCAAGTACTCCACAGCGTGGCTGGCAAGAAAGGGTATAAAAGAAGAAAATCTAATGACATGGCCTCCTTGTTCACCTGATCTGAACCCCATTGAGAACCTGTGGTCCATCATCAAATGTGAGATTTACAAGGAGGGAAAACAGTACACCTCTCTGAACAGTGTCTGGGAGGCTGTGGTTGCTGCTGCACGCAATGTTGATGGTGAACAGATCAAAACACTGACAGAATCCAAGGATGGCAGGCTTTTGAGTGTCCTTGCAAAGAAAGGTGGCTATATTGGTCACTGATTTGTTTTTGTTTTGTTTTTGAATGTCAGAAATGTATATTTGTGAATGTTGAGATGTTATATTGGTTTCACTGGTAAAAATAAATAATTGAAATGGGTATATATTTGTTTTTTGTTAAGTTGCCTAATAATTATGCACAGTAATAGTCACCTGCACACACAGATATCCCCCTAAAATAGCTAAAACTAAAAACAAACTAAAAACTACTTCCAAAAATATTCAGCTTTGATATTAATGAGTTTTTTGAGTTCATTGAGAACATGGTTGTTGTTCAATAATAAAATTAATCCTCAAAAATACAACTTGCCTAATAATTCTGCACTCCCTGTAGAAGAGGATTCTTTATGGTAAGAGCAGTGAGACTATGGAACTCTCTGCCAGATGAGGTGGTGTGGTGATCTAACTAAACAAGTTCAAGAGGGGCCTGGAGGCATTTCTGGAGTTTAATAATTAGAGATGAGCAAACTTTTTAAAAAGTGGATTTGGACGGTTCGCCGAATTTTCCAAAAAGATTTGATTCGGTCTTAATTTATTTGTGACGAATCACCTTAAAAGACAGCTATATCCCGGCTGCAGAGAGCCTGTATATTGGTGTAGAACACTGTGCATAGCAGAAACATGCATAGGTAGTCCACTGTGGTAATAAAATATTTACTTTTCGTCTGTATGACCGGCAGTTGACAGGCGTCACTCTAAGAATCACTTAATACTTCATTTATTTAGTCAGTTACAGGGCAAAAACTGACCAAATAACACAAGTATGAACTCAGCCTTACAAGTCAATGTTAGCGTCAGGTATAAAGAACCGTGCAGTGGCCCAAGATTGTACTGTAGATTGAAAGAGTGCACTCCTTTTACACCGTTGTCAGCTGATTCTACATAGATTTCTACAGAACCTGTTCTGTTACACGCTGAAACAAGTAGTGCCCCCATGACAGAGTAGAGAGGGTGTCAGAAGTTTGTGTAGATGTCACTGTTTATTTTGACCTTCTTTTTCGTTATAAGAAAAACCCCAAAAAACTGTCAACAGTCAACATTTTCTCAGTAATTCATCAGTATTGCTAAGGCCAAAAAAAAAAAAAAAACTCAAGTGGATCCAAAACAGAGATGACACATGATTGGAAAGTTTGTATGTCTTTTGTGTACCCACTCCTGTTTTTGGCTTCCAAATCATGAGCATATCCTGATGCAAATTAGGGACTGTGTGATTCAGGCATAACGGATTCTCAGAAGATAGGATGCGTTGTATTTCTCATTTTTCCGTCATTCTGACAGATCAGAAAAAGGGCAAGATAAATAGTGATGTCAACAGTGCCAAACAGGGGCAATAGTGGCCCCGTCAAAGTGGAGAGGGTGGCAACCACATGAGGAGTCAACACAATGGCCCCGTCACAGAGTGGCGAGGTGAAAACCGCATAAGGAGTCAACACAGTGGCCCAGTCACAGAGTGGTGAGGGTGGCAAACGCATGAGTCACAGTGGTCAGTAACAGGGTGCAGGGCAACAGCAGTGACAGTAAAAGCACAAGATGGTGGATGGCAGTAGGAGAACATGGCAACAGGTGTGTGGCATCAGGCAGGTGCAGCATTAGAATAATGGCTGAAGCAGGTGGCCAGAAGAAACGGGTCTCTTTTTACTAAGTTTGGGTGTGGCACCCAGGCACTGACGTGTGAAAATCATGAATGATCTACGCCTGATTCATCTTCACAAAGGTTAGTATCTGCATATTATGGGTGGAATAACAAGTTCTCCCTGTGGTAACTATGCCCCCAGCCGCACTAAACACCTGCTCTGATGCGACACTACTGCACGGGCAGGAAAGCTTGTCCAGGGCAAACTCGACCCGTTGGCTGCCCAGTAGTCCAGAGAATCTTGGATGTCGGGTAGAAGTGTGAAGTCTAAATAAATCACCACCTGCTGGTTCAGGTTCTGCTCCATGTCTTGCTGCTACTGCTGCTGGTGGGTGGTTTCTTCAGTAGGCAGGTGAAGAAAACTGCTCATTAGAGACTCCAGGCTTAAGTTGCTGCTGCTGAAGCTGGTGCTGCTCCTGCCCCCCCACCACTCTCCAGCAGCAATGGCAGTAGAACGTGAGTGCAAAGGGCACGCCCGCTCAGACCTTCATGAGGATGGGCTATGGCACACATAATCGGCGACCAACAGATTACATAGGATGTTTCTGTAGTAGCTGAGTTTATCCTCACTCTCAGCGGATTTCCATCCGCTGAGAATGAGGAGCGGCAGCGAGGGGCTAACATGATGGAGAGCCAAAAGTCATCCCTCTGCCTAATGGTGATAATACGGCTGTCACTATGCAAGCAACTCAGCATGCATCAGGCCATTTGCACAAGGCACTCGAAGGGACTTTGTGCCTCCATCTCCACTGCATACTGCCATGGTGTCTCTGGGTCATCTGCCTGGTCTTCCTCATAGCCCTCTACCTCCTCCAGCTCCTCTCCTGTCACTTGTGCAGAAAAAACACACATTTCTGTACATTGCTTGAGCATTAATGTCCTCCTTCTCCAGTTCAGCCCCCACAGGGCTCAGGTGGTCGTGAGATGTAGGCACCACGTCTCCTGTCCCCTCGCCAGCTAGATTTAGTAGAATCTGCTCCAGGACGTGAAGGGTGGGTGACATCATTCATCTAGTAGTCCTGGCCACTGACAAAGTGGCCTCCCCAAAGGGCCTGAGTAAAGGGCAGGTGTCACACTTGAGCTGCCACTGGCTAACGTAGTTACCAGGGGAGTGCTCCTGTCTGCCTGCATCATCAAGAAATCGTTGATGGCCTTCCTCTGCCCATATAGTCAGTCCAACATGGAGTTCCAAAGGGTGGAAACGTCACATATCAGGTGATGTGGGGGAACGCTATTCTGCCTTTGCAGCTCAAGGAGGGTGTGCTTTGCAGTGTAAGAGTGGCTGAAGCGCATGCACATTTTCCTAGCCATTTTCGGGATGTCTCGCAGTTGGCTGGAAGACTTCAGGAAACGCTTTACAACCAGATTAAAGACGTGTGTCATGCAGGGCACATGGGTCAGCGCTCCTTGACAGAGCGCCGACATGATGTTCTTCCCATTGTCGGTGACCATGGCTCCGATCTTAAGTTGGCAAGGAGACAGCCAGGATTTGTTCACCTCTTGAAGGAAGCAGAGCAGTTCCTCTCCGGTGTGAGTCTGTTCGCTCAGGCAAACCAGGTGCAGAACAGCGTAACAACACCGTGCTCTGCACAGGTGGCATACTGGAGTAGCACTCCAAATTGTGCCTGCAGTGGAGGCTGAGGACAAGGTAGAGTATGAGGAAGCAGAGGAGGACACTGGCAGTGGAGGCTGAGGACAAGGTAGAGTATGAGGAAGCAGAGGAGGACACTGGCGCAGGACCCACAGCTTGAGAACGCGGAGGCGGCAGTGCCTTCACTTGGCCAAGATTTTGGTGTGGCTGGGCAGGAATCACATTTACCCAGTGGGCCAAAAAGGACATATATTGTCCTTGACCGTAGTTAAAGCTCCACACGTTGGCACTGCCGTGAACTTTAGCAGACACCGACAGGCTCAAGGACTGGCCCACCTTCTGTTCAACATACAGTACAGACCAAAAGTTTGGACACACCTTCTCATTCAAAGAGTTTTCTTTATTTTCATGACTATGAAGGCATCAAAACTATGAATTAACACATGTGGAATTATATGCATAACAAACAAGTGTGAAACAACTGAAAATATGTCATATTCTAGGTTCTTCAAAGTAGCCACCTTTTGCTTTGATTACTGCTTTGCACACTCTTGGCATTCTCTTGATGAGCTTCAAGAGGTAGTCCCCTGAAATGGTCTTCCAACAGTCTTGAAGGAGTTCCCAGAGATGCTTAGCACTTGTTGGCCCTTTTGCCTTCACTCTGCGGTCCAGCTCACCCCAAACCATCTCGATTGGGTTCAGGTCCGGTGACTGTGGAGGCCAGGTCATCTGGCGCAGCACCCCATCACTCTCCTTCATGGTCAAATAGCCCTTACTTTCAAAGTTTTCCCAATTTTTCGGCTGACTGGCTGACCTTCATTTCTTAAAGTAATGATGGCCACTAGTTTTTCTTTACTTAGCTGCTTTTTTCTTGCCATAATACAAATTCTAACAGTCTATTCAGTAGGACTATCAGCTGTGTATCCACCTGACTTCTCCTCAATGCAACTGATGGTCCCAACCCCATTTATAAGGCAAGAAATCCCACTTATTAAACCTGACAGGGCACACCTGTGAAGTGAAAACCATTTCAGGGGACTACCTCTTGAAGCTCATCAAGAGAATGCCAAGAGGGTGCAAAGCAGTAATCAAAGCAAAAGGTGGCTACTTTGAAGAACCTAGAATATGACATATTTTCAGTTGTTTCACACTTGTTTGTTATGTATATAATTCCACATGTGTTAATTCATAGTTTTGATGCCTTCAGTGTGAATCTACAATTTTCATAGTCATGAAAATAAAGAAAACTCTTTGAATGAGAAGGTGTGTCCAAACTTTTGGTCTGTACTGTACGTGTACAGGACTGGTAGAGCCTTTTTAGATAAGTAATGATAGCTGGGACTCTCCTCCTTGGCTCGGCACAAGCCATCAGTTCTCTGAAAGGTGCAGAGTCCATCACATGGAAAGGGCGGGACTTTAGTACCAGCAACTTGGCCAGAAGCACGTTCAGCTTCTGTGCCATTGGATGAGTGCACCCATACTGTTGTCTTTTTGCAATCGCCTCGTTGATCGATTACTGATGAAATGAGGAAAAGGTAGGCTCCTGCATAGCAAATGCTCAACCCCCGGGAGCGTTTAGCTCCAGACCTCACACTGCGTCCACCCTGCTGACTCACAGCCACACTACCACCCTGCTAGCTCAGCCGCTGCCTCACACGCAAGCTGCCACCCTCTTTTCCTAATGATGATGAAGCCCCCCTCTTCACCCGGCTCCCACGTGTCATCGGCTACAGTCTGCATATAACTTATATCACCCTCACCAGTCTCAGGGCCTTGTGCCTCACCACTCACAACACCAGCTCCCACGCGACTCTCATCATCGCTACTTGCCTGCCTACTGGAGGAAGCAGCAGATCTCTCCTCCACATCTTGGCTAGGCAGAAGATGCTGACTGTCCTCTAGAAGCTCGTTCCTCACTGAAAAGTGGAGCCAAACCGACGGCATACATACTTCTCGAGCAGAAGGAATCGAAAATGAAAGAGGCAGGTTCAGGACAGGTGGGGGTACAGAGCTTGGTCCCGGGCCATGCCAACAAAGCGTGGTATCAGAGGAACCCACTGACTCCTGGCTGGGGGTGTCTGATGTCACTTAAGATGAGGTAGAAGACCGAGCCAACCATTCAAGAACAGCTGGGTTGCTGGTCAAAACACGGCCGCTGGATGACAATGGCAGCTCTGGCCTGTCACTGAGACTGCTGCTAGCCCCCCCACCCCTTCTTTTGCTGCTATTCTGCTAGCTCCAGAAACATTTTGGCCACTGATCGTTTCCTTAGAAGGGCCTGTCACCTGTCTGTCGGACATACTTTACTGTAACTATATAAAAAAACGGAGAAAAGAAAAGAAATGTATCGCACATCCAGCTGCTATGCTTTGATTTTTCATATATGTATAGAGATTCTGTCCCTGGATCAGCACTTCTTCCATTCGGCCAAGTGATTTTAATTAGCAAAGTATTTTGCAGGAGGGGTTAACCACCTCAGGACCGCCGTACGCAGGATTGCGTCCTGGCGGCGGCCCTGTTATTCCTCCTGGACCCGCCGATGCGTCCTCTCGCGAGACGCGAGATTTCCTGTGAACGCGCGCACACAGGAGCGCACGTTCACAGGAACCGGAGGTAAACGAGTGGATCTACAGCCTGCCAGCGGAGATCATTCGCTGGCAGGCTGCAGATGCGATTTCTTAAACCCCAAAAAGGAATATTAGACGCTGTGTCGTTAACAGCGTCTAATATACCTGATACCTGGTCCTCTGGTGGTCCCTTTTGCTTGGATCGACCACCAGAGGACACAGGCAGCTCTGTAAGTAGCACCAAACACCACTACACTACACCCCCTCCTGTCACTTATTAACCACTGATCACCCCATATAGACTCCCTGATCACCCCCCTGTAAGGCTCCATTCAGACGTCCGTATGTGTTTTGCGGATCCACGGATCCGCAAAACACAAACGGACGTCTGAATGGAGCCTTTCAGGGGGGTGATCAATAACAGGGGGGTGATCACCCCATATAGACTCCCTGATCACCCCCGTCATTGATCAGCCCCCCTGTAAGGCTCCATTCAGACGTTCGTATGTGTTTTGCGGATCCGCGAAACACATACGGACATCTGAATGGAGCCTTACAGGGGGGTGATCACCCCATATAGACTCCCTGATCACCACCCTGTCATTGATCACCCCCCTGTAAGGCTCCATTCAGACGTCCGTATGTGTTTTTTGCGGATCCGCAAAACACGGACAACGCGGATCCGCAAAACACGGACACCGGCAATGTGCTTTCCGCATTTTGCGGATCCGCACATTGCCAGAACTATATAGAAAATGCCTTTTCTTGTCCGCAATTGCGGACAAGAATAGAACATGTTCTACAGGCTCTACAAAAAACGCAGTGTTCGCCCGATCAGGCCTGATCTTGTGCGCACACTTGCGTTCAGTCCGCCCCACCGCACTGACAGAAATAAAAAAAATTATATTCATTGCAAAAACACACGTAAAATCGCTGCGGCACTATAAAGATCCCTTTTGAGGGGCATGGCGAGTTCATAGAAGATTTTTTTTTTTGGCACAAGTTAGCGGAAATTGTTTTTTTTTTTTTTTTTAATTTTTCTTACAAAGTCTCATATTCCACTAACTTGTGACAAAAAATAAAATCTCACATGAACTCACCATACCCCTCACGGAATCCAAATGCGTAAAAATTTGTAGACATTAATATTCCAAACTTCTTCTCACGCTTTAGGGCCCCTAAAATTCCAGGGCAGTATAACTACCCCACAAGTGACCCCATTTTGGAAAGAAGACACCCCAAGGTATTCCGTGAGGGGTATGGTGAGTTCATGTAAAATTTTATTTTTTGTCACAAGTTAGTGGAATATGAGACTTTGCAAAAAAAAATAAAAAATTCTAGGAACTCGCCATGCCCCTCACAGAATACCTTGGGGTGTCTTCTTTCCAAAATGGGGTCACTTGTGGGGTATTTATACTGCCCTGGCATTTTAGGGGACCTAAAGCGTGAGGAGTAATTTGGAATCCAAATGCGTAAAAAATGCCCTGTGAAATCCTAAAGGTGCTCTTTAGAATTTGGGCCCCTTTACGCACCTAGGCTGCAAAAAAGTGTCACATGTGGTATCGCTGTACTCAGGAGAAGTTGGGCAATGTGTTTTGGGATGTCTTTTTACATATACCCATGCTGGGTGAGAGAAATATCTCTCTAAAATGACAACTTTGTATAAAAAAATGGGAAGAGTTGACTTTTAGAGAGATATTTCTCTCACCCATAATGGGTATATGTAAAAATACACCCTAAAACACATTGCCCTACTGTCACAGCCAGACAGCTGAGAAGCGCTCACAGGAGCTTCTCAGATCCTCCTCCTTGAATTACTTTGTTTTGGTTTAGTTTCTCATCTCGTTAGTCTATCTCAGCTGTCATGCAGACTGATCGCTACCCTTTAAGTTCCTCCCCATAATGCAGTAGTGTGCGGCTGATACAACTTCCTGGAGTGTGTGTGCATGCTGTTCCCAGTTCCCAATTCCCAGTCCTCAGTCGTCTGCAGATAAGTGCTGTTTATGTAGTTATGTTTTTGTCTTTTCTGGATCCAGGTGACCCTGACTCCCTCCGTGTCAGTGTAGGGAGCCGGTGGTCGTGTCCCTTCACTATTGTAGGGTCTTCAGGTAATAGATAGCCGAGGAACGTGGATATGCGGCCATCCACCTTTGGGGTGTTCGCATAGGCTGAGCAGTGAGGGAGAGCGGCAGCTCTATTGCAGGGGTCTCCCTTTGTTCCTTAGTTGTGGATCCAGAGAGACATTGTTTATATGGTATTGTCTTGTTTCCTGTACACCATCCGTGACATTATCAGCCGCCAAAACCGTCGCAAGCATGGATCCGGTTTCACTTTTGGCTGAAAGCCTCCAGGGTCTTTCATTGGAGGTAGCTGATCTCCGTAGGATTTTTTCTCAGTTTCAAGTGACCGGTTCAGCTTGCGTTCATGGAGTTTGTGCTGAGCCCAAGATCTCGCTCCCGGATACGTTCTCTGGGGGTAGTGAGAATTTTGTGCGTTTTAAAGAGGCTTGCAAACTCCATTTTCGCCTTCCTTCCCATTCTTCTGGTGATAAAGAACGGAGGGTGGGGATCATTGTATCGCTGCTCAGGGGTAACGCTCAGTCTTGGGCCTCTTCACTACTGGAGGGGGCACGGCCCCTCCGCTCAGTGGATGAATTCCTTTTAGCCCTGGGTCAGATATATGATGATCCGGATCGTATTGCTCTGGCTGAGTCTAGACTACGTCTGTTATGCCAGGGTAAACAATCCGCAGAGATATACTGCTCCGAATTTCGGAGATGGGCAGCTGATACTGGTTGGAATGATGCTGCACTCCGAAGTCAATTTTGCCATGGTCTTTCAGAGGGATTGAAAGATGCATTTTCCTTTCATGAGAGGCCTATCTCCTTGGACTCTGCTATGTCTCAGGCCGTTCGTATTGACAGGCGTCTTAGAGAGAGACGAGAGATCTCTCCTTCCTGTCCTACTCAGTCTCGGAACAGTGCAGCGGTCTCATTCTGTGCGCAGGAGTCTCAGTCGCTGTCAGCCCCTTCTGAGCAGGAGCCCATGCAGCTGGGGTTGATTGCCTCTGACAATAGAAGATTCAGCCCGCATGGGAGGGTTTGTTTTTGTTGTGGAGGTATAAATCATTTGGCAAATGTTTGTCCCTCAAGGAGATTCAGGCAGTTTTCTGGGAGTAATAAAAAGACAAAAAGGAAAAAATCTTTTAAAAATGTTCCGTCTGTTACTATTGGCAGGGTTGAGGCGGAAATTGAAGGTTTTCCGTTTGCTTGTAGTTCCCGTTTTGTCCTGCCTGCTAGGGTGGCGCTAGAGAGCAAGAGCATTTTTTGTGAGATTTTTGTGGATAGTGGAGCAGCTGTCAACCTCATTGATAATCAATTTGCAATAACTCATGGTTTCCAGGTATGCACTTTGGGAAGGGATATTCTGTTTTTGCTATTGATTCAGCTCCACTTTCTCAGAAATCATTAAAGGGCATAGTTCACAATATCCGTTTAATTGTCAGTGATGCTCATGTTGAGGATGTGTCATGTTTCGTCCTTAGCGGTTTGCCTACTCCTTTAGTGTTGGGGCTACCCTGGCTCACTAAACATAACCCCACCATTGATTGGCAAGCGAGGCAAATAAATGGTTGGAGTAACTTTTGCAGAGAGAATTGCCTCATAACATCTGTTTCTGAGGTTTCTACTAAGACTGTACCACCTTTCCTCTCTGAATTTTTGGATGTCTTCTCTGAGAGTGGAGTTCAGGGTTTGCCTCCGCACAGGGAGTATGATTGCCCTTTTAATCTCATCCCAGGCGCCAAGCTGCCTAAATCTCGTTTATACAATCTCTCCCAACCTGAGAGGGTCGCTATGCGGGCTTATATCTCTGAGAGTTTGAGAAAAGGACACATACGACCCTCGAAGTCACCTGTTGCCGCTGGTTTTTTCTTTGTTAAGAAAAAAGATGGTTCTTTAAGACCTTGTCTGGATTTCAGGGAGCTGAACAGTATCACTATTCGTGATCCTTATCCGCTTTCTCTGATCCCGGACCTGTTTAACCAGGTTGTTGGGGCTAAAGTCTTTTCCAAATTAGACCTAAGAGGGGCATACAACCTGGTTAGGGTCAGAGAAGGAGACGAATGGAAGACGGCTTTCAATACCCCTGAGGGCCATTTTGAGAATTTGGTTATGCCTTTTGGTTTGATGAATGCCCCAGCCGTTTTTCAGCATTTCGTCAACAGCATTTTTTATCATTTAATGGGAAAATTTGTATTAGTGTATTTGGATGACATTTAGATTTTTTCTCCTGATTTCAAGACTCATAAGGATCACTTACGTCAGGTCTTGCTCATTCTGCGGGAGAATAAATTATATGCGGAACTGGAAAAATGTGTGTTTGCGGTTCCAGAAATCCAATTTCTGGGGTTTCTTGTCTCCGCTTCTGGTTTTCGCATGGACCCCGAGAAGGTCCGCGCTGTGCTTGAGTGGGAGCTTCCTGAGAACCAGAAGGCGCTGATGCGTTTTTTGGGCTTTGCCAATTATTACAGGAAATTTATTTTGAATTATTCCTCTGTTGTTAACCACCTCAGCCCCCAGTGCTTAAACACCCTGAAAGACCAGGCCACTTTTTACACTTCTGACCTACACTACTTTCACCGTTTATTGCTCGGTCATGCAACTTACCACCCAAATTAATTTTACCTCCTTTTCTTCTCACTAATAGAGCTTTCATTTGGTGGTATTTCATTGCTGCTGACATTTTTACTTTTTTTGTTATTAATCGAAATTTAACGATTTTTTTGCAAAAAAATGACATTTTGCACTTTCAGTTGTAAAATTTTGCAAAAAAAACCACATCCATATAGAAATTTTGCTCTAAATTTATAGTTCTACATGTCTTTGATAAAAAAAAAATGTTTGGGTAAAAAAAAAATGGTTTGGGTAAAAGTTATAGCGTTTACAAACTATGGTACAAAAATGTGAATTTCCGCTTTTTGAAGCAGCTCTGACTTTCTGAGCACCTGTCATGTTTCCTGAGGTTCTACAATGCCCAGACAGTACAAACACCCCACAAATGACCCCATTTCTGAAAGTACACACCCTAAGGTATTCGCTGATGGGCATAGTGAGTTCATAGAACTTTTTATTTTTTGTCACAAGTTAGCGGAAAATGATGATTTTTTTTTTTTTTTTTTCTTACAAAGTCTCATATTCCACTAACTTGTGACAAAAAATAAAAAGTTCTATGAACTCACTATGCCCATCAGCGAATACCTTGGGGTCTCTTCTTTCCAAAATGGGGTCACTTGTGGGGTAGTTATACTGCCCTGGCATTCTAGGGGCCCAAATGTGTGGTAAAGAGTTTGAAATCAAATTCAGTAAAAAATGACCTGTGAAATCCGAAAGGTGCTCTTTGGAATATGGGCCCCTTTGCCCACCTAGGCTGCAAAAAAGTGTCACACATCTGGTATCCCCGTACTCAGGAGAAGTTGAGGAATGTGTTTTGGGGTGTCTTTTTACATATACCCATGCTGGGTGAGATAAATATCTTGGTCAAATGACAACTTTGTATAAAAAAATGGGAAAAGTTGTCTTTTGCCAAGATATTTCTCTCACCCAGCATGGGTATATATAAAATGACACCCCAAAACACATTCCCCACCTTCTCCTGAGTACGGAGATACCAGATGTGTGACACTTTTTTGCAGCCTAGGTGGGCAAAGGGGCCCATATTCCAAAGAGCACCTTTCGGATTTCACTCATCATTTTTTACAGAATTTGATTTCTAACTCCTTACCACACATTTGGGCCCCTAGAATGCCAGGGCAGTATAACTACCCCACAAGTGACCCCATTTTGAAAAGAAGACACCCCAAGCTATTCCGTGAGGGGCATGGCGAGTTCCTAGAATTTTTTATTTTTTGTCACAAGTTAGTGGAAAATGATGATTTTTTTTTTTTTTTCATACAAAGTCTCATATTCCACTAACTTGTGACAAAAAATAAAAACTTCCATGAACTCACTATGCCCATCAGCGAATACCTTGGGGTCTCTTCTTTCCAAAATGGGGTCACTTGTGGGGTAGTTATACTGCCCTGGCATTCTAGGGGCCCAAATGTGTGGTAAGGAGTTTGAAATCAAATTCAGTAAAAAATGACCTATGAAATCCAAAAGGTGCTCTTTGGAATGTGGGCCCCTTTGCCCACCTAGGCTGAAAAAAAGTGTCACACATCTGGTATCCCCGTACTCAGGAGAAGTTGAGGAATGTGTTTTGGGGTGTCTTTTTACATATACCCATGCTGGGTGAGATAAATATCTTGGTCAAATGACAACTTTGTATAAAAAAATGGGAAAAGTTGTCTTTTGCCAAGATATTTCTCTCACCCAGCATGGGTATATGTAAAATGACACCCCAAAACACATTCCCCACCTTCTCCTGAGTACGGAGATACCAGATGTGTGACACTTTTTTGCAGCCTAGGTGGGCAAAGGGGCCCATATTCCAAAGAGCATCTTTCGGATTTCACTCGTCATTTTTTACAGAATTTGATTTCAAACTCCTTACCACACATTTGGGCCCCTAGAATGCCAGGGCAGTATAACTACCCCACAAGTGACCCCATTTTGGAAAGAAGACACCCCAAGCTATTCCGTGAGGGGCATGGCGAGTTCCTAGAATTTTTTATTTTTTGTCACAAGTTAGTGGAAAATGATGATTTTTTTTTTTTTCATACAAAGTCTCATATTCCACTAACTTGTGACAAAAAATAAAAACTTCCATGAACTCACTATGCCCATCAGCGAATACCTTGGGGTCTCTTCTTTCCAAAATGGGGTCACTTGTGGGGTAGTTATACTGCCCTGGCATTCTAGGGGCCCAAATGTGTGGTAAGGAGTTTGAAATCAAATTCTGTAAAAAATGACGAGTGAAATCCGAAAGGTGCTCTTTGGAATATGGGCCCCTTTGCCCACCTAGGCTGCAAAAAAGTGTCACACATGTGGTATTGCTGTACTCAGGAGAAGTTGAGGAATGTGTTTTGGGGTGTCTTTTTACATATACCCATGCTGGGTGAGATAAATATCTTGGTCAAATGACAACTTTGTATAAAAAAATGGGAAAAGTTGTCTTTTGCCAAGATATTTCTCTCACCCAGCATGGGTATATATAAAATGACACCCCAAAACACATTCCCCACCTTCTCCTGAGTATGGAGATACCAGATGTGTGACACTTTTTTGCAGCCTAGGTGGGCAAAGGGGCCCATATTCCAAAGAGCACCTTTCGGATTTCACAGGTCATTTTTTACTGAATTTGATTTCAAACTCCTTACCACACATTTGGGCCCCTAGAATGCCAGGGCAGTATAACTACCCCACAAGTGACCCCATTTTGGAAAGAAGAGACCCCAAGGTATTCGCTGATGGGCATAGTGAGTTCATGGAAAAAAAAATTATTTGTCACAAGTTAGTGGAATAGGAGACTTTGTATGAAAAAAAAAAAAAAAAAAAAAAATCATCATTTTCCACTAACTTGTGACAAAAAATAAAAAATTCTAGGAACTTGCCATGCCCCTCACGGAATACCTTGGGGTGTCTTCTTTCCAAAATGGGGTCACTTGTGGGGCAGTTATACTGCCCTGGCATTTTCCAGGGGCCCTAATGTCTGGTAAGTAGGTAAATGACCTGTGAAATCTGAAAGGTGCTCTTTGGAATGTGGGCCCCTTTGCCCAGCTAGGCTGCAAAAAAGTGTCACACATCTGGTATCTCCGTACTCAGGAGAAGGTAAGGAATGTGTTTTGGGGTGTCATTTTACATATACCCATGCTGGGTGAGAGAAATATCTTGAAAAAAGACAACTTTTCCCATTTTTTTTATACAAAGTTGGCATTTGACCAAGATATTTATCTCACCCAGCATGGGTATATGTAAAATGACACCCCAAAACATATTCCCCAACTTCTGCTGAATACGGAGATACCACATGTGTGACACTTTTTGCAGCCTAGGTGGGCAAAGGGGCCCAAATTCCTTTTAGGAGGGCATTTTTAGACATTTGGATACCAGACTTCTTCTCACGCTTTGGGGCCCCTAAAATGCCAGGGCAGTATAAATACCCCACATGTGACCCCATTTTGGAAAGAAGACACCCCAAGGTATTCAATGAGGGGCATGGCGAGTTCATTGAAAAAAAAAAATTTTGGCACAAGTTAGCGGAAATTGATTTTTTGGATTTTGTTCTCACAAAGTCTCCCTTTCCGCTAACTTGGGACAAAAATTTCAATCTTTCACGGACTCAATATGCCCCTCAGCGAATACCTTGGGGTGTCTTCTTTCCAAAATGGTGTTATTTGTGGGGTGTTTGTACTGCCCTGGCATTTGAGGGTCTCCGCAATCATTACATGTATGCCCAGCATTAGGAGTTTCTGCTATTCTCCTTATATTGAGCATACGGGTAATGAGATTTTTTTTTTCCGTTCAGCCTCTGGGCTGAAAGAAAAAAATGAACGGCACAGATTTCTTCATTCGCATCGATCAATGTGGATGAAAAAATCTCTGCCAAAAAAAGAAAAAGGAGGGGAAAGGCGTCTGCCAGGACATAGGAGCTCCGCCCAACATCCATACCCACTTCAGCTCGTATGCCCTGGCAAACCAGATTTCTCCATTCACATCAATCGATGTGGATGAATAAATCATTGCCGGGATTTTTTTTTTTATATATACAAAGTGTTTGCCAAAGTATATGAACACCGCCACCTCCTCAGCTCATATGCCTCGGCAAACATATCTTTTACTGCAGAGGAGAAATCTCGTCTTGCAGCGCCGCATACACCGACTTGCGTGTAATCTGACAGCAGCACAATGCTTCTGTCCGAATGCACATCAGTGCTGCAGCTGGTCGATCGGTTGGTCCACCTGGAAGGTAAAAAAAACAAAACAAAAAAGAAAAAACCAGGCCGCAAAGCAATAACTTTATTAACTTTAGAACAGAACATATTAACTTTTTTAAACTTTTTTACTTACCGGTAATTTTTTTTTTGTTTAGTTTTTTTTACCTTTATAGAACAAACCTCTCCTTCCCCATGGGACAATGTGCAAAGCGCAAATCGCCCAAAGATGTGGTGAAGTACGTTATGCACTTTATCCCAGGTGAAAGGAGAGGTTTGCAGCAGCTGAGAGTAAAAGGGCCCTAATAGCCCTGTGTGCCTGTCCTGTGAGATGCAATCCCTATGCTAGGTGTACCTGTGTGTGGTACTTCCGGAAACACTCTCCATAGCATAGGGCAGGGTGGTCAGCACAGTCAGGACAGAAATAGCGGGTGTCACGCCTTATTCCACTCCTGCTACAGACACGACATCTTTTTCGGGGTGACGGTTGGGTTGAGGTACCAGGAACGACACTGGGGAAATGTCGCTCGTGTAGACGGCTAACTACACTGGGGGATGGGGCCACGGAACCTCCTGGGTAAAGGAGGTTCTCGATGATCTCTTCCTGAAATTTGAGGAAAGATCGTGTTCTCCCAGCCTTACTGTAGAGAACAAAACTATTGTACAGCGCCAATTGAATTAAATATACAGACACCTTCTTATACCAGCGTCTGGTTCTGCGGGAAACTAAATACGGAGACAACATCTGGTCATTGAAGTCCACCCCTCCCATGAGCGCATTATAGTCGTGGACACAGAGGGGCTTTTCAATGACACGGGTTGCTCGCTCAATTTGGATTGTCGTGTCTGCGTGAATGGAGGAGAGCATGTAAACGTCACGCTTGTCTCTCCATTTCACCGCGAGCAGTTCTTCGTTACACAAGGCAGCCCTCTCCCCCCTTGCAAGACGGGTGGTTACAAGCCGTTGTGGGAAGCCCACGCGACTAGTTCGCGCGGTGCCACAGGCGCAAATCCGTTCTAGAAACAAATGCCTAAAGAGGGCCACACTTGTGTAAAAATTGTCCACATAAAGATGGTACCCCTTGCCGAATAAGGGTGACACCAAGTCCCAGACTGTCTTCCCACTGCTCCCCAGGTAGTCAGGGCAACCGACCGGCTCCAGGGTCTGATCTTTTCCCTCATAGACACGAAATTTGTGGGTATAGCCTGTGGCCCTTTCACAGAGCTTATACAATTTGACCCCATACCGGGCACGCTTGCTTGGGATGTACTGTTTGAAGCCAAGGCGCCCGGTAAAATGTATTAGGGACTCGTCTACGCAGATGTTTTGCTCGGGGGTATACAAATCTGCAAATTTCTGGTTGAAATGGTCTATGAGGGGCCGAATTTTGTGGAGCCGGTCAAAAGCTGGGTGGCCTCTGGGACGGGAGGTGGTGTTGTCGCTAAAATGCAGGAAACGGAGGATGGCCTCAAATCGTGCCCTGGACATAGCAGCAGAGAACATGGGCATGTGATGAATCGGGTGCGTTGACCAATATGACCGCAATTCATGCTTTTTTGTCAGGCCCATGTTGAGGAGAAGGCCCAAAAAAATTTTAATTTCGGAAACTTGGACTGGTTTCCACCGGAAAGGCTGGGCATAAAAGCTTCCTGGGTTGGCGGATATAAATTGTGTGGCATACTGGTTGGTCTCTGCCACGACTAAGTCCAAGAGCTCCGCAGTCAAGAACAGCTCAAAAAATCCCAGGGCCGAACCGATTTGAGCCGTCTCAACCCGAACTCCAGACTGGGCGGTGAAAGGGGGAACTACAGGTGCGGCTGAAGTTGGTGACTGCCAATCAGGGTTTGCCAGCACCTCAGGGATTCTAGGGGCTCTACGGGCCTGTCTTTGCGGTGGCTGCGACGGGGTAACTAGTGCACGTGCCACCGTACCAGCTTCAACTGCCCTTCTGGTGCTCGCCACGTCACCATGTTGTACAGCAGTGCTGGTACTAGGTCCAGGGAGGGCTGCGCTGCTGGTGTATGCCTCACCACGTGATCCGGCAGCGACAGCCCCACTCTGCTGCTCTTGAAGCGGATCCTGCATAACCTGTGGTCTAGCGACATGGGGCCGGGTACGCCTGGTGCTGCCAGGGACCTCCACCTCCTCGTCCGAACTTTGGGTCAGAGAGCCACTGCTTTCCACAGGTTCATATTCTGACCCGCTAGATTCATCAGATGAGGGTTCCCACTCCTCATCCGACTGGGTCAGAATCCTGTAGGCCTCTTCAGAAGAATACCCCCTGTTTGACATTTTGGACTACTAAATTTAGGGGTATTCCCTGAGACTACCCAAGAAAAAAAGCAAACCTGTCTTACAAAGGGGAGGCTAGCGAAGTACCGGAGGCCGCTGCGGTTGATAAAAAATATCAAAACTGATTTTTTTATCGCCGCAGTGCGTGTAAAATGAATGTGCAGTGATCAAAAAATATATATTTTTTGTCACTGCGGTGGGGCGGGCGTGGGTGAACGCACGTGTGGGCGACCGATCAGGCCTGATCGGGCAAACACTGCGTTTTGGGTGGAGGGCGAACTAAAGTGACACTAATACTATTATAGATCTGACCGTGATCAGTTTTGATCACTTACAGATACTATAAAAGTACAAATGCTGATTAGCGATACGCTATTCAGCGAATAAAAGTGACTGCGGTGGGGTGGGCGCTAACTGACGCTAACTACCTAACCAAGGGGCCTAAACTATCCCTAAAACCTAACAGCCAATACTAGTGAAAAAAAAAAAAGTGACAGTTTACACTGATCACTTTTTTTCCTTTCACTGGTGATTGACAGGGGCGATCAAAGGGGTGATCAAAGGGTTAATTGGGGTGCAGGGGGGTGATCTGGGGCTAAGGTGTAGTGTTGGTGCTACTCACAGTTCAGTCTGCTCCTGTGCTGGATCCAACCGACGAAAAGGACCAGCACAGGAGCAGAGAAGCCATATAACAGATCATATTTACTAATATGATCTGTTATATGGCTTGTGATTGGATTTTTTAAAAATCGCCAGCCTGCCAGCCAATGATCGTTGCTGGCAGGCTGGTGACGAACTTGTTCTTTAACTTTTGCCGGCCCGCGATGCGCATGCGCGGGCCGGCTTGGAGCGAAATCTCGCGTCTCGCGAGATGACGCGTATATGCGTGACTGTGCGCAGCGCTGCCACCTCCGGAACGCGAATCTGCGTTAGGCGGTCCGGAGGTGGTTAAACCACTCACTGATATGACCAGAAAGGGGGTAGATTTTTCTTCCTGGTCGGTAGAGGCGCGTAAGGCCTTTTCTAATATCAAGGAGAGTTTTGCTTCCGCTCCCATCCTAGTACAACCTGATATTTCGTTACCCTTCATAGTTGAGGTTGATGCCTCTGAGGTAGGGGTGGGTGCGGTCTTGTCTCAGGGTTCCTCTCCTGCCAAATGGCAACCGTGTGCCTTTTTCTCAAAGAAACTCTCCTCCGCAGAGAGAAATTATGATGTGGGAGATAGGGAATTGTTGGCCATCAAGTTGGCTTTTGAGGAATGGCGCCATTGGCTAGAGGGAGCCAGACACCCTATTACCGTGTTTACTGACCATAAAAATCTGGCCTATTTGGAGTCAGCCAAGCGTCTGAACCCGAGACAGGCCAGATGGTCTTTGTTCTTTTCAAGGTTTAATTTTGTTGTTACGTTCCGCCCTGGGGTTAAGAATGTGAAGGCAGATGCCCTGTCACGTTGTTTTCCAGGAGGTGGGAATTTTGAAGACCCGGGTCCCATTTTGGCTGAAGGTGTGGTGGTCTCTGCTCTTTTTCCTGAATTGGAGGCAGAGGTGCAGGCAGCCCAGTCAGAAGCTCCTGATCTTTGTCCTCCTGGGAGGTTGTTTGTGCCTCTCGCTTTGAGACACAAGATTTTTAAAGAACACCACGACACGGTCCTTGCTGGGCACCCGGGGGCAAGAGCCACACTGGATCTCATCAGTCGGAGATTCTGGTGGCCTGCGCTTCGTAAGTCGGTTGAGGGTTTTGTGGCAGCTTGCGAGACTTGCGCTCGTGCCAAGGTCCCTCATTCACGGCCATCAGGTCCTCTCCTTCCTTTGCCCATTCCTTCCCGTCCTTGGACACATCTGTCCATGGACTTCATAACGGACTTGCCTCGTTCCTCGGGGAAGTCTGTGATACTGGTGGTGGTGGACCGTTTTAGCAAAATGGTGCATTTTATCCCTTTCCCTGGTTTGCCCAATGCTAAGACGCTGGCGCAGGCATTTATTGACCACATTGTCAAATTGCATGGGATTCCTTCAGACATAGTCTCTGATAGGGGCACGCAGTTTGTTTCCAGATTCTGGAAGGCTTTCTGTTCTCGCTTGGGGGTTCGGTTGTCATTCTCTTCTGCTTTCCATCCGCAGTCGAATGGCCAGACAGAGCGCGTCAATCAGAATCTGGAGACATATCTGCGCTGTTTTGTGGCGGAGAATCAGGAGGATTGGTGTTCTTTTTTGTCCCTTGCTGAGTTTGCTTTAAATAACCGTCGTCAGGAGTCCTCTGATAAGTCACCATTTTTTGGTGCATATGGGTTTCATCCGCAGTTTGGGACTTTCTCGGGAGAGGGCTCTTCTGCTTTGCCTGATGAGGACAGATTCTCCTCGTCTTTGTCATCTATTTGGCAAAAGATTCAGGATAATCTAAAGAGCATGAGTGAGAGATATAAGCGTGTGGCAGATAAGAGACGTGTGCCTGGTCCGGACCTGAATGTTGGTGATCTGGTGTGGTTGTCTACCAAGAATATCAAATTGAAGGTTCCCTCCTGGAAGTTGGGTCCTAGGTTTATTGGGCCTTACAAGATCCTGTCTGTCATCAATCCTGTTGCCTACCGTCTTGATCTTCCTCAGACTTGGAAGATCCATAATGTTTTTCATAAGTCCTTATTGAAACCTTATGTTCAACCTATTGTACCCTCGCCTTTGCCTCCTCCTCCGATTATGGTTGATGGAAATCTTGAATTTCAGGTCTCTAGGATTGCGGATTCTCGTCTTGTCCGCGGTTCCCTCCAGTACCTCGTTCATTGGGAGGGTTATGGTCCTGAGGAGAGGATGTGGGTCCCAGTGACGGACATTAAGGCCTCTCGTCTCATCAGGGCTTTCCATAGGTCCCATCCTGAGAAGGTGGGCCCTGAGTGTCCGGAGTCCACTCCTAGAGGGAGGGGTACTGTCACAGCCAGACAGCTGAGAAGCGCTCACAGGAGCTTCTCAGATCCTCCTCCTTGAATTTCTTTGTTTTGGTTTAGTTTCTCATCTTGTTAGTCTATCTCAGCTGTCATGCAGTCAGACTGATCGCTACCCTGTAAGTTCCTCCCCATAATGCAGTAGTGTGCGGCTGATACAACTTCCTGGAGTGTGTGTGCATGCTGTTCCCAGTTCTCAGTCGTCTGCAGATAAGTGCTGTTTATGTATTTATGTTTTTGTCTTTTCTGGATCCAGGTGACCCTGACTCCCTCCGTGTCAGTGTAGGGAGCCGGTGGTCGTGTCCCTTCACTATTGTAGGGTCTTCAGGTAATAGATAGCCGAGGAACGTGGATATGCGGCCATCCACCTTTGGGGTGTTCGCATAGGCTGAGCAGTGAGGGAGAGCGGCAGCTCTATTGCAGGGGTCTCCCTTTGTTCCTTAGTTGTGGATCCAGAGAGACATTGTTTATATGGTATTGTCTTGTTTCCTGTACACCATCCGTGACACCTACTTCTTCTGAGTACGGCGATACCACATGTGTGACACTTTTTTGCAGCCTAGGTGCCCAAATTCTAAAGAGCACCTTTAGGATTTCACAGGGCATTTTTTAGGCATTTGGATTCCAGACTTCTTCTCACGCTTTAGGTCCCCTAAAATGCCAGGGCAGTATAAATACCCCACAAGTGACCCCATTTTGGAAAGAAGACAACCCACAGTATTTTGTGATGGGCATAGTGAGTTCATGGAAGTTTTTATTTTTTGTCACAAGTTAGTGGAATATGAGACTTTGTAAGAAAAAAAATTAAATAAAATCATCATTTTCCGCTAACTTGTGACAAAAAATAAAAACTTCTATGAACTCACTATGCCCATAAGCGAATATCTTAGGGTGTCTACTTTCCGAAATGGGGTCATTTGTGGGGTGTTTCTACTGTCTGGGCATTGTAGAACCTCAGGAAACATGACAGGTGGTCAAAAAGTCAGAGCTGCTTCAAAATGCGGAAATTCACATTTTTGTACCATAGTTTGTAAACGCTATAACTTTTGCGCAAACCAATAAATATACACTTATTGCACTTTTTTAAATCAAAAACATGTAGAACAATAAATTTAGAGAAAAATGTATATAGAAATGTAGTTTTATTTGAAAAATTTTGTAACTGAAAATGAAAAATGTAATTTTTTTTGCCCAAAAATCGGTCAATTTCGATTAATAACAAAAAAAGTAAAAATGTCAGCAGCAATGAAATACCAACAAATGAAAGCTCTATTAGTGAGAAGAAAAGGAGGTAAAATTCATTTGGGTGGTAAGTTGTATGACCGAGCAATAAACCGTGAAAGTAGTGTAGTGCAGAATTGTAAAAAGTGGTCTGGTCATTAAGGGGGTTTAAGCTAGGGGAGCTGAGGTGGTTAAATTAACCTACCATGCTCTCAGTTGGAGTTCCTGAGAACTTCAGGTCAGGTAAGCTTTGACAAATGTTCACATGGTGCGGTACTGCACGGAGGCCACTGGCCTTTCTGGCGGGTTGATGGGGCCCAGCAGGGGTGCTGTTTGGGTGCTGTTTGGCTGCTGGGTCCCGCCGCCTGTCGGATTGGCGCCACAGCGTTGGTGGTCGCCGTGCAGCTCCGCGCCAATTTTAAAGTAGGACCCACTCATAGAGGCAACCTTGGCGTGGTGAGTGGACTTATGCCTTTTAATCAAAATGTACACTAATGCCTCATTTAGCATGTAGCATAGGAGGCGGTACACATGCGCTATTTAGTGCTTTCTTCTGCAAAAGTAGCAGGGATGAGATCAAAGCATAGCAGCTGGATGTGCGATTCATTTATTTTATTTTCTTTTATACTTCACTGAAACTGTAAGGGTTAAAGAGCAGAAGTGTCAAGCCGCAATTACACACCAACTCCTCAAGTGGATATATTTACATGTAATATAATTTGAGCACCCTAAAATCTGTAGTATTAAGCTGTAATTTCGCGCCAACTCCACAACTAGGGATTAAAGGGGTTGTCTCAATTCAGTAAGTTGCATTTATCATGTAGAGAAAGTTAATACAAGGCACTTACTAATGTATTGTTATTATACATATTGCCTCTTTTGCTGGCTGGATTCATATTTTCATCACATTATACACTGCTCGTTTCCATGGTTACAGACCACCCTGCAATCCATCAGTGGTGGTCATGCTTGCACTATATAGGAAAAAGCTTCAGCCTCTCTGGTGGCCGGGACCATGGGAGCGCACATAGGTTAGTGCTTTTTCCTATACTGTGCAAGCAAGACTACCAATAATGGATTGCAGGGTGGTCTGTAACCATGGAAACGAGCAGTGTATAATGTGATAGAAAAATGAATCCAGCCAGCAAAGGAAGCAATATGGATAATAACAGTATATTAGTACGTGGCTTGTATTGACTTTCTCTACATGATAAATGCCACTTACTGAAGTGAGTCAACCCGATTAACTGATATATTTACATGTAATATAATTTGAGAACACTAAAATCTGTAGAATCAGGCCGCAATTTTTCCCCAGAATCAAGGATGAATGAATGTACTTATAGTGGAAATAAAAAGTCTACACACCCCTGTTAAAATGTCAGGTTTCTGGGATGTAAAAAAAAATGAGACAAAGATAAATCATTTCAGAACATTTTCCACCTTTTATGTGACCTATAAACTGTACAACTCAATTGAAATACAAACTGAAATCTTTTAGGTAGAGGGAAGAAAAAATATAAAAATAAAATAATATGGTTGCATAAGTGTGCACACCCTTAAACTAATACTTTGTTGAAGCACCTTTTGATTTTATTACAGCACTCAGTCTTTTTGGATATGGATCTATCAGCATGGCACATTTTGACTTGGCAAGATTTGCCCACTCTTTGCAAAAACACTCCAAATCTGTCAGATTGCGAGGGCATTTCCTGTGCACAGCCCTCTTCAGATCACCCCACAGATTTTCAATCAGATTCAGGTCTGGGTTCTGGCTGGGCCATCCCAAAACTTCAATCTTCTTCTGGTGAAGCCATTCCTTTGTTGATTTGGATGTATGCTTTGGGTCATTGTCATGCTGAAAGATAAAGTTCCTCTTCATGTTCAGCTTTCTAGCAGAAGCCTGAAGGTTTCGTGCCAATATTGACTGGTATTTGGAACTGTTCATAATTCCCTCTAGCTTAAATAAGGCCCCAGTTCCAGCTGAAGAAAAACAGCCCCAAAGCATGATGCTGCCACCACCATGCTTCACTGTGGGGATGGTGTTCTTTTGGTGATGTGCAGTGTTGTTTTTGCGGCATACATATCTTTTGGAATTATGACCCAAAAGTTCAACCTTGGTTTCATCAGACCATAACACCTTTTCCCACATGCTTTTGGGACACTTCAGATGTTTTTGCAAAATGTAGCCGGGCTTGGATGTTTTTCTTCGTGAGAAAAGGCTTTCGTCCTGCCACTTTACCCCCTAGCCCAGACATATGAAGAATACGGGGGAGTGTTGTCACATGTACCACACAGCCAGTACTTGCCAGATATTCCTGCAGCTCCAATAATGTTGCTGTAGGCCCCTTGGTAGCCACCCAGACCAGTTTTCTTCTCGTCTTTTCATCAATTTTGGAGGGACGTCCAGTTCTTGGTAATGTCACTGTTGTGTCATATTTTCTCCACTTGATGATGACTGTCTTCACTGTGTTCCATAGTATATCTAATGCTTTGGAAATTATTTTGTACCCTTCTCCTGACTGATACCTTTTAACAATGAGATCCCTCTGATGCTTTGGAAGCTCTCTGTGGACCATGGTTTTGCTGTGGGGTGCGACTAAGAAAATTTCAGGAAAGACCAACTAGAGCAGCTGAACTTTATTAGGGGTTAATCAGAGACCCTTTAAATGATGGCAGGTGTATGCTGACTCCTATTTAACATGATTTTTAATGTGATTGCTTAATTCTGAACACAGCTACATCCCCAGTTATACGAGGGTGTGCACACTTATGCAACCACATTATTTTAGTTTTTATTGTTTTCTTCCCTCCACCTAAAAGATTTCAGTTTGTATTTCAATTGAGTGGTACAGTTTACAGGTCACATTAAAGGTGGAAAAAGTTCTGAAATGATTTATCTTTGTTTAATTTTTTTACATCACAGAAACCTGACATTTTAACAGGGGTGTGTAGACATTTTATATCCACTGTATATATAACAAAAAGACACCCCAAAACTTGTATCAAACTGCAATTTCACCCTACAATCAAGGATGAATTGATGTACTTAGATTTAAAATAAAAACACCCCAAAACTTGTTGTGTCAGACCGCAATTTCACCCCAGAATCAATGATGAATGGATGTACTTAGATAGATAAAAACAATAAATAAAAAAAAACTAAAACTTGTAGTACCTTTTATAACCCCAATTAGTGCAGCAAGGTGTAATAGAATAGCTCCTATTGTCCCTGGCTTTACACTGTGAAATGCAATTTTCACTTTGCAGTATCTGCTGTGAATTGATTTTTGCAAAACACCTATGGGGTCAAAATACTCACTACATCCCTTCTTTGAGGTATGTGTTTTCTAAAATGTGGTCACTTATTGGGGGTATCTTTTTCATATTTCACCTCAGAGCCTCTGGAGTTGTCGGTCAGTGCTGTATAAATCGCCCATCTAGGCCTCAAGTCCACATGGTACTCTTTCTATTCTAAGCCCTGCGGTTTTCCTATACAGCATTTTACAACCACATATGGGGTGTTGTCGTATTCAGAAGAAAATGGACAACAAATTGTGGAGTGCATTTGCAGTGTCCCACTATGTGCTACATGTGGGCACTTTAAACTTTTGAGATGTCATATTAATGTATTGCTATGTAACCTGCAAATGCTGTTTTAGATAAGAGTGTGATTACATCTATTCGCCCCTAGGTGGTGCTGGCACCAAAAATATATATATAGCTGAGGGTGTGTCTAGGCAGAGTAGAAGGAGAGAGGAAAAAGGAAGTTAATGGATAAAGGAGGAGGTGGATAAGGAAAGTCCAGAATGTAGTTGCCACTTTGGCCCCTTGGCCCTGATCAAACTGAGGGAGCGTGGACCAGATCATTATAGCTACTTAGCACAGACCAGAGAGTCAATGTCTGGATATAGAGCAAGTCTAGTGGAGGTAAAAGCAGTATTAGTTTATGGACTCCACAGCATCAGTGAGTGGGAAAAGCCTAAAAGCACCTGGACACAGCCGGACGACTAGGCGCAAAGTTGTTCATTATCACATGCCTCTATGGACATTGTGGACCAGAGTTTCAGAAAGCATCCTGTACAAATAATGGAGCAGAAGGTTTTGGCCTGCCATTAGGGAGACCGCCCTGGGGATTGCTAATTACAAGTAAGAAGTTTATTATATCCAGTACCTGAGTGCTAGTGTGTGGACAAAGTATAGACAGATATAGAAAGAATGAGAACTCCTCAAATTACAATTGCCAAGCCTGTTACAAGGATTACAGCTGATTTAAGATTTGGATTATTACTTTTGTTATCTAAGGGTACTTTCACACTTGCGTTCAACTTTTCCGGTATTGAGTTCTGTCCTAGTGGCTCAATATCGGAAAAAAACTGATCAGTTTTATCCTAATGCATTCTGAATGGAGAGCAATCCATTCAGTATGCATCAGGATGTCTTCAGTTCAGTCACTGTATGGTTTTTGGACGGAGAAAATACCGCAGCATGCTGCAGCATTTTATCAGTCCAAAACTCAGGCCCCAAGTGTTCCAGAAAAATGTGAAAAAGATAAATACCGGATCTGTTTTTCCGGATGACAACCCGAGAGACGGATCCGGTATTGCAATGCATTTGCGAGACGGATCCGCATCCGGATCAGTCTACAAATGGTATCTGTTTGCATACAGATTGCCGGCTACGGAACTGCCTGCCGGAATCCAGCAACGCAAGTGTGAAAGTACACTAAATGAACGGTACTGAATACCCTGAGACAATTGATCAAGTAAAAGTTCTGCTGTTTACAACAATTGACTCCTCATCCTTTCCATAACCTTCATTTGCACGAACACCAGGGACCCTGCAGCCAAGGCACCTTAAACCCATTCCACCAAGGGCACCTCAACTAGCATCTGGCAAGAATCCCAGGACAAACAGAGTGTGCCCCGAAGAAACTGGTGCTGTCTTTCCCATCAGTGCACGCCAGCCCAGGGAGGCTCTGCTAACCGTGAGTAAAAACAACTACTACCCCCATCGGCCCACCATAGCTCACGTGTTGCCCCTGCGGCCTGGTCGCTGCACATTCTCTCCTGTTCTCCGGGTCTTGTAATATGTAAAATAAGTAATTTTTCATTTTCACAGCCAAGTGTTTCCAAATTCTATAAAACACCTGTTGAGCCAATATGTTCACTGTACCACTTGAAACATTCCTTGGGGGTGTTATTTCCTAAATGGGGTTACTTCTTGGGGGTTTCCACTGTAGGGGTACTGTCAGGAGATGACGCAAATGTAGCATGCACACACAGGGATAAGGTAGCATTAAAACTCCCCAGACCCACTATCCTTGCCAACTTGCATGGTCACCCTAAGCGGTGACCTCACAACTGGTCCAAAGTCCGTATACTAAGTATGTGAGGGAGTGACACACAAACAGGAAATAAACAAACAGACACAATAAGAGTAGTCGTACGGTACCAGGGTCAAAAGACAGTCGGTCAACGAAGTGCCAAGAAAGCCAGAAGCACAAGAGAGAGCGAGACATGCCAAAAGTAAAAAACCAGGAGAGGAATACAAGATCAAATCACCAGAAAACACATGGAGTTCTTTATCAAACTGGTGTAAAGTAAAACTGGCTTAGTTGCCCATAGCAACCAATCAGATTCCTCCTTTCATTTTCTAAAGGAGCTGTCCAAAATGAAAGGTGGAATCCGATTGGTTGCTATGGGCAACTAAACCAGTTCTACTTTACACCAGTTTGATAAATGACGCCCATAGTCACTATACCAGATCCAGAAGTTGCAGCCAAAGTAAAAGCAATACCACCAAGGAACAGCTGGGGGAGCCAGAAGAACAGAAATTCACCGGCACCTGCACCCGCAGGATCCAGACTTATATAGAGAGCTGGAAATGATCTCCAGCTGGCTTCCCTGCACGCCAGGCGGAGATGTAAGCTAAATGAGCTGATGCCCTAATGCCCTGATGTGCTCCTTCATTGACCCTAGGCTGAGAGGGCTGCATTACAATCTCATTTCCCCTGGCAAACAGACGCTGTTGCTGCATCGAGGCAGTGCCATCCAGGGGAACCGTGACAGGTACCTCAGGGTGTGCTCATGTGAAATGGCACCTGAAAATTATTCCAGTTAATTTAGTCTCCAAAAGCATATGGTGCGCCTTCCCTTCTGAATTTTGTTGTGTGCCGACACAGCAGTTTATGACCACAATAAAATGGGTAACCAGTTGTGGGGTGCATTTTCTCCCGTTACCCCTTATGAAAATGAAGAATTTGGGCCTAACACACAATTTTCTTGTAATATATGAAACTTTTTCATTTTCACAGCCAAGTTTTTCTAAATTCTATGAAACATCTGTTGGGCCAAAATGTTCAATGCACCCCTTGAAAAATTCCTTGGGGGGGTGGTGTAAGTTCCAAAATAGGGTTACATTTTGTGGGCTTTAACTGTAGTGGTACCCCAGGGTGTCTTTAAATGCAACACAGCCCCTAAAAACTATTCCACCAAAATCTGCCCTCCAAAAACCATATGGTGCGCTTTCCCTTTCAAGACCTATTTTGTGCCTATACAGCAGTTTGTGACCACATATGAGGTGTTTCTATAAAATGCAGAATCAGGGTAATAAGTATTGAGGTTTATTTTGTTGTTAAGCCTACAAGAAAAAATGGATTAAAATGGAAAATCTGCAAAAAAAAAATAGAAATTTTTAAATTTTACCTCTATTTTCCTTTAATTCTTGTGGAACATCTAAAAAGGTTACAGTTTGTAAAATCAGTTTTTAGAGGGGTTTCGTTTCTAAAATGGGGCCATTATGAGTGGTTTCAATGATTTAAGACCCTTAATGTCAGTTCATAACTGAACTGGTACTTTAAAAAGTGGGTTTTGGGAATTTTCTTGAAAATTTTAAAAACTGCTTCTAAAATTCTAAGCTTTCTAACATCTTAAATTAAAATGACAAAGACAATGGGGGTCATTTACAAATACCAGATTTTTAAGCTGGTCCTTTCTCCCCTCCTGTTAATAAGCTCCTAACCTTCTATGCATTTTAGGTAGCTTTTCTCCTTAAATCTTTTTTTTTTTTGTTTGCCTGATTCTGGATCAACTTGCAGGATAACAGGCTGAACAGGATGGACAGATGTCTTTTTTCAGCCTTATAAACTGTTACTATGTTATGTAAATCATTTAGGGCTCATGCACACAAATGTATTTTCTTTCTGTGTCTATTCGTTTGTTTGGTTTTTTGCAGACCGTATGCAGAACCATTCATTTCAATGGGTCCGCAAAAAAAAAAGAAGTTACTCCATGTGCATTCCGTTTCTGCATGTCCGTATTTCAGTTTCACAAAAAAACACGTCCTATTATTGTCCGCATTACAGACCAGGAAAGTACTGTTCTATTAGGGGCCATTATTGTCCGCATTACAGACCAGGATAGTACTGTTCTATTAGGGGCCAGCTGTTCCATTCCACAAAATATGGAATGCACACGGACGTCATCCATATTTTTTGAAGATCCATTTTTATGGACTGCAAAATACATACTGTCGTGCATGAGCCCTTATACAGAGCCTTTTATTGCTCCAAGAAGGTGTTATCATTGGTGCCATTCATTCTAATCTGTTTGCACTGGCCAAAAGTATTCAGACAATAGTCAAGGTACTGTAACTACTCAGACAAACATTTTTTTTAAAATGAAAAAAGTGCTAGTATGTATATCACTTGTAAGATTGATAGTGATTAAAATAAATTCAATAGTGACTGGGATAAAATGTTAAGTAAAATATACCTTAAAACAATTATTATTTAGATTATTAATTAAATGCCATGCATCTGACTGTTCTGCCAAAAAAAAAAATAACTGTTCATCAGAACAGGTCATAAATATACTTCTGGTAGAGCTGAATCTTATCTGAGAACATATGTGCTTTTGAATATATTGACTCTTATATATAATTTGGCATAAACTGGTGTAAATCTTGAAATCGTACAACCTCTTGTTTTCTTTTCTTTGCACCCGAAGCAGAAACATGAACTCAATCAATATCTGGCAAGTTAAAGTTTCCCATTATCATCACTAGTACAGCCGTCACTGTCAGGTTATATAGCTTGACCTTGGTGATGTTTGTGCGGTTTATAGATTACACGTAATATTTTTTAATGTATCTTTCCCTCTGTAATTTCACCTAAAACATTTCAACATACAACTTCACCCACAATTGCCTCTTTACATTGTTATTAAGTTTAAAAATAAAGACTAAGTCCATCAAGTTCAACTAGCGGATAGGATGAAAAATGAGGAAAGGGGCGTTAGGGTCCATTCACACGTCCGAAAGTGTTTTGCGAATCCACAAATCTTGGATCCGCAAAACACGGACACCTGCAATGTGTGATCCGCAATTTGCAGACCGCACATCACAGACACTATAATAGAAAATGCCTTTTCTGGTCCGCAATTGCAGACAAGAATAGGACATGTTCTATTTTTTTCCAGAACGGAATTGCGGATCCCGAAAAAACGGATCTCGTTTATTTCCCCCTCCCCATTTACCCACATTTGGGTAGATTTATTTTGATATATTTACGTCTCTATTCCTCCACTTACTCTGAGGTCCGTAAATCCTGAAAAGATTGTCAGTATTTATTACATCATATTATGTTAGCCTTTTATTGCTTTACTTTTGGATAACCCATTGATCTATGTATTAATCACATATTCTAATGGTATTTTTTTTAAAATTCACCCACTGTAAGTCTCCTTCCCCATTTACCCACATTTGATTCATTGGGATATATGAATGTTTTTATTTATTCAACTACGCAGAGGTTTATATATCCAGATCATCTACCCCCTATTATGTCCCTCCTATGAACCTATATATAGATTTGTATGTGGAAGATAACTCTGCCTGTAGAGTATACCAAGTGGAATGCATGGTGCTCTGTCACATGCGTTCCACATAACGGTGACGTCACTTACGTTGACGCCAGCCCTGATGCTGACTTTGTGAACGCACACTGCGTTCCACATGCCAGACACAGCCATTTCCGGCGAAATCTGTCCGGATGTAGACCTGGTGGAACGCACTTTGCGTTCCACCTGCCCAAAAAAAAAGCCGCTTCCGGTCGGGCTTAACGCGACCTTATGTAATATTACATTTCTAACAACACTTAGCTGATAGGCCTAGGTCGACAGTTGGTTATTTGTTTTATATACTGTACATTTTTTTTATTTATTGACCAAAATATATCGGCATCATATGACTGGTTTAGTAATTAATAGATGATGACACTTCCGGTAACCCTGCCCACCTTATTATGGCGCCAAATTAGCGCCTCCACATGTATTTAATCTCATGTACTATGTTCATTCTGCATTCTGCTCCTGATGAAGGGGGTACTGTGACCCCTGAAACACGTTGAGCCGCATATTTTAAATAATAAAGAAGATTGATGACGTATCTTTGGATCCGTGTGCTGATTTACATCCAGGCTACACATCCAGTGTGTTGACATCGACCTCCACAATTATACATGAGATCCCGGCCGGGGGGGACTTGCCCCAGGTGTCTTGAGCTTATCCTGGTGGCGACCCCCCCCCCCCCCCCCCCCCCCAGTAAATTGAGTGGATCATTAAGATTATTATTACTAATACTTTTTGATTTTATTTATCTATTGATTTAATTCTCTGTTTCACTCATTGTTTTATTGCATCATAGTATATCTCACTTTTTATTTTACAATTTGATCCCACTTGCGAGCCCCATGTGTCCGTGGGCGGTGCAATTCCTTACTTCACCAGCCTTTCTATATTGACACTTGCACTCCCTTCCTCATGTTTTTATTGTCAACAGTATGACACTTGGGGTGGGTCCCTTCCCCTTGTTCTCCACCTGTTGCTGATTCATTGTTGTTTTTCCCTCTAAAACAAGGTGGTAAACAAGTCAGGGTTTTTCCTTCCAAAACATGGTCTTTAAACCCTATGGCAGCTGTGGAAAATTACCAGCTTCTCAATTAAAGTCCTAACAGTCTCTCAATATTAATTAACCCTTTCCACAGAGCCATGTAAATACAGTGATAATGAACAGGATATATATATCACAACAGATATATATATTAAATGCAGTAACACAGTAATAAACGGTATAAGCTAGGCTACTTTTACACTAGCGTTTTTACTGGATCTGGAAGGGTTCAGCAGAAATGCTTCCGTTACTGATATTACAAACATCTGCATCCGTTATGAACAGATCTGGTTGTATTATCTTTAACATTGCCAAGACGGATCCGTCATAAACTCCACTGAAAGTCAATGGAGGATGGATCAATTATCTATTGTGGCAGATTGTGGCAGAGAAAATAGATCCGTCCTCATTGAATTGCATTGGGAGTCATGCTGGATCGTCTTGCTCCGCATCACAGGACGGAAAGCAAACTACAACATGTTGCGGTTTGCTCTTCGGTATGGGAACGCAACTAAACGGAACGGAATGCATTTTGGAACATTCCGTTCTGTTCAGTTCAGTTTTGTTTCCATTGACAATGAATGGGGACAAAACTGAAGCTTTTCTTCCGGTATTGAGCCTCTATGACAGATCTCAATACCGGAAAACTAAAACGCTAGTGTGAAAGTAGCCTTAACCCTTTCAAGAGAAATAAAGTAAGTTTTAACTTTGCATGGGGGATATAGGCAAATGTCCACAAATGTTAAAGTACTCCCTGCTCCAGGGCACCACAGTACCAACCAATAGACCTGACAGAACAACAGATGTGCAGGATGGAGGACACCTGGGAAATAGTGACCATAAAATAATAACCTTCCAATTGTCATTCAAAAGAGTGTTTCTTCAGGACGGCACAAAAATACCAAACTTCAAAAAAGCTAAATTTAGCAAACTAAGAGAGGCCATTGGCCTAACTAACTGGGACAAAGTCCTCAAAAATAAAAATACAGCCAACAAAATGGGATATTTTTAAAAGCCATCCAACTCTAAGGGCTCGTTCACACAAACGTTTTTTGCGTTGCGTATATGGGCCGTTTATTGCGTTCCGTATACGGTCCGTATATGGAACCATTTATTTCAATAGGTCCAAAAAAAAAGGAATGTACTCCGTGAGCATTCTGTTTCTGTATGTCCGCATTTCCGTTCCGCTACATTTTGAGTCTTGTCCTATTATTGTCCGCAAATCACGTTCCGTGGCTCCATTCAAGTCAATGGGTCCGCAAAAAAAAGGAGCACATACGGAAATGCATCCGTATGTCTTCCGTATCCGTTCCGTTTTTGCGGAACCATCTATTGAAAATGTTATGCCCAGCCCAATTTTTTGTATGTAATTACTGTATACTGTATATGCCATATGGAAAAAAGGAACGGAAAAACGGAACAGAAACGGAAACACAACGGAAACAAAAAACGTAACAACGGATCCTTGAAAAACGGTCCGCAAAACAGTGAAAAAGCCATACGGTCGTGTGAACAAGCCCTAATTGTGAGAGGTACATACTTTATGGGGAAAAAATGGTAAGGAACAAGAAAAAACCAATGTGGATAAATAGACTTGTGAAAAAAACAATGCATGACAAAAAGAAAGCATTTAAATCACTTAAACAGGATGGTAGTGAGGAAGCATTGAAAAACTATAAGGAAAAAAACTGAATATGTAAAAGGCAAATAAAAGCAATCAAACTAGAGACAGAGATTCATTGCCAAAGAGAGTGAAACTAATCCTAATATGTTTTTCCGTTATATAAATGGTAAAAAGTATAAATCTGAAGGTGTTGGCCCTTTACAGAGTGATGAGGGGGTAGTTGCAGACAGCCATGAGGAGAAAGCAAAGCTATTTTTTTTTTCTCCACTTTATTGGCTGAGGAAAATAAACTGTCAGATGAAATGCAGAATGTAAAAGTAAATTTCCTATTAAAAGTGCCTGTCTGACCCAGGAAGTAGTACAGCGGAGTCTTAAAAAAATTAAAATAGACAAATCGCCAGGACCACATGGCATACACTCCTGTATGCAAACACAATTAAGTATTATCATAGCCAGACCCTTATTTCTGATATTTAAGGCTACTTTCACACCTGCGTTCAGGTGTCCGCTCGTGAGCTCCGTTTGAAGGGGCTCACGAGCGGTCCTGAACGCAGCCGTCCGGCCCCAATGCATTCTCAGTGGAGGCGGATCCACTGAGAATGCATCCGCCTGCCAGCGCTCAGCTTCCGCTCCGCTCAGTGAGCGGACACCTGAACGCTGCTTGCAGCGTTCGGGTGTCCGCCTGGCCGTGCGGAGGCGAGCGGATCCGTCCAGACTTATAATGGAAGTCAATGGGGACGGATCCGCTTGAAGATGACACTATATGGCTCAATCTTCAAGCGGATCCGTCCCCCATTGACTTTCAATGTAAAGTCTGAACGGTTCCGCTCAGGCTACTTTCACACTTAGAAATTTTTCTAAGTAATAATGCAGACGGATCCGTTCTGAACGGATGCAAACGTCTGCATTATCAGAGCGGATCCGTCTGATGAAACATCAGACGGATCCGCTCCGAATGCTAGTGTGAAAGTAGCCTTACAACCGAGGTATGCAGCAAAGCATTTGTGAAGCCACAACACGCACAACCTTGAGGCAGATGGGCTACAACAGCAGAAGACCCCACCGGGTACCACTCATCTTCACTACAAATAGGAAAAAGAGGCTACAATTTGCACGAGCTCACCAAAATTGGACTGTTGAAGACTGGAAAAATGTTGCCTGGTCTGATGAGTCTCGATTTCTGTTGAGACATTCAAATGGTAGAGTCCGAATTTGGCGTAAACAGAATGAGAACATGTATCCATCCTCAGATGGCTACTTCCAGCAGGATAATGCACCATGTCACAAACCTCAAATCATTTCAAATTGGTTTCTTGAACATGACAATCCGTTCTGAACGGATGCAAACGTCTGCATTATAGGACGGATCGTCTGATGAAACATCAGACGGACCCGCTCCGAACGCTAGTGTGAAAGTAGCCTAAGGACTATATATTGAAAGGGTGTGTTCCACAGAATTGGCGTTTAGCAAACGTGGTGCTAATATTCAAAAAGGGTTCAAAAACAGAGCCCGGAAACTATAGGCCAGTAAGTTTAACATCTGTCATGGGAAAACTGTTTGAAGGTTTTCTAAGAGATGCTATATTGGAGAACCTTAATGAAAATAAGCAAATAACGCCATATCAGCATGGCTTCATGAGGAATCGGTCATGTCAAACCAATTCTATGAGGAGCTAAGTTCTAGAATTGACCGTATCAAATCAATGGATGTCGTATATCTTGACTTCTCCAAAGCATTTGATACTGTACCACATAAAAGGTTAGTGTATAAAATGAGAATGATTGGACTGGGAGAAAATGTCTGTATGCGGGTAAGTAACTGGATCGAAAACAGAGGGTGGTTATTAACAGTACATACTCAGATTGGGTCACTGTCACTAGTGGGGTACCACAGGGGTCAGTATTGGGCACTATTCTCTTCTATATATTTATTAATGTTCTGGTAGAAGGCTCGCACAGTAAAATATACATTTTTGCAGATGACACTAAACTGTGTAAAGTAATTAACATGGAAGAGGACAGTATACTGCTTGAGATGAACCTGGATAGATTGGAGGCTTGGGCAGAAAAGTGGCAGATAAGGTTTAACAGTGACAAATGTAAGGTTATGCACATGGAAAAGAATAATGCAAGCTACCTATACATACTAAATGGTAAAAGACTGTGTAATACTGACATGGAAAAAGACTTAGGAATTTGAGTGAACGGAAAACTAAACTATAGAAACCCGTGTCAGTAAGATAATAGGTTTCATCAAAAGGGGCATAGATGCCCGTGATGAGAAAATAGTCCTGCCACTTTACAAATCACTAGTCAGACCACACATGGAGTACTGTGTACAGCTCTGGGCTCCTGTGAACAAGGCAGAGATAGCAGAGCTAGAGAGGGTTCAGAGAAGGGCTAAAGTAATAACTGGAATGGGTGGAGTAAATTACCCAGAAACATAGTAACATAGTACATAAGGCCGAAAAAAGACATTTGTCCATCCAGTTTGACCTGTCATCCTGCAAGTTGATCCAGAGGAAAAAAAAAACTGTGAGGTAGAAGCCAATTTTCCCCACTTTAGGGAAATAAATTCCTTCCCGACTCCAATCAGGCAAAGCAGAATAACTCCCTGGATCAACGACCCCTCTCTAGTAGCTATAGCCTGTAATATTATTACGCTCCAGAAATACATCCAGGCCCCTCTTGAATTCCTTTATTGTACTCACCATCTCCACCTCCTCAGGCAGAGAGTTCCATAGTCTCACTGCTCTTACCGTAAAGAATCCTCTTCTATGTTTGTGCACAAACCTTCTTTCCTCCAGACGCAGAGGATGTCCCCTCGTCACAGTTACAGTCCTGGGGATAGTAAAACTATCCCTGAATAACCCTAATCAAAATTAGGGTTATTCACTTTAGAAAAAAAACGACTGAGGAGAGATCTAATTACAATGTATAAATATATCAGGGGTCAATACAGAGATCTCTCCCATCATCTATTTTTTCCCAGGACTGTGATCATGACGAGGGGACATTCTCTGCGTCTGGAGGAAAGAAGGTTTGTACACAAACATAGAAGAGGATTCTTTACTGTAAGAGCAGCGAGACTATGAAACTATCTGCCTGAGGAGGTGGTGACGGTGAAGTTACTAAAAGAGAGGGGCCTGCATGTATTTCTGGAGTGTAATAATATTACAGATTATAGTTACTAGAGATGGGTTGTTGATCTAGGGAGCTATTCTGATTGCCTGATTGAGTCGGGAAGGATTTCTTTTCCACTAAAGTGAGGAAAATTGGCTTCTACCTCTCTGGGTTTTTTTTTTCCTTCCTCTGGATCAACTTGCAGGATAACAGGCTGAAGTGGATGGACAGATGTCTTTTTTCAGACATAAACTATTTTACCAAGAAACATATTTATAGCCCTATATAAGCCCTATGTGTCACGGAAAAAAGAAGTTGCAAAAATGATTTTGGTAGTCCAACAAATAAGAAAATTACAACCACAAAATCACAAATAAGTCTCAAGGTCAAAGGTCATTAAGGCCTTTTCCGGCCTGATCATTGAAGGGTTAACCAAATAAGTGCTCTCCCCACTGGTAAGAGAAAGTGCTTACTGGTTACTGCAGGGCTTCTATAACTGGGACAGGAGGCGGTAATAACCAGTAAGTGCTATCCTCTGCAGTGAAGGAAAGCACTACTTTATGAATAGGAGGCAAAATGGAAGGACAAGGTTTTTTCCGTTAAAAATGATGTGGAAGTGAAAGTGTTACAGGAAAATATGTCTCTCAGCCAGAACTTAAGCCTGATGACCACACAAATATGCCTAATAATTGGATATAGTGATATTGATATCCAGTGGTATTCACTGATTGAGTGACATCAGTATGGCCAGAAGCCATTTGGTCATTGTGTCCCTTGTTAGCATATCAAACGCAGGAAGGGCACATTGTAAAAGCAGTTGGACAGCATTCTCTTGGATAGGGGTGAGCGAACCCGGACCGCCACTTTCTGAACCATACCGGAAATTTGGGTGTCAATGTACCGAACCCCGATTTTTTTCACCAAAGTCTATGTCTGGGTTCGTTGTTTGTACTTTAAATAAAGCTTGTTAAAAGGCTGCAGCGCAGCCAATCAACAAGTGATAAAGTGGGGGCACTTGGAAGCCATCATAGTCATGCCTATTATAGTTTGGGCATGGCTGTGATTGGCCGGCACACCATGTGACCATGCATGCATAAATGCTGGATCACATGGTGCGCCGCCATTCTGCTCTGACTAGTGTAGGGACAGAACGCTGCTGCAGGTAGGGAGAGTGTTAGGATTTTATAAGTTTTAAAAAGTGTGCTGGTGACCTGTAGTCATTATTGCACCAGTGAGACAGAAATACCGTACTTAATTGTGCTGTTCATTCAGAGGGTGATGTGTTAGCATTTTTTTCAGTGCAATCCCATTCCTTTGCACCAGTGACAGGGAGATATACAGTAATAATTAATCAGTCTGTTCATTGTGTGGGTGAGATACCTATTTTTTGGGTGAAAAAAACATTATTTGCCACTGTCAAAGGAATATATAATAGTTATTCAGCCGGTTAATTGGGTCGGTGTATCCTACCTAAATTTGTTTTTGTTTAAAATACACTGTACTTGCCATCGTCAAAGGGAATATATAATAGCTATTCAGTCGGTTAATTGGGTCGGTGTGACCTACCTATATTTTTTTGGTTTAAAATACACTGTACTTGCCACCATCAAAGGGAATATATAATAGATATTCAACGGGTTAATTGGGTCGGTGTGACCTACCTATATTTTGGGTTGAAAAAACACTGCACTTGCCACCATCAAAGGGAATATATAATAGATATTCAGCCGGTTAATTGGGTCGGTGTGGCCTACCTATATTTTTTTTTGTTTAAAATTCACTGTATTTGCCACCGTCAAAGGGATATATAACAGTTATTCAGTTAATTAGGTCGGTGTGTCCTACCAATTTTTTTTTTTTTTCAAAAACCCCTTTTGCATCCGTGACACGGATACACAATTATTCGTCAGGCAATTTTGTGGGTGACTGTAATAAAATGAGGAGAGCATCAACTAGGGGACGTTGCCGTAGTCTTGGTGTTGGTGGAGCTCCTGCTGCAGGAAGAGAATGTTGTTGATCCATGGCAGCTATTAGAGTACTCCACCAACATGGCCAGCGGTCATGACGCCGTCATCAGCCTTACTATCCCACTTCTATGTCTCCTTGAAAAAACGCTTTAGGCACTGATGGATGAGGATGTGGCACAGAAGGAAAAGGAGGAGGAACAGAGATCATTCCAACAGTTATCAGGCCAGTCGTCCACCGGTGGCTCCGATGGTGGGTTCCTGCACCAACAGCGGCGAGCTACCCAACTGTAGAGCCAGGGCACAGTTTTGGAAGACGAGGAGAATGATGAGGAGGAGGATCACAGCAGGGTGACACCCAAATCAGCTCATGGGCATCAATGGAGCATGGCTGGGGAGATACAGAAGACTCAGACGATACACCTCCCACCTAGGACTGCTTGTCGTTGCCTCTGGGCAGCCTGGCACACGAGAGCGACTACATGCTGCAGTACCTGCGCAACGACAGCTGAGTTTCCCACATTCTAACTGGTGCCGATTACTGGGTGGCAACCCTGCTGGATCCCCGCTACAAGGACAATGTGCCTTCCTTACTTCCGACATTGGAGTAAAAGTACAACCGAACGCTTTTAGAAGCGCTACTGATGGCATTCCCACCTGACAGTGGGCGCTCAGTGGAAGCACGAGGCAGAGACGGCTGAGGAGGAAGTCGACAATGCAGCAGGGGCACCGTCAGCACCTTAGGAGGGAGGGTTAGCATGGCCGAAATGTGGAAAAGCTTTGCCTGCACGACATAATATACAGCACCACCATCTGATATGGACCGTCTTAGCAGGAGGCAGCATTTCAGCAACATGGTGGAACAGTACATGTCCACACGTCTTCACGTACTGACTCATGAGTCTGACCGGTTTAACTACTGGGTCTTCAAATTGGGCACATGGCTTGAACTTGCCCTTTACGCCTTGGAGGTGTGTATTGTCCGAACATGTGTTTAGCACGGCAGGGAAGGTGTTCACAGACAGGCGCATCTGCCTGTCCACAGCCAACGTGGACAAGCTCATTTTAATTCAAATGAACCAGGCATGGATCCCACAGGACTTGTCTGTACCTTGGCCAGAGTAGAGAGTTATACCAAGCGCACCTTAGCCATTGTGGTACTCTGGCGCAGTTTGTTAAAAAATTAAAAAAATTAAATTAATTTAAAAACAAAACAAAAAAAAGGTTGGTGACCCCTGCACCACCACATCCGCCTCCTCCGTCTGCACTGACACATCCGCCTCCTCCTCCACTGGGACCTCCACCTCCAAGCTCAAGATTGCTATGTCTTATATTGGCAGAGTAGAGAAGTGTACTGGGAGCATCTAGCCATTGTTGTACTGTGGCCATTTTGTGAATTCTCTTTGCTATTTCCCAATGTTTTGGGGCCTCCTCAAACAAAAAAACAAACAAAAAAAAAGGTTGGTGACCTCCTACGGCTGCACCGCCACCTCCTCCCCTGGGACCTCCACTTCCAGGCTCAAGATTGTTATGTCTTATATTGGCAGAGTAGAGAAGTATACCGGGAGCACCTAGCCATTGTTGTACTCCTGCACAGTTCGTTGTGTGTTCTCTTTGCTATTTCCCAATGTTTTGGGGCCTCCACAAAACAAAAAAAATAAGGTTGGTGACCTCCTCCGCCTGCACCTCCACATTCGTCTCCTTTTGTAGGTAAGAAGTAGCATTAGAAAATATTTAAATGGATAGATGTACATCCAATCAAATGCTGGGTATATACACTAGTATAAAAAAATTGCTGAATTTTTACTACTGTGCACATGATTTTGCTTTAAGGCACTTAAATACATATCCTAAAAATGTCAATTTGGCTGATATTAGAGATGCACTGTAGGATCTCTACAATAGGGTGTTGCTGAATAAGCAGGTTGCAGAATAAGCAGGTTATATAGGAAACAATGACAACAGTCTAGGAACAGAATAAAAGGGACGGAATACAGAGATAGATATAAATCTCCAATATCCAATAAGCAAAACTCCTCATAATCAGAAAGTATTGGGACATTTTTAATAAGGTAGATGAGGGTTTTATCAAGGAATGCAAAGGAAGTTTGGACTGTTCACTCGATGGCAATTGAGAAGCTGATGTTGCACTGCAAATTCTGCAAATCAAAATCCTGTAAGAACCTCATTTTTTCTGTAACTGTACAGCCAGTGACCCTTTTTTGGGGGGTAAAAACCTTCACTTTCTACCGTTGATCAGTGTTTTCCCATGATCCGTGACCGTTTTTTCGTCCGTGGGTCTTCCTTGATTTTTGGAGGATCCACGGACATGAAAAAAAAGTCTTTTTGGTGTCCGCCTGGCCGTGCAGAGCCAAACTGATCCTTCCTGAATTACAATGCAAGTCAATGGGGACGGATCCGTTTGTCGTTGACACAATATGGTGCCATTTCAAACGGATCCGTCCCCATTGACTTTCAATGTAAAGTCTGGAGTCCCTTTTATACCATCGGATCGGAGTTTTCTCCAATCCGATGGTATATTTTAACTTGAAGCGTCCCCATCACCATGGGAACGCCTCTATGTTAGAATATACTGTCGGATATGAGTTAGACCGTGAAACCTCATTTCCGACAGTATATTCTAACACAGAGGCGTTCCCATGGTGATGGGGACGCTTCTAGTTAGAATATACTACAAACTGTGTACATGACTGCCCCCTGCTGCCTAGCAGCATCCGATCTCTTACAGGGGGCCGTGATCAGCACAATTAACCCCTCAGGTGCCGAACCTGAAGGGGTTAATTGTACTATCATATCCCCCTGTAAGAGATCAGGGCTGCCAGGCAGCAGGGGGCAGACCCCCCCCCCCCCCCCCCAGTTTGAATATCATTGGTGGCCAGTGCGGCCCCCCCCCCCCTTCCTCCCTCTATTGTAATAATTCGTTGGTGGCACAGTGTGCGCCCCCCCACTTCCTCCCTCTATTGTAATAAATCGTTGGTGGCACAGTGTGCGCCCCCCCGCCCCCCCCCTTCCTCCCTCTATTGTAATAAATCGTTGGTGCACAGTGTGCGCCCCCCCGCCCCCCCCCCCCCCTTCCTCCCTCTATTGTAATAAATCGTTGGTGGCACAGTGTGCGCCCCCCATCGGCCCCCCCCCCTCCCTCTATAGCATTAACAACATTGGTGGCCCCTGTAAGCGGCCTCCCATCTCCCCCCCCCCCCCCCGATCATTGGTGGCAGCGGGTTACTAGCAATAGTACAATAGTAAAAGATTCATACTTACCTGGGAGCTGCGATGTTCGTGTCCGGCCGGGAGCTCCTCCTACTGGTAAGTGACAGTTCATTTAGCAATGCGCCGCACAGACCTGAGGCTGTCACTTACCAGTAGGTGGAGCTCCTGGCCGGACACGAACATCGCAGCAGCCGGTAAGTATGAATCTTCTACTATTGTACTATTGCTATGTAACCATGGCAACCAGGACTGTAGTAGCGTATATATATTTAATATTTACGTTCACATAGCTGTATGAGAGCTTATTTTTTGAGGGACAAGTTAAGAAGCGGTAAAAAAAAAATCAAAATGGGGTGGAATTGGAAAAAAAATGCAATTCCTCCACCATTTTATGGGTTTTGTTCCTACGGCATTCTGTTTGTGGCAAAACTGATGCCACGACCTTCATTCTCTGGGTCAGTATGATTACAAAGATACCCCTGCCCAATGCAAGAATAAATAAACAGTAAAAGGGCATGTTCACATCTGCGTTAGAGGATTTGTTTGGGGCCTCAATCACATATTTTGTCACAAACAAAGAAAAAAGTTCTGCATGCAAGATTTGTTTTCTCCCCTAAAAAAGCCTCCTCCCGAAACTGGTACTTCCGTAATTTTAGTTGTTCAGTTCCTATAGTGGAGCAGAACAACGGAAATAAAGAATGTTGATGTGAAAGAGCCCAAGATAACTCACCTTTGTATTAGCTGCTTAAATAAATTTTGTGTGCGCTCTTGGAAGGCTTGCTTGTTTTTCGTAATTGGATCTTCACCATCACAAATGAGCTTTTGCTCTAACTCTTCCAATTTCTTCAGCTGCTGGCGAACTTGTTGAAGGCTTTTAGCAATAGAGGTGAACCTGCAGGGCCACATAATAAAATATTACAGAGTCTATATACATAACAGTGGAAGTTTGCATGTTTGATTATTCGTTTTTCATAGGCTTGAAGAATCTCAACTAAACTTGTTACATATACTCTTCATCATCCAAATTAAAATACTGGGGAGTTGTCAAGTCCATCCGACAGGTTTCTGGAAGGTTCTAATAAAGTAATCTGTTTTTAATGCAGCATGAATTAAAATGTAAACACGTAAATGGGTTATCATATGACTAAAGTAACAGGAAATTAGATATCATATTGTACATATTCTAACAAAGCTAGAACCGGACCTGTAACTCACAAGGATCCAGAGATCTCACAAATCACTGCACCCGAATCACTGCACTGTTAGATTTATATCAAGCTGACAGCCCAACGGGAGTGTCTTTTCTGCTGCAGCTAAGGGAGTTGTGTCCATACTGTCCCTATCAAAACCTTGAAGACACTTAAAGGCTGAACTGAGTATGTGCGGCCTTCTCAGTGAGCTGGACAAAGAAATAATTTAAAAAAAACAAACACAAAAGTATTCAAATCCAGGTGCTGGTCGAAAACTGTGGAATATTTTTCATGGGACAACCCCTTTAATGTGAGTGTAACTGCTTCTCACTATGCCTTTCATCTCCCCTGCATTTCAGTTGGCCTCTAAAAGACAAACCGTGTGTTGCCCATAGCAACTAATCACAGCAGATCTTTAATTTCTGCCCATAGCAACCAATTATAGCGCAGCTTTCTTTTGACTACAGGAGTTCTCAATTTGCCTCTCTCTGCGTGTTGTCAGAAAACAAGATCCTTTGTGATTCAGAGTTGTAATCACCCTACACATGCTATACAAAAGACAGACTATTTGCTGCCCATAGCAAGCAGGGAGCTGTGATTGGTTGCTATGAAGGAAAAACAGTTTGTCTTTTAGCACATGCAGGGAGACGAGTAGTATACTGAAATGCAGGGGAATTTAAAGGGGTTATCCAATACCATAAACTGCCACAGGGAATATATTTACCCCACTCCCCGCTGCTGCTTCTCCCCAGTGTCGGGGGAGCAGCCAATGTCAGGCAGGGACGGGGACGAGCCTCCCTAGCGTCACCCACGATGCTAGGGAGGCTCATCCCCGCCTGCCCCCCCCCCCCTTACCCCCTGATACTGAATGTTTTTATCCAGCTACAGCGGTGGTGCGGGGACCAGGAGCGGTGCAGGGATCAGTTTAAATATATTTCCTGTGAGGGGACCAGCACATGAGGGGGCAGTTTATGGTATTGGATAACCCTTTTAAGATCAAACAGACACTATGCAATGGGGCACTTCATAAACAGGTGCAAATATGTTTGCTCCATAAATGGACACCTAGGGCATAGTGGGTTTTGCAAAGTTTGTAGTCATGACCAAATTGTTAGAGTGGCCATACCCATTCAATAGTTGTTGGCCTTCCAGCATCCTCACACATAAACAATTGGAAGGGCCAAAAGTGTACGTGTATTAACCCCTTAGTGACCAAGCCTATTTGGGCCTAATGACCAAGCCAGATTTTGGAAATGTGGCATGAGTCACTTTTGCTGAGAATAACCACAAGGTTTTGCACATCCAAGTAATTCTGACATAGTTTTTTCGCCACATATTGAACTTTACTTAAAGGGAACCTGTCACCAGTTTTATGGTGTCCTAACTAAGGGCAACATAAATAAGTGACTGATTCTCTTAGCAAAATGCTGGGTCACTTTCTTTAATTGACCCAGTCAATCTGCCAACATCTTGTATTGAAAAGCTCCAGCTGATAATGACGAGTCATGAATATTTATGAGCTGATCCTGACTCTCCCCGCCCACCTGCTGCTGAATGACAGTTTTTCCATATGAATCAGCAGCAGGTGGGCAGGGGAGTGACATCACGCTGGACTCAAATCAGCTCATTAGCATGTGGCATCTTTGTGTGTATATTATGAGGTAACCATCAGTCACACCATTAAGTGAATACATCTAAGGCACTTTATAGTAGTTAATGATTGTATATAATTAGTTAGATTATAATCAAATATCCACATGACAGGTTCCCTTTAAGTGGTACAATTGATCGTGAACCGTCCCGGCAGATTTTCGTCCATCACTATCCGACGGTAAAGGTCGGACAATTATGAATGCCCATTGACCAACCGTAACAGACCGACTGTAAAGAACGCCCACTGACCAACGATAATGGACAGACTCTAATGGATTCCTAGTAATGGACGCCCACTGACCAACAGTTTCAGACAGACTGTAACTGATGCCTAGAAACGGATGCCCACAGACCAACAATTATGGACAGACAGTAATGAATGCCCACTGACCAACAGTTACTGACAGACCCTAACGTATGCCCACGCCTAATAACAGAAACCTATTGTCCAACGGACGGATTGTAACCAACACCTAGTGATGGACACCCACTGACAGACTGTAACGGATGCCCACTGACTGACAGTTACTGACGGACAATAATGAAGCCTAGTAACAGACGTCCATTGGTCGACAGTAACAGACGTCTAGTGACGGACACCCAATAACCGACCGTAATCGAAGGAGTAAATCGCACAGCCAAGACCATGCCAGCTGGCTGGGGGAGGGGGGGAGAACTCACTGCTAGAGCACTATGCACTCATTTCCTCAAGCCTTTTGCTCCCTGTTCAACCATTCAGCCCTGCAGGCACATATTGCACTGCCAGACTGTGCAGGAAGATCGTGTGTGGGCATAACCACTGTAAAGGGTCACAGTGTGGGCATAATTACTGTGAGGGGGAACAATGTGGGCCTAACTACTGTGAAGGGGTGCATTGAGGGCATAACTACTGTGAAGAATTCACAATATTGTCATAACTACTGTGAAAGGGCCCAATGCGGGCATTACTACTGTGAAATAGGCACAATGGGGGCATGAATACTGTGATGGCAATATGGGTATAAATACTGTGAGGGGGGGCACAATGTGGGCATAACTACTGTGAGAGGGCACAATGTGGGCATAAGTACTGTGAAGGGGTGCAATGAGGGTATTACAACTGTGACAAGGGCACAATGGGGACATAACTACTGTGAGGAGGCACAATGTTTTCAATGGGGGGAAGAGGGGGTTGCCAGAGAAAGGACTCGCCCCAGATGCAAAATACCTTAGGCACACTACTGAACACAGCCCATGTCCTGGCTTTGTTTAGTAAATATACTGTAAGTGATCTCCGTGATAGGGTTATCATGATACCAATAGTAATGGTCTCTTATTGTTACTGTGCAGCAGGTAAAGCCTAAACACAGTAATGCCTGTGCCATTTTGGATTATTTTATTTAATTTTTTTAGCGGAAAGGGGGTTGCAGCAGAGCGGATTGGGACCTAGCTTTCCCCGATGAAGCTGGGGGATCTGATCGGAGCATCAGAGGCTTTCTTTCTCCTATCTTATGAGAGAGGAGTGAGAAGTCCTTTTGCAATCAGCTACACAGCTGTCATTCTTATCGCACATGCATGCGCTACTCCTGGCACTGGACGCCGCCATCTTAGATTACAGGGGTTGGGTTTGAGGATACCCAGCTTTCCCAAATCAGGATACTAGGGAACCCGATCCTAGCACCGGAGACTCTCTCTCCTCTCTTAGGTGAGAGGAGAGAGAAAGTTTACTGCCAGGTGCTCTGTTGCCAGCATTTTCCGTGATCATCATGATACAATGTGTTACGGGTATCACATGATCAGAGACCACTTGTCACGGTCTCTGAACATTGCAAGAGCCCTCAGATACCTCTAACTTGGGCTGAAGTGCCACCATAAAAGGCAGCGCCCCAGCCCAAGGCCCCTTAGTGACCGCCATACAAAGGAATATGGGTGGTCACTAAGGGGTTAAGGGGTGGAGTGAAGAACACCACTTATCTCTGGGGAGAACAAAAAGTTTGAACCAATTCTTCTCTCCCCGACATCATCTGTGAGGGAGAGAGTCGGAAGCTCCCCATACACATTAAACTGTCAGTGGATTCAGCCTACAATATACTCATTTGTATGGGGTTCTTTAACCCCTTCAGTACCAAGCCACTTTTCACCTTAAATCTCAGGCCGATTTTTGCAAATCTGACATTTGTGTCATTTTATGTAGTAACAACTGTGAAATGATTTTACTTTTCCAAGGTATTCCGAGATTGTTTTCTCATGACACATTGTACTTAGTGATAAATTTGAGTCAATACATTTTATCTTTATTTATAAAAATTTAAACATTTCAAAATTTGGAAAAATTAGCAATTTTTAATTTCTCTGCTTTTAAGGCAGAGTGATGCCTCATAAAATAAAATAAAATAAAAACATACTTCACATTTCCCATGTCTACTTTATGTTTGCATCATTTTCTAAATGACTTTTAATTTTTTTAGGATGTTAGAAGACTAAGAATTTTAGAAGCAGTTCTTAACATTAAGAAAATTTCAAAACTCACTTTTTTAAGGACCAGTTCAGTTATGCAGTCCCTTTGTGAGGCTTACAAAGTAGAAACCACTCATAAATTACACCACTGAAGTTATTCAAAACTGATTTGCAAACTTTGTTAACTCTTTAAACGGTATTCCCATCATAATGATCACTGTTGAATCTGTTAATGGTTTGACAGTGATCATTTTTGTAAATATATTTGATTAACCAATTCCCACCGTTTAGGAGAAAATTCATCCCCACTTACCTCATTGTTGTCATTCGGTCTCCCCTGGTTACGGCCACCAATCTACTCCAGAATACCAGTGGCTGTGCTTGCGCAGAAGACTCCGTATTTTCTCCCGGCCGGGTTGCTCGCTGTCCTAAACGCGCACACCGCCGCGCATGCACGATGGTGACTTCTTCCTGGCCAGAATAGTACAGAGCCGCGAACACTGGCTCTGTACTATACTGGCCAGAAATAAGTCACCATGATGCATGCACGGCGGCGTGCGCATTCAGTCCAGCACGCAGCTGGGCTGGGAGAAGACTTCAATCAAGATGAAGCCCGCACCCAGCCAGAAACCATGAAGTGAACGGCATGCTGGCAGCAGGTAAGTATGAAAATGCAAAGTGGGATAACCCCTTTAAAGGGGTTATCCCACCTTCTAATTTAATTGCAGCGTCTCCTGTTCGCTCTGTACTAATGCCTATTTCCTGGGGCGTTGTCCTTTCTATTCATGGGCAGCTCGTCAGCGCTCTGCTGATCAGTTGACTCTGCATCCCTTACTTGCGTGCGCACTCCCGTTATAGCTGAACTTCATTCTGGGAGACGCCGCAGCGCTTTCTCTACCCTCTCACCTTTCGCCGGCCGAATGCAATGGCTGCCCATGCGCGGCGAGCGAAACCACCTTGATCCAGTGTGTGGCTGCATTTCTTCCATGGACGCGCATGCCGCCGGCCGCGCATGCGCGGTTCTTCATTCCCTTGTGCTGCTTCTGAAATAGAGCCGCGGAATGCGTCCTGCATCCTTTTCGATGTTATTGTTACACAGTGTTTTAACATTTAGTATGTACTCGTGACAAGTATCTTTCCTTCCCATGTGCATAACCTTACATTTGTCAGTGTTAAAGGGGTTGTCCGGGATCCAATTATTATTATTATTATTTTTTAAGTGTACTCCCTATGTTTTTAGGTATGTTCACCATTTCTACATGGCGCCGACAGTCCCCCACACGTTGTTTACATCTATGTTTACTTTTTCCTACCTTCCTGCCGCACTGCACTGTGGTTACCAGCGCAGCGCGGCATCAAGTGGTTTCAAATGAATATCATCTCTGATGTGACTCCGCCCCCTCATTAATATTCCGTACTCTGCCTCCTTCATTCATAATAAAGCGCCCTGCCCAGTGACGTCACCGGACCAGATGGGCGTGGCTTAGCGCGGTTGGTTGCCGCCTTGTTACCGCCCATCCAGGCACTTTGAATAATTCATGTGGCTGACAGTGACGTCACCGGGGTCCCTGCGAAGCATAAGAGGAGGCTTCGCTCGGCAGAAAGGGGCCCGGTACATCACCGAGTCTTGGAAACACAGCGCTTCCGGCTGAGAGTGTGAGATTTGAAAACTGGGCATTAGAAATGTCGGGTAAAGGTAGGACAGGCACGATTGTAACATTAAGGGCATTGTTGTACACATACTCCAGTTTTCCCAATCCCGGACAACCCCTTTAACCACCTCAGCTCCCCTAGCTTAAACCCCCTTAATGACCAGACCACTTTTTACAATTCTGCACTACACTACTTTCACAGTTTATTGCTCGGTCATACAACTTACCACCCAAATGAATTTTACCTCCTTTTCTTCTCACAAATACAGCTTTCTTTTGGTGGTATTTGATTGCTGCTAAGATTTTTAGTTTTTCCGATATTAATCAAAATATGCCGCAATTTTCTCAAAAATGGTTAAATTGTTCAAATATAATTACATTTCTATACAAGTTTGTGTCAGAATTTATTGTGCTACATGTCTTTGATAAAAAAAAATCCAATAAGTGTATATTTATTGGTTTGCGCAAAAGTTATAGCATTTACAAACTATAGTACAAAAATGTGAATTTCCGCATTTTGAAGCAGCTCTGACTTTCTGAGAACCTGTCATGTTTATTGAGGTGCTAGAATGCCAGAATAGTATAAATACCCCCCAAATGACCACATTTTAGAAAGAAGACACCCCAAAGTATTCGCGGAGGGGCATGGCGAGTTCATGTATGATTTAATTTTTTTCACAAGTTAGCGGAAAATGACACTTTCTGAGAAGAGAAAAAAAGAAAATAATAAAGTTTCCATTTCTGCTAACTTCTGGCAAAAAAATTAAAAATTAAAATTAAAAAACTCCCACGGACTCACTATGCCCCTCATGGAATACCTTGGGGTGTCTTCTTTCCAGTTTATACAAGATTTTTTTTTTTGGCACAAGTTAGCTGAAATTGATTTTTTATTTATTTTTTTCTCACAAAGTCTCCATTTCCGCTAACTTGTGACAAAAAGTTCAATCTTTCATGGACTCAATATGCCCCTCAGCGAAAACCTTGGGGTGTCTTCTTTCCAAAATGGGGTCATTTGAGGGGTGTTTGTACTGCCCTGGCATTTGAGGGTCTCCGCAATCATTACATGTCCATACATGTAATGATTGTGGAGACCCTCATTAGGAGTTTCTGCTATTCTTCCTTAGGCCTCATGCACACGACCGTTGTTTGGGTCCGCATCCGAGCCGCCGTTTTGGCGGCTCGGATGCGGACCCATTCATTTCAATGCATCCGTGGCTCCGTTCCGCGGCCCCGCTAAAAAAATATAACATGTCCTATAGGCATTTATATTGCCGGCTCCCGTTCCGTTCCGCAAATTGCGTTAGTCAACACGGGCGCCTTACGTTTTTTGTGCATCCACGGACCGTGTGCATGAGGCCTTATATTGAGCATACGGGTAATGAGATTTTTTTTTTCCGTTCAGCCTCTGGGCTGAAAGAAAAAATTTACGGCACAGATTTCTTCATTTGCATCAATCAATGTGGATGAAAAAATCTCTGCCAAAAAATGTGCAAAAAAAAAAAGCTGCGATCGCTAATAAAGATCCAAAAGGCTCAAAAGTGATCTTTATAGCGCTGCAGCGATTTTACTGTGTTTTTGCAGTGATCAGAAAAAAAAAACATTTCTGTCACTGCGGTGGGGCGGACTAAACGCAAGTGTGCGCACAAGATCAGGCCTGATCGGGCGAACACTGCGTTTTTTGTAGAGCCTAAGGTGACCCTAATGTACTGATATAGATCTGATTGCGATCAGTCTTGATCACTTACAGATACTATATAGTACTAGTGCTTATTAGCGACAGCGATGACGCTAATCAGCGACTAATCAGTGACTGCGGTTCAGTGGGCGCTAACTACCTAACAAGTGGCTAACTAACTGGCGGTGATAAGGGACCCTTAGGCCCCATTCACAGGTCCGAAATTCTGTTCCGCATTTTGCGGAACGGAATTGCGGACCCATTCATTTCTATGGGGACAGACTTTGTCCCGCTCAGATCCGGAATTGCGGATCTGCACTTCCGGGTCCGTACTTCCGTTCCGCAAAAATATAGAACATGTCCTATTCTTGTCCGCAATTGCGGACAAGAAAAGGCATTTTCTATATAGTTCTGGCAATGTGTGGATCCGCAAAATGCGGAAAGCATATTGCCGGTGTCCGTGTTTTGCGGATTCGCAAAACACATATGGACGTCTGAATGGAGCCTTACAGGGGGGTGATCAATGACAGGGGGGTGATCAGGGAGTCTATATGGGGTGATCAGGGGTTAATAAGTGACAGGGGTGGTGTAGTGTAGTTCTTGGTGCTATTTACAGAGCTGCCTGTGTCCTCTGGTGGTCGATCGAAGCAAAAGGGACCACCAGAGGACCAGGTAGCAAGTACAGTTGCAAGAAAAAGTTTGTGAACCCTTTGGAATGATATGGATTTCTGCACAAATTGGTCATAAAATGTGATCTGATCTTCATCTAAGTCACAACAATAGACAATCACAGTCTGCTTAAACTAATAACACACAAAGAATTAAATGTTACCATGTTTTTATTGAACACACCATGTAAACACTCACAGTGCAGGTGGAAAAAGTATGTGAACACTTGGATTTAATAACTGGTTGAACCTCCTTTTGGCAGCAATAACTTCAACCAAACGTTTCCTGTAGTTGCAGATCAGACGTGCACAACGGTCAGGAGTAATTCTTGACCATTCCTCTTTACAGAACTGTTTTAGTTCAGCAATATTCTTGGGATGTCTGGTGTGAATCGCTTTCTTGAGGTCATGCCACAGCATCTCAATCGGGTTAAGGTCAGGACTCTGACTGGGCCACTCCAAAAGGTGTATTTTCTTCTGTTTAAGCCATTCTGTTGTTGATTTACTTCTATGCTTTGGGTCGTTGTCCTGTTGCAACATCCATCTTCTGTTGAGCTTCAGCTGGTCGACAGATGGCCTTAAGTTCTCCTGCAAAATGTCTTGATAAACTTGGGAATTCATTTTTCCTTCGATGCTAGCAATCTGTCCAGGACCTGATGCAGCAAACCATGATAGCCTCACCACCATACTTCACAGTTGGGATGAGGTTTTGATGTTGGTGTGCTGTGCCTCTTTTTGTCCACACATAGTGTTGTGTGTTTCTACAAAAAAACAACTCAACTTTGGTTTCATCTGTCCACAGAATATTTTGCCAGTACTGCTGTGGAACATCCAGGTGCTCTTGTGCAAACTGTAAGCGTGCAGCAATGTTTTTTTTGGACAGCAGTGGCTTCCTCTGTGGTATCCTCCATTGAAATCCATTCTTGTTTAGTGTTTTACATATCGTGGATTCGCTAACAGGGATGTTAGCATATGCCAGAGACTTTTGTAAGTCTTTAGCTGACACTCTAGGATTCTTCTTCACCTCATTAAGCAGTCTGCGCTGTGCTCTTGCAGTCATCTTAACAGGACAGCCACTCCTAGGGAGAGTAGAAGCAGTGCTAAACTTTCTCCATTTATAGATCAATTTGTCTTACCATGGACTGATGAACAGCAAGGCTTTTGAAGATACTTTTATAACCCTTTCCAGCTTTATGCAAGTCAACAATTCTTAATCGTAGGTCTTCTGAGAGCCCTTTTGTGCGAGGCATCATTCACATCAGGCAATGCTTCTTGTGAAAAGCAAACCCAGAATTGGTGTGTGTTTTTTTATAGGGCAGGGCAGCTGTACGATTTAACACAACCAGTTCTAGTTGGTCAAACTATCATGAAGTATTGGGCTAGACCCTAAATCAATATTGAAAATCACAATGAATGGGTAGCTTTATAAAGTATTTAAAACATAACATTTAATTATGTATAGGATAAAATAATGGGCCCTACTAAACTTGACAAAAAATGTATAAATAGTTGCCACTAGTTACACATATCTCCTAAAATAATGGACGGAGATAAGAAGGGACCAATAAAGGGACAGTAGTATGTAAAGAGACAGGATGAAGGGTAGCCAGGTACCAAGGCAGAAAGACACAGTGCTGGGTCCCAAAACCCTAAGTCGCCCTGTCTATCTGTGTCCTCCCTCCTGTCTACCACAATATCCCTATTATCGCCCTTCCTAAGAATGGACTGCCCAGCTTTGCCCGATAGCCAGAATATGGTCCTGAGGGGGTTACCCTAACTGAAGAACAAGGGGCAAATAAGCTGGCAGAGAATATTTGTGATGAATCAAATGTAAGTAAATCCACAGGTGTTGGGAAATCACCTCCAGTGCCAATCAAGTTCATACACAAACAGATAAATAATCAAAGTACATAACACATTCTATTGATGGTATGGTCCCGACGCGTTTCCTCAGTATAACCTGATTCGTCAGGGGACAAGATTATGCTAGAGAGCCCTAAAAAATGGGCTCTATTCTCCAACAAAAAAGGAGGGTCACAGAGGGCACACTGAATATTCACAACCTGCAAGCTATTAGCAGTCTACCTGGTGTTGGAGACCTGCGCAGCAGAGAGAATATACCGGTGAATACCTGTGTGGCCTCCAATTGGCCGACCGTTGTAGGGTAAAGGCCAAATCACCCTCAATTTTGAAAGACCTGCGGTTATCACTGGTATTTGATCTCTGACCGTATGGAGAAAGAGATACAGGGTGTTCACGGAATGGTGCACACCCCTATCCAGGTATATATATCTAAACCTGGAGAATAAACCAGAAATAATCAGAGGTCAACAGTCTTATCCAAACCAAGATATTTTGTTTAATAAGACTTCAATCCAAACCTGGTACACCAGTGATCATATATTCATACATGCATATCATTAACTGAAAGTATCTATTCAGTGTACTTCCAGGAAGAAAGGCATTCTGTCAGTTAATGGTATCTATTTAAGACACACATTGTAACCGATCCCCCACCAGTGATGTCACCAGCAGATGTTAAAAGGTCAGTACAACGTTACTTATCTGATGCTGGTAGCAGTCTGACATACAAGCAAAAAATGATAATAAGCAACTTATCTGTACAGTCCTTGGTAATGACTGTTTCTAGATAGGAATGGATGAGGGGTATTCCCTGGCGTCCCGCGTGTAGCAGTGGCAATGTAGCCAGATTCGCGGGTCATTTAAAAAGCCGAGAAGCCCCGCCTCCAAACAACGCCCCCTCTTTGTCAAATCGCGTCATAGTCACGTGATACTGCCGATATTCCGCCCATAATCACGTGGTGCTCTTTCTTACTATGACGTCTGGCGTGGAGGCGGATTCCTATTGCCAGGCAACCAAGATGGCACTACGCTTTCATAGTCAAGTCGAGGTCAGTACATATCAGGTAGCCTGCCGGAACGCCGCCTACCCTTATTAGGTTTCAGGCGGCTTCAAGTCTCCACTGCGCTTGTTAGGGGTAATTGTTATGGTGAGATGCAGGGATGAGATCAGAGGGCAAGTAAGTTCAACGTCTGCTCCCACCACAATCTGAATTGTTTTCCATTGGTCCGTCTGGTCTGCGGTGTTCCTGATGGAATATTAGAGTTTATCAGTTGGTTCTTCAAATAGCTGTCTTGACAAACGATTGCAACATCACAGCCATATTTAAATATGCCTATCTTAATCCAGATCCCCAAAGGGGGTATAGTGACCTAGTTCGAAATGTCACTCCAGCAGTATTTTTATTTATTGTTGCCACAATGATACAACTACTTTCTGAAGGAAACTGGAGGGGACCGCAGAGGTAGCAATGTCAAGGTACAATGTAGCAGCCAAATGACAACTGCTCATTTAGACCTCTAGGGGCTACAGTCTGTAGATGGAATATCCACCAAGTCTCCCTCTGCAGTATTTTACGGTCCCAGTCTCCTCCCCTTTTGGGTCTCGCGACCAGTTCAATGCCCATGAATCTCAGCTCCGAGGCATCCCCCCCATGCATCATGTTGATATGTTTAGCAATGGGTGTGTCTCTGTCGTTTCTAATGTCGCCTAGGTGTTCACCTATCCGACGTCGCAACTCCCGGGTGGTTTTCCCGATATATTCAAGACCACAGATACAGTTGGCCCTATAAATAACTCCCCTGGAGCGACAGTTGATAAAATGTCTAATTTGGTGACACTTGCCGGTGACATTGGCATGGAACGACCATCCCTTTTGGATATGACCACATGCCACACAACCACTACAGCGAAAACAACCGATTGGGCGTTGAAGCCATGTCTCTTTACAATCACGTGTATCGCTGTAGTGGCTGTGTACAAGGCGATCCCTAAGACTAAGGCCCCTTCGGTAGGTGACCTGTGCTGTTTCCGGGATGACCACCTTGATGTCTGGATCAATGAGGGGAAGGGGAAGGGGCTATAAGAAACCTCAAAATAATAGGGGTAGAGGAGCAAGGAACAACCAGAGAGGAAGACAGGATCAGAGTGGGTCAGATTTTTTAGCCACACCATACCCCCTACGCAACCGAGGGCTTCAAAGGTCACCACCACAGACCAACAAGGGAGTGGGCAACATAACCAAATAATCAACCTCTCTAATCAACAACTGCAGGGCCCAGAGATGTGTCTACTCAGCAGGGGCCTGTCCTTTGTTCCCACCTCTAGCTTCAGCCTCTTCAACTGGGTTAGAGATATCCATCTTTTTGCCAGAAAACTTAGATGGCGCAAACATTTTGCGCTTGTCGCTAGGCGAGAGAGCAAGGAGATGGGTATCTCACCCGACATCCTTCAAGATGTTCGCCTTCTATACGGCTTGAGTGATAGTATTCCCCAGGAGGGCAAAGGCCCTTTCACCTCACTTAAAAACAAAATCCTTAAAATGCCTCCGCTGGGGGACCCAACCTGTATAGATGTGTTTGTGAACCAGGTTTGTCGTGACTTAACCAGCTTGACATCTAGCCATGGTGGCTTCAACTGCAGCAAAAGCGAATATAAAGCTTTGCTGGACTTGGAGAAAAAGAAAAATCTTATCATCAAACCCTCGGACAAGGGGGGGAACATCGTTTTGATGAACACCAATGACTATACCAATATGTGTCATATCTTACTTGATGATAGGAACACCTATGAAAAATTAAAATGTGATCCTACGGATAAATATCAAAATGAGTTAATTGACATATTACGACAGGCTAAAACCAATGACCTTATTTCTGGTGACGAGTGAGTACTTGTATAAGAAACATCCTACACTAGCCACCTTTTATAGCCTACCTAAGGTGCATAAGGGTGGGTTTCCTGTCAAGGGACGCCCAATTGTTTCGGGAGTGAACAGCTTGACTCAAAACCTAGGGATCTACCTAGATCACATATTGGCACCGTTCGTTAAAACACTGCTCTCATACCTGAGGGATACGAGTGACCTTGGTCGTCTTGAGGGTATCAGCTTGGAGGAGGGGACATCCCTAGCCTCTATCGACGTTGAGGCCCTCTATTCGTCCATACCTCATCACCTAGGGATGAGGGCAGTGGAATATTTCTTGTATACCAGGGACAAACAGTTTTTTCCACACAATGTTTTTGTCCTGCAACTACTTAATTTTGTCCTCACAAGGAATTACTTTCTGTTCGACGGTGTCCTCTACCACCAGCTCAGGGGCACCGCGATGGGGAGTTCATGTGCCCCATCGTATGCCAACTTGTTCCTGGGCTGGTGGGAGAGGACCCTAGTCTTTGGCGACGCGCCCAATAGACACATCTCCTGCATCGTCACTTGGGCAAGATTCATTGACAATGTTTTTGTCGTCTGGAAAGGGGGAGAAACAGAGTTCTCAGAATTTGTTAAGTATCTCAATGTCAATGATATAAACATGAAGTTTACCTCTGTTTTTGAAGCGAACACCTTGCCTTTCCTGGATATCACTATCTCGAGGGGCAGGGATGATTTGATTCAAACAGACATTTTCAGGAAACCCACCTCCACAAATTCACTCCTACATTGGATTAGCCATCATCCTTTCCCGTTGAAAAGGGGAATACCAGTGGGACAGTACCTGCGCATCAGGAGGAACTGTTCCACTTGGGAAACCTTCAAAACACAGGCTGATGACCTCAGAAGTCGTTTCCGGGAAAGGGGGTATCCTGATGCGGTCCTGAAAAGTGCCTTTAAAAGAGCTTGTGGTAGTAAGAGAGATGAACTTCTCTATCCCAAACCTAAAGTACCGGATATAGGCCTAATACGCCGTATAGGTACTTTTGATGATTGTTCCGCAGAGATTAAACAGATACTGAGAAGACACTGGGAGGTTCTCCTCATTGATCCAGACATCAAGGTGGTCATCCCGGAAACAGCACAGGTCACCTACCGAAGGGGCCTTAGTCTTAGGGATCGCCTTGTACACAGCCACTACAGCGATACACGTGATTGTAAAGAGACATGGCTTCAACGCCCAATCGGTTGTTTTCGCTGTAGTGGTTGTGTGGCATGTGGTCATATCCAAAAGGGACGGTCGTTCCATGCCAATGTCACCGGCAAGTGTCACCAAATTAGACATTTTATCAACTGTCGCTCCAGGGGAGTTATTTATAGGGCCAACTGTATCTGTGGTCTTGAATATATCGGGAAAACCACCCGGGAGTTGCGACGTCGGATAGGTGAACACCTAGGCGACATTAGAAACGACAGAGACACACCCATTGCTAAACATATCAACATGATGCATGGGGGGGATGCCTCGGAGCTGAGATTCATGGGCATTGAACTGGTCGCGAGACCCAAAAGGGGAGGAGACTGGGACCGTAAAATACTGCAGAGGGAGACTTGGTGGATATTCCATCTACAGACTGTAGCCCCTAGAGGTCTAAATGAGCAGTTGTCATTTGGCTGCTACATTGTACCTTGACAGTGCTACCTCTGCGGTCCCCTCCAGTTTCCTTCAGAAAGTAGTTGTATCATTGTGGCAACAATAAATAAAAATAAAAATACTGCTGGAGTGACATTTCGAACTAGGTCACTATACCCCCTTTGGGGATCTGGATTAAGATAGGCATATTTAAATATGGCTGTGATGTTGCAATCGTTTGTCAAGACAGCTATTTGAAGAACCAACTGATAAACTCTAATATTCCATCAGGAACACCGCAGACCAGACGGACCAATGGAAAACAATTCAGATTGTGGTGGGAGCAGACGTTGAACTTACTTGCCCTCTGATCTCATCCCTGCATCTCACCATAACAATTACCCCTAACAAGCGCAGTGGAGACTTGAAGCCGCCTGAAACCTAATAAGGGTAGGCGGCGTTCCGGCAGGCTACCTGATATGTACTGACCTCGACTTGACTATGAAAGCGTAGTGCCATCTTGGTTGCCTGGCAATAGGAATCCGCCTCCACGCCAGACGTCATAGTAAGAAAGAGCACCACGTGATTATGGGCGGAATATCGGCAGTATCACGTGACTATGACGCGATTTGACAAAGAGGGGGCGTTGTTTGGAGTAGAGTTGTTGCGATACCAAATTTTTGATTCGGTTTCGATACCATGAAAAAGTATTGCGATACTCGATACCATTCGATACCACGCGAAAAAAATAAACAAAAAAAGCCACGTGCATTCCTCATTTTTAAAAATGGCGAATCGCGCAGTTTTTATTTTATTTTTTCTGTTCCGGCATTCACCACCTAGATTTTTTTTTTTATATTTTAATAGTTTGGACTTTTCTGACGTGGCGATGTAATATGTTTATTTATATATTTTATATGTGAAATTGGGAAAAGGGGGGTGATTTATACTTCATATTTTAGTGTTTTTTTTTTTCACTTTTTATTTAATAACTATTTCCCCCCTTAGGGGCTAGAACCTGGGATCTTTCATCCCTTTTCCTATTCACCCTGATAGATCTCTATCAGGGTGAATAGGACTCCACACTGTCCCTGCTGCTCTGTGCTTTGTGCACACAGCATCAGGGATGTTACCATGGCAACCAGGGCTTCTGTAGCGTCCTGGCTGCCATGGTAACCGATCGGAGCCCCAGGCTTACACAGCTGGGGCTCCGATCAGAAGCTGCCACTGCACCACAAATGAGGGGGAGTGGAGAGGTCCCTGTGGCCACTGCCACCAATGATTTTAATACTGGAGGGTTGAGAGGGGCCGGCGCACTGTGCCACCAATGATTTTAATGGGATGGGGGGATTGAAGGGGGGGGGGGGGGGGGGGCACACTGCACCACCAATGATTTTACCCCTTTATACAGGAGGCGGGTACTAGCAGATCAGCGGCAGTTAACTGCCGCTGATCGCAGCTCCCTGTCAGGGGCAGGGTGCCGGCAATGCGATTCTGCTGCCGGCACCCGCCTCCTGTATGTGTTAAAGACTGACTACTGTATATGAGTCCAGACTTTCACTATTAGGCCACACAGAGCGGCGCCCAGCGATGTCTCAGCACTCACCATTTAGTCCTGGGCGCCGCTCCGTTCGCCCGCAGTGCCCCATTACTGTCTCCTCTCCTGCTCCACATGCTGCTGATTACTATCGGAGCGATGGGAGGAGACATCAGCTTCACTAGTGGGCGTTCCTTCTCCCTGGCTGTAGCGCTGTCCAATCGCAGCGCAGGGAAAAGGAACGCCCACTAGTGAAGCTGATGTCTCCTCCCATCGCTCCGATAGTAATCCTATCATTGGTGGCGCAGTGCGCCCGCCCCTCCTCCGCCCCTCTCTTCTCATTGCCGCCCCTCCTCCGCCCCTCTCTTCTCATTGGTGGCAGCGGCAGCAGCACAGGGGGAGGGAGGACAGCTTCTTTCTCCCCGTGCTGCTGAGAGAGAACATGAGCGCGCCGATAGCAGCGCGCTCATGTTCAGAGATACTAGACTGCGCAGAAGCGCAGCCCAGTATCGAAAAAACGGAAATCCCGGTATCGTATCGATACCGGGACAAAAGTATCGATTGGGTATCGAAATTTCGATACCCGCAACAACCCTAGTTTGGAGGCGGGGCTTCTCGGCTTTTTAAATGACCCGCGAATCTGGCTACATTGCCACTGCTACACGCGGGACGCCAGGGAATACCCCTCATCCATTCCTATCTAGAAACAGTCATTACCAAGGACTGTACAGATAAGTTGCTTATTATCATTTTTTGCTTGTATGTCAGACTGCTACCAGCATCAGATAAGTAACGTTGTACTGACCTTTTAACATCTGCTGGTGACATCACTGGTGGGGGATCGGTTACAATGTGTGTCTTAAATAGATACCATTAACTGACAGAATGCCTTTCTTCCTGGAAGTACACTGAATAGATACTTTCAGTTAATGATATGCATGTATGAATATATGATCACTGGTGTACCAGGTTTGGATTGAAGTCTTATTAAACAAAATATCTTGGTTTGGATAAGACTGTTGACCTCTGATTATTTCTGGTTTATTCTCCAGGTTTAGATATATATACCTGGATAGGGGTGTGCACCATTCCTTGAACACCCTGTATCTCTTTCTCCATACGGTCAGAGATCAAATACCAGTGATAACCGCAGGTCTTTCAAAATTGAGGGTGATTTGGCCTTTACCCTACAACGGTCGGCCAATTGGAGGCCACACAGGTATTCACCGGTATATTCTCTCTGCTGCGCAGGTCTCCAACACCAGGTAGACTGCTAATAGCTTGCAGGTTGTGAATATTCAGTGTGCCCTCTGTGACCCTCCTTTTTTGTTGGAGAATAGAGCCCATTTTTTAGGGCTCTCTAGCATAATCTTGTCCCCTGACGAATCAGGTTATACTGAGGAAACGCGTCGGGACCATACCATCAATAGAATGTGTTATGTACTTTGATTATTTATCTGTTTGTGTATGAACTTGATTGGCACTGGAGGTGATTTCCCAACACCTGTGGATTTACTTACATTTGATTCATCACAAATATTCTCTGCCAGCTTATTTGCCCCTTGTTCTTCAGTTAGGGTAACCCCCTCAGGACCATATTCTGGCTATCGGGCAAAGCTGGGCAGTCCATTCTTAGGAAGGGCGATAATAGGGATATTGTGGTAGACAGGAGGGAGGACACAGATAGACAGGGCGACTTAGGGTTTTGGGACCCAGCACTGTGTCTTTCTGCCTTGGTACCTGGCTACCCTTCATCCTTTCTCTTTACATACTACTGTCCCTTTATTGGTCCCTTCTTATCTCCGTCCATTATTTTAGGAGATATGTGTAACTAGTGGCAACTATTTATACATTTTTTGTCAAGTTTAGTAGGGCCCATTATTTTATCCTATACATAATTAAATGTTATGTTTTAAATACTTTATAAAGCTACCCATTCATTGTGATTTTCAGGGCAGCTGTAACCAACACGTCCAATCTCATCTCATTGATTGGACTCCAGTTGGCTGACACCTCATTCCAATTAGCTCTTGGAGATGTTATTAGTCTAGGGGTTCACATACTTTTTCCACCTGCACTGTAAATGTTTACATGGTGTGTTCAATAAAAACATGGTAACATTTAATTCTTTGTGTGTTATTAGTTTAAGTAGACTGTGATTATTCTATTGTTGTGACTAAGATGAAGATCAGATCACATTTTATGACCAATTTGTGCAGAAATCCATATCATTCCAAAGAGTTCACATACTTTTTCTTGCAACTGTATATCAGACGCTGTTAACAAAACAGCGTCTAATATACCTTTCTGATGTTAAAAAATCGCATCGACAGCCTGCTAGCGAATGATCGGCGCTGGCAGGCTGTAGATCAACCCGTTTACCTTGCGATCCTGTGAGCGTGCTTTCACAGGAAATCTCGCGTCTCTCGCGAGATGACGCGGCGATGCGTCCAGGAGGAATAACCCGGCCGCCCGCAGGACGCATCCCTGCGTTAGGCGGTCGGGAGGTGGTTAAAGGCTATGAACACCTTTGGGGCATTTTTTTATTCTCATTTTAAACAAAAAATAAAAATTTCCCCTCACCCACGACAACACCACGTGAGAGATGATCCGACCCCAAAGACAGAAAGACAGAGCGCCTGCTCCGCTCTATAGCTGAAGGAATCTATAATCAAGAGTGAGGCTTGGAGCGCACGTATGCGTCATGACGTATCACGTGACATCGGGGGAGGTGAAGAAAAGGCACAGAACCTGGAAGTGAGCTGCCGGCGGCTGATTCCACTGAATTAAGTGTTTGCAGAAGCATTCGTAACAGAGCGGGACAGTTTTGAATTAAGTGTGCGGTAATCGTCTGGCAGCCACTATGGAGGAAGAAAGGAAGGACACAGCTGAAGATCCAGTGTCGACTCTGGCCTTGGGAAAGCATAAAAAAGCTTTGGCTAAAAGGCGAAATAAGGAATGTGCTACAGTAAATATAAAAAGTCTACACACCCCTATTAAAATGTCAGGTTTCTGAGATGTAAAAAAAATTTGACAAAGATAATCATTTCAGAACTTTTTACACCTTTAATCTGCACAGACTAACCAATCGGATCGATTACCGGCAAGGGACCACTCTGATTGGTCCCTTGCAGGCATAACTGGACTGTATGCTGTCCGTGACAGCAGCAGGACAGGGGCAGAAGCTTTAATCCAAGCGCTTTGCAGCGCTTGGATTAAAGAGCTGGTTTGACGTTTATAGACGTGATAGCTGCACGGAGCATGTGCAAATATCACGTATATAAACTATTGCAGTCGTGAAGGGGTTAAAGGTGGAAAAAGTTCGGAAATTATTTATTTTTGTCTCATTTTTTTACATCACGGAAACCTGACATTTTAACAGGGGTGTGTAGACTTTTTATATCCACTGTATATGTAGAAGTTCCCTGGATTCTGATTATGAAAAAAGGCTATGCCACACCTGCATTGATAAAATGGTGGTGGAGGAGTCGCTGTCATTTTATAAGTGTCCTCATTCGCTGGTCAAATCCAAAATTGACTCGAAACTAGCTTCGAGAAAAATCAGTACATCTAAGGAGCAGAGGCCTAGGAAAACGCAGGCTTTAAGTAATGTTGTTTCCTCAGATTCAGAAGAGGGGGAAGATTTCCAATCCTTGGAGAATCTTTATTCAGACGACTCATCTTACTCTTCTGGAAATTCAGGGACAGAGATAGGAAGGCCCTTTTTTACAATTGAGGATGTAGATTGTTTATTAAAAGCGGTTAAAGAGGACCTTTCATCGGTCCAAACATTGTGAACTAAGTATCATAACATATACAGCGGCTCCCAGGGATCTCACTGCACTTACTATTATCCCTGGGCGCCGATCCGTTCTCCCGTTATATCCTCCGGTATGTTCGGGGACTTGGTTATAGTAGGCGGAGACTTAGGGGACTTGGTTATAGTAGGCGGAGTCTGCCCTTGTTCTGCTGGGCGTCTCCTTCTTCTAGGCTGCAGCGCTGGCCAATCGCAGCGCAGAGCTCACAGCCTGGGAGTTTTTTTCTTCCAGGCTGTGAGCTCTGCGATGCGATTGGCCAGTGCTACAGCCTAGGAGAAGGAGACGCCCAGCAGAACAAGGGCAGACTCCGCCTACTATAACCAAGTCCCCGAACATACCGGAGGACATAACGGGAGAACGGAGCGGCGCCCAGGGATAATAGTAAGTGCAGTGAGATCCCTGGGCGCCGCTGTATATGTCATGATACTTCGTTCACAATGTTTGGACCGATGAAAGGTCCTCTTTAAATGAACTATGGGAATAGAAGATTCTAAGGAACCAAAATCAGTGCAGGATATAATGTTCGGCGGCCTTAAAAAAACCCATCTAAGATGTTTCATAAAAATGGTTCATAAAAATGTGTCGGCATTGATTAAAAGGGATTGGAAAAGACCTAACAAGAGGGTTTATACAGGGAGTGCAGAATTATTAGGCAAGTTGTATTTTTGAGGATTAATTTTATTATTGAACAACAACCATGTTCTCAATGAACCCAAAAAACTCATTAATATCAAAGCTGAATATTTTTGGGAGTAGTTTTTAGTTTGTTTTTAGTTTTAGCTATTTTAGGGGGATATCTGTGTGTGCAGGTGACTATTACTGTGCATAATTATTAGGCAACTTAACAAAAAACAAATATATACCCATTTCAATTATTTATTTTTACCAGTGAAACCAATATAACATCTCAACATTCACAAATATACATTTCTGACATTCAAAAACAAAACAAAAACAAATCAGTGACCAATATAGCCACCTTTCTTTGCAAGGACACTCAAAAGCCTGCCATCCATGGATTCTGTCAGTGTTTTGATCTGTTCACCATCAACATTGCGTGCAGCAGCAACCACAGCCTCCCAGACACTGTTCAGAGAGGTGTACTGTTTTCCCTCCTTGTAAATCTCACATTTGATGATGGACCACAGGTTCTCAATGGGGTTCAGATCAGGTGAACAAGGAGGCCATGTCATTAGATTTTCTTATTTTATACCCTTCCTTGCCAGCCACGCTGTGGAGTACTTGGACGCGTGTGATGGAGCATTGTCCTGCATGAAAATCATGTTTTTCTTGAAGGATGCAGACTTCTTCCTGTACCACTGCTTGAAGAAGGTGTCTTCCAGAAACTGGCAGTAGGACTGGGAGTTGAGCTTGACTCCATCCTCAACCCGAAAAGGCCCCACAAGCTCATCTTTGATGATACCAGCCCAAACCAGTACTCCACCTCCACCTTGCTGGCGTCTGAGTCGGACTGGAGCTCTCTGCCCTTTACCAATCCAGCCACGGGCCCATCCATCTGGCCCATCAAGACTCACTCTCATTTCATCAGTCCATAAAACCTTAGAAAAATCAGTCTTGAGATATTTCTTGGCCCAGTCTTGACGTTTCAGCTTGTGTGTCTTGTTCAGTGGTGGTCGTCTTTCAGCCTTTCTTACCTTGGCCATGTCTCTGAGTATTGCACACCTTGTGCTTTTGGGCACTCCAGTGATGTTGCAGCTCTGAAATATGGCCTGAACTGGTGGCAAGTGGCATCTTGGCAGCTGCACGCTTGACTTTTCTCAGTTCATGGGCAGTTATTTTGCGCCTTGGTTTTTCCACACGCTTCTTGCGACCCTGTTGACTATTTTGAATGAAACGCTTGATTGTTCGATGATCACGCTTCAGAAGCTTTGCAATTTTAAGAGTGCTGCATCCCTCTGCAAGATATCTCACTATTTTTGACTTTTCTGAGCCTGTCAAGTCCTTCTTTTGACCCATTTTGCCAAAGGAAAGGAAGTTGCCTAATAATTATGCACAACTAATATAGGGTGTTGATGTCATTAGACCACACCCCTTCTCATTACAGAGATGCACATCACCTAATATGCTTAATTGGTAGTAGGCTTTCGAGCCTATACAGCTTGGAGTAAGACAACATGCATAAAGAGGATGATGTGGTCAAAATACTCATTTGCCTAATAATTCTGCACTTCCTGTAGTAACAAAGTAACATACATAGGATACAAGGCCGAAAAAATACATTTGCCCATCCAGTTCAGCCTGTTATCCTGCAAGTTGATCCAGAGGAAGGCAAAAAAAAAAAAAAAACCTGTGAGGTAGAAGCCAAAAAAAATTCCTTCCTGACTCCATACAAGCAATCAGATAACTTCCTGGATCAACGACCCATCTCTAGTAGCTATAGCCTGTAATATTATTACACTCTAGAAATACATCCAGGCCCCTCTCAGGCAGAGAGTTCCATAGTCTCACTGCTATTACCGTAAAGAATCCTCTTCTATGTTTCTGTACAAACCTTTTTTCCTCCAGCCGCAGAGGATGTCCCCTTGTCAAAGTCGGAATCTTGGAGATAAATACAAACCGGATTCCAAAAAAGTTGGGACACTAAACAAATTGTGAATAAAAACTGAATGCAATGATGTGGAGATACCAAATGTCAATATTTTATTTGTAATAGAACGTAGACGACGATCAAACGTTTAATCCAAGTAAATGTATCATTTTAAAGGAAAAATACGTTGATTCCAATTTTCACGGTGTCAACAAATCCCCAAAAAGTTGGGACAAGTAGCAATAAGAGGCTGGAAAAAGTAAATTTGAGCATAACGAAGAGCTGGAAGACCAATTAACACTAATTAGGTCAATTGGCAACATGATTGGGTATAAAAAGAGCTTCTCAGAGTGGCAGTGTCTCTTAGAAGCCAAGATGGCTAGAGGATCACCAATTCCCACAATGTTGCGCAGAAAGATAGTGGAGCAATATCAGAAAGGTGTTACCCAGCGAAAAATTGCAAAGACTTTGCATCTATCATCATCAACTGTGCATAACATCATCCGAAGATTCAGAGAATCTGGAACAATCTCTGTGCGTAAGGGTCAAGGCCGTAAAACCCTACTGGATGCCCGTGATCTCCGGGCCCTTAAACGACACTGCACCACAAACAGGAATGCTACTGTAAAGGAAATCACAGAATGGGCTCAGGAATACTTCCAGAAACCATTGTCAGTGAACACAATCCACCGTGCCATCCGCCGTTGCCAGCTGAAACTCTACAGTGCAAAGAAGAAGCCATTTCTAAGCAAGATCCACAAGCTCAGGCGTTTTCACTGGGCCAGGGATCATTTAAAATGAAGTGTGGCAAAATGGAAGACTGTTCTATGGTCAGACGAGTCACGATTCGAAGTTCTTTTTGGAAATCTGGGACGCCAAGTCATTCGGACCAAATAGGACAAGGAATACCCAAGTTATCAACGCTCAGTTCAGAAGCCTGCATCTCTGATGGTATGGGGTTGCATGAGTGCGTGTGGCATGGGCAGCTTGCATGTCTGGAAAGGCACCATCAATGCAGAAAAATATATGCAGGTTCTAGAACAACATATGCTCCCATCCAGACGTCATCTCTTTCAGGGAAGACCCTGCATTTTTCAACAAGATAATGCCAGACCACATTCTGCATCAATCACAACATCATGGCTGCGTAGGAGAAGGATCCGGGTACTGAAATGGCCAGTCTGCAGTCCAGATCTTTCACCTATAGAGAACATTTGGCGCATCATAAAGAGGAAGGTGCAACAAAGAAGGCCCAAGACGATTGAACAGTTAGAGGCCTGTATTAGACAAGAATGGGAGAGCATTCCTATTTCTAAACTTGAGAAACTGGTCTCCTCGGTCCCCAGACGTCTGTTGAGTGTTGTAAGAAGAAGGGGAGATGCCACACAGTGGTGAAAATGGCCTTGTCCCAACTTTTTGGGATTTGTTGACACCATGAAATTCTGATTCAACATATTTTTCCCTTAAAATGGTACATTTTCTCAGTTTAAACTTTTGTTCCGTGATCTATGTTCTATTCTGAATAAAATATTAGAAGTTGGCACCTCCACATCATTGCATTCAGTTTTTATTCACAATTTGTATAGTGTCCCAACTTTTTTGGAATCCGGTTTGTAGATGATGGGAGAGATCTCTGTAATGACCCTTGATATATTTATACATAGTAATTAAATCTCCCCTCAGTCGTCTTTTTTCTAAAGTGAATAACCCTAATTTTGATAATCTTTCAGGGTACCTTAGTTGCCCTCCTCTGAACCCTCTCCAGCCCTGCTACGTCTGCTTTGTTCACAGGAGACCAGAACTGTACACAGTACTCCATGTGTGGTCTGACCAGTGATTTTTAAAGTGGTAGGACTATGTTCTCATCACAGGCATCTATGCACCTTTTGATGCTACCCATTATCTTAGTGGCCTTGGCAGCAGCTGCCTGAGACTAGTTTTTACAGCTTAGTTTGATTGCAGTAATTTTAGTCCGGCCGCGTCTCGGCGTGCACTGCCACCGGAACTCCACCCCGCCCCTATTATAGTCAATGGGGACAGAGCGTTAGTCCGGAGGCGCACGTGAACTAGCGGCAGGACGGATCCGACAGGCTGTTCACCCGCCAGAACAGCCTGCTGGAGTGCACTGCCGCTAGTGTAAAACACCTAAAATTCCTAGGTCCTTTTCCATGTCAGTGTTACTCAGTGTTTTACTATTTACCATGTATGGGTGACTTGCATTATTCTTACCCATGTGCATAACCTTACCTTTGTCAGTGTTAAATCTCATCGGCCACTTCTCTGCCCAAGCCTCCAATCTATCCAGATCCATCTGTAGCAGTATACTCAGGCCTTTTTTTCTGGCGGAACGCGCCGAAACAGCGTTCCGCCACCTATTTTCGCCGACTCGCCCAGCCCCCCTTTAGTTACTGGGCCCAGCCGGCTCGCTGCTAATGGCGTCGCTAAAGGGGGGCGAGGGGGGGCAATCGCCCCCCCTATGTTGTTCTTTGCCCCCCCGCTGATTCTCCCAGGTGAATACTAATGAGCGCTTCCATTATGGAAGCGCTCATTAGAGTACCGAAGGACCAGGAAGTGGTGAACGCTCTGTACTTACCACTTCCTGGTCCTCGGCTGTGCAGGGCTGCGTACAGCGTGAGGGCGCTCTGTGACCTCACGCTGTGCGCGCCAGTTCAGAGCACAGTCGACTGAGAAGAAAGAAAATTGCAGGCGGCGTCCGTCCAGGAGCAGGAGAGGTAAGTGTTTTTTTTTTTAAATAAAAAATGTGGCTGCTGGGGGCATATGGGGGCTAATTGGAGGCATATGGGGGCTAATTGGAGGCATATGGGGGCTAACTGCAGGCATATGGGGGCTAATTTGATGCATATGGGGGCTAATTTGAGGCATATGGGGGCTAATTGGAGGCATAATGGAGGCTAATGAGAGGCATCATGGGGGCTAATGAGAGACATCATGGGGGCTAATAAGAGACACAATGGGGGCTAATTAGATAATTAGAGGCATATGGGTGCTAATGAGGCATAATGGGGGCTAATTAGAGACATAATGCGGGCTAATTAGGCATAATGTGGGCTAATGAGGCATAATGGCTTATAATGGGGGCTAATGAGGCATAAGGGCTGATATGGGGGCTAATGATATGGGGGCTAATGAGAGGCATGGGGGCTGATATGGGAGTGATGAGAGGCATAATGAGGGCTAATGAGAGGCATAATGTGTTATCCACAGATGCCCCCATAACAGTGTGTCTTCCACAGATCCACCATAACAGTATACCTGCGCACTGACGAGAGACAGAAAGGGGAAAGAATCCGCGGAAGCAAGCAGAGGACGGCACAGCAGACGACTGAATAGCTTATTTTGTAAGTAAATTGTTTTATAATAAATGGATCCCTGCATACCGCAATTCTCACGTATTTTGTAATCTTATTGGTCCTGGTCAAGACAATCTCCTGAACTCCAAACTGAATGTCAGAATGGGAAAGAAAGGTGATTTAAGCAATTTTCAGCGTGGCATGGTTGTTGGTGCCAGACGGGCCGGTCTGAGTATTTCACAATCTGCTCAATTACTGGGATTTTCACGCACAACCATTTCTAGGGTTTACAAAGAATTGTGTGAAAAGGGAAAAACATCCAGTATGCGGCAGTCCTGTGGGCAAAAATGCCTTGTGGATGCTAGAGGTCAGAGGAGAATGGGCCGACTGATTCAAGCTGATAGAAGAGCAACGTTGACTGAAATAACCACTCGTTAGGCTACTTTCACACTAGCGTTCGGGGCTCCGCTCGTGAGCTCCGTTTGAAGGGGCTCACGAGCGGCCCCGAACGCATCCGTCTGGCCCTAATGCATTCTCAGTGGAGGCGGATCGACTGAGAATGCATCCGCCTGCCAGCGCTCAGCCTCCGCTCCGCTCAGTGAGCGGACACCTGAACGCTGCAGCGTTCGGGTGTCCGCCTGGCCGTGCGGAGGCGTGCGGATCCGTCCAGACTTACAATGTAAGTCAATGGGGACGGATCCGCTTGAAGATGACACTATATGGCTCAATCTTCAAGCGGATCCGTTCCCCATTGACTTTCAATGTAAAGTCTGAACGGATCCGCTCAGGCTACTTTCAGACTTAGAAAATTTTCTAAGTAATAATGCAGACGGATCCGTTCTGAACGGATGCAAACGTCTGCATTATCAGAGCGGATCCGTCTGATGAAACATCAGACGGATCCGCTCCGAATGCTAGTGTGAAAGTAGCCTTACAACCGAGGTATGCAGCAAAGCATTTGTGAAGCCACAACACGCACAACCTTGAGGCAGATGGGCTACAACAGCAGAAGACCCCACCGGGTACCACTCATCTTCACTACAAATAGGAAAAAGAGGCTACAATTTGCACGAGCTCACCAAAATTGGACTGTTGAAGACTGGAAAAATGTTGCCTGGTCTGATGAGTCTCGATTTCTGTTGAGACATTCAAATGGTAGAGTCCGAATTTGGCGTAAACAGAATGAGAACATGTATCCATCCTCAGATGGCTACTTCCAGCAGGATAATGCACCATGTCACAAAGCTCAAATCATTTCAAATTGGTTTCTTGAACATGACAATGAGTTCACTGTACTAAAATGGCCCCCACAGTCACCAGATCTCAACCCAATAGAGCATCTTTGGGATGTGGTGGAACGGGAGCTTCGTGCCATGGATGTGCATCCCTCAAATCTCCATCAACTGCAAGATGCTATCCTATCAATATGGGCCAACATTTCTAAAGAATGCTATCAGCACCTTGCTGAATCAATGCCACGTAGAATTATGGCAGTTCTGAAGGCAAAAGGGGATCCAACACCGTATTAGTATGGTGTTCCTGATAATTCTTTAGGTGAGTGTATATACTTATTTTGTTTTTGCACCCTTATTTTTGACTGTGGTATCTTTGTGCCCCCCCTATATATTCCTAGAGTCGCCACTGCCGCGGGCACTGGCAGCCTGGCTGTCACGACCGTCACTGGCAATTTTACTTGCATCCCTGTTCAATAAAGGGGCGGTTTTAGGGGGCAGTCCTAGGGGTGGGTAGGGACGTGGCCAGGGGAGAGTTCCACCACCTTTTCTCTGAGAAAAAAAACCCTGAGTATACTATCCTCTTCCATGTCAATTACTTCACACAGTTTAGTGTAATCTGCAAAATGGTATTTTTGTTCCTCCCTGAAGAGAGACTCTTTTGAATGATAATTTGAAGGTTATATTGGTTAATACTAAGTCTAGTATGGTCGTTCCTCTAGTCGGGTCCTGAACCAGTTGGGAAAGGTAATTGTCTTTGATATTGCCAAGAACCAGTTTCCTTTGTGATGTACAGGTTTCAGTTTCCCAGTTTTATTAGCCAGGCATCTGATATTAGTATACATACATTTAAGAGGTTTATGTATATTTTTTACCCTACATCTTTCCTTCTGTACTGTTCTAGTCCCTCCTTCCATTCCTGCCCCAGTTCTATTACCCTTGCCCCAGGCCTCTATCTGCACTATCTTCCACTCCTATAACGTAATTACCCTCACCCCAGTCCCTAGTTTAAACCCTCCTCCAACCTTCTAGCAATTTTCTCCACCAACACAGCTGCCACTTCCCCATTGAGGTGCAGTCCATCGCTACGATAGAGCCTGTAGCCGAGAGAGAAGTGGGCCCATTTCTCCAGGAACCCAAACCCCTCCTTAATACACCAGTTCTTGAGGCACTTGTTAACCTCCCTAATCTCCCGCTGCCTTTTTTGTGTGGCTCGTGGTACAGGCAGTATTTCGGAAAATACTACCTTTGAGGTCCTTGCCCTAAGGTTTTGACCTAAATCTCTTAAATCATTTTTAACCCCTTAAGGACCCTGGGATTTTACATTTTTGCGTTTTCCTTTTTCACTCCTCGCCTTCCCATAGTCCTAACTTTTTTATTTTTCCATTCACATAGCCTTATGAGGGCTAGTTTTTGCAGGACAAGTTCTACTTTCTGATAGCACCATTTACGGTTGCATACCATGTAGTAGGAAGCGGGGGAAAAAATCCAAGTGGAGTAGAATTGGAAAAAAACGCAATTCTGATAAAGGTTTTTATTTTTTTTATTTTTTACACTGTACACTATGTGGTAAAATTGACCTTTTATCCTCATTCTCCAGGTCAGTACGGTTCCAACCTCCCAAAAATAAAGTCTTCTGATACGTTGCCTGGATGATTTGCCGCAGCATGTACGAAAGTGATGTGGGTACAATTCACACTCAGTTCAATACGTTTTGATGGACCGTGCGATTTTCAGGGTAGCCACTCCAAGTTAGAATTATCCACTCTTACACGTATGGGTAAAATACTAGTCTCTACAATAAATTACTAATAGGAGTTTACTATAAACCGCCTAATATACCAGAGTCCACAGAAAATCTACTACTAAACGAGATAGACAAGGCGGCAAATCATAATGAGGTGGTTATTATGGGGGACTTCAACTACCCAGATATAGACTGGGAAACTGAAACTTGTATATCTCATAAAGGAAACAGATTCTTGGCAATAACCAAAGACAATTACCTCTCCCAACTGGTTCAGGACCCGACTAGAGGGACGGCCATACTGGACTTAGTATTAACCAATAGACCTGACAGAACAACAGACGTGCAGGTTGGGGGACACCTGGGAAATAGTGACCATAAAGTAATAACCTTCCAATTATCATTCAAAAGAGCGTTTCTACAGGAAGGAACAAAAATACCAAACTTCAAAAAAGCTAAATTTAGCCAACTAAGAGAGGCCATAGGCCTAACTAAATGGGATAAAGTCCTCACAAATAAAAATACAGCCACAAAATGGGATATGTTTAAAAGCATCCTAAAAGCTCATTGTGAGAGGTACATACCGTATGGGAATAAAAGGTTAAGGAACAAAAAGAAACCAATGTGGATAAATAGAACTGTAAAGAAAGCAATACATGACAAAAAGAGAGCATATAAAACACTAAAACAGGAGGGTAGCACGGAAGCACTGAAAAACTATAAGGAAAAAAATAGAACATGTAAAAAACAAATAAAAGCGCCCAAACTAGAGACCGAGAGATTAATTGCCAAAGAGAGTAAAACTAACCCTAAAATGTTCTTCAATTATATAAATGTTAAAAAGTATAAATCTGAAGGTGTCGGCCCTTTAAAGAGTAATGAGGGGGGATTCGCAGAGAGCGACGAGGAGAAAGCAAAGCTGTTAAATATTTTTTTCTCCAATGTATTCACTGAGGAAAATAAACTGTCAGATGAAATGCTGAATGTTGAAATAAATTCCCCATTAAAAGTGTCCTGTCTGACCCAGGAAGAAGTACAACAGCGACTTAAAAAGATCTAAATAGACAAATCGCCAGGACCGGATGGCATACACCCCCGTATCCTAAGGGAATTAAGTAATGTCATAGCCAGACCCTTATTTCTGATATTTGCGGACTCTATACTGACAGGGAATGTCCCACAGGATTGGCGCATGGCAAATGTGGTGCCAATATTTAAAAAGGGTCCAAAAACAGAGCCTGGAAACTATAGGCCGGTAAGTTTAACATCTGCTGTGGGTAAACTGTTTGAAGGTTTTCTGAGAGATGCTATGTTAGAGCATCTTAACGGAAATAAGCAAATAACGCCATATCAGCATGGCTTCGTGAGGGATCGGTCATGTCAAACTAATTTAATCAGTTTCTATGAGGAGGTAAGTTCTAGACTTGACAGCGGCGAATCAATGGATGTCGTGTATCTGGACTTCTCCAAAGCATTTGACACTGTACCACATAAAAGGTTAGTATATAAAATGTGAATGCTCGGACTGGGAGAAAACGTCTGTAAGTGGGTAAGTAACTGGCTCAATGATAGAAAACAGAGGGTGGTTATTAACGGTACATACTCAGATTGGGTCACTGTCACTATTGGAGTGCCTCAGGGGTCAGTATTGGGCCCTATTCTCTTCAATATATTTATTAATGATCTTGTAGAAGGCTTGCATAGTAAAATATCAATTTTCGCAGATGACACTAAACTGTGTAAAGTAATTTACACTGAAGAGGACAGTATACTGCTACAGAGGGATCTGGATAGATTGCAGGCTTGGGCAGATAAGTGGCAGATGAGGTTTAACACTGACAAATGTAAAGTTATGCACATGGGAAGGAATAATGCAAGTCACCCGTACATACTAAATGGTAAAACACTCGGTAACACTGACATAGAAAAGGATCTAGGAATTTTAATAAACAGCAAACTAAGCTGCAAAAAACAGTATCAGGCAGCTGCTGCCAAGGCCAATAAGATAATCGGTTGCATCAAAAGGGGCATAGATGCCCGTAATGAGAACATATTCCTACTACTTTACAAATCATTAGTCAGACCACACATGGAGTACTGTGTACAGTTCTGGGCTCCAGTGAACAAGGCAGACATAGCAGAGCTGGAGAGGGTCTAGAGGAGGGCAACTAAAGTAATAACTGGAATGGGGCAACTTCAGTAGCGTGAAAGATTATCAAAATTAGGGTTATTCACGTTTGAAAAAAGACGACTGAGGGGAGATCTAATTACTATGTATAAATATATCAGGGGTCAGTACAAAGATCTATCCCATCATCTATTTATTCCCAGGACTGTGACTGTGACGAGGGGACATCCTCTGCGTCTGGAGGAAAGAAGGTTTGTACACAAACATAGAAAAGGATTCTTTACGGTAAGAGCAGTGAGACTATGGAACTCTCTGCCTGAGGAGGTGGCGATGGTGAGTACAATAAAGGAATTCAAGAGGGGCCTGGATGTATTTCTGGAGTGTAATAATATTACAGGCTATGGCTACTAGAGAGGGGTCGTTGATCCAGGGAGATATTCTGATTGCCTTATTGGAGTCGGGATGGAATTTTTTATTCCCCTAAAGTGAGGAAAATTGGCTTCTACCTCACAGTTTGTTTTTTTTGCCTTCCTCTGGATCAACTTGCAGGATAACAGGCCGAACTGGATGGACAAATGTCTTTTTTCGGCCTTATGTACTATGTTACTGGAATCTTGTGAACGCCCACAAGGACACTGTGTTTTTATCTCTGAATTGTCTATACTTTTATGGAATTTTGTGAGTATAATAAATACCTGTTTTATATATAAAGGAGAGAGTGATTCACTATTAGAGCGAACTCCTTATAGGATCACCATCGGGAAGGAGGACTTTGATGTGCTTGTTTCTATGGCGCTTGTTTGAAGTGCCTGCATACTACTGTGCGCCTGTGAGTATAATATCAGGTGTGCATATAACTAACAACTGCAGTACTTCACTATCAGTGTGATTTTTTTGGCATCCCAAAGGAATTATTGGAGGAGGAAAGATTCCTGTGGAGAGTCATATTTTACCCATACGTGTAAGACTGGATAACTCTAACTTGGAGTGGCTACCCTGAAAATCACGCGGTCCATCATAACACAATAAGGTTCTACACTTTTTTGCTTGCGTTTTAATACGGATTTTTTTTTTTTTTAAAACCTTGAGGAATTCTTTTTATAACCATATTCTGACCCCTATAACTTTTTTGTAGATAGGTGTACGGGGCTGTGTGAGAGCTCATTTTTGGAGGGATAATCTGTTCTTTTCAGAGATACCAATTTTAAGTGTGTGTGACTTCTTGATCACTTTTTCTTAAAAAATTTTTGGGTAGTTGAACATGACAAAAAATGGCAAATTGGCTATGCCATTTGCCATTAATATTTGAATATTTAAATAGTATGGGCATTTTCGCAGGTGGCGATGTCCATGATGTTTATTTTATTTTTATTGGTTATGTTTTTGTTTGTTTTTAAGGAAAGGGGGGTGATTAGAACTTTTTTTTTTATATTTGTAGAAACTTTTTACTTTTTTTTTTTTTTTTACTTTTTCTAAGTCACCTTGGGTGACAATAACTGGCAATCATTCGATTGCCCATAGTATTCAGTGATGACTAAATAGCCATCATTGAAGACTTAATTTGCACTATAGTAGAAACCCTGCGGCTAAGGCACCCGCTGCACGTGCAAGCGGGCGCCATGTTTAGGGATCGGACCCATGACGTACAGCTACGTCATGGGTCCTTAAAGGGTTAAGGACGCTCCACCTACCTCTAACTTTGACATTGGCTCCAATATGGACCATGACCACTCGATCTTCTCCAGCCCCTCCGAGTAATCTGTCAACCCGATCCGCGATGTGTCGAACTCGAGCGCCAGGAAGACAACACACCATTCAACGATCCTGGTCTTTGTGACAGATCGCCCTATCTGTACCCCTAATAATTGAGTCTCCCATTACCAGCACCTGTCTGGCGTGCCCTGCTCTCCTGGCCCCCTGCTTACTGGAGCCAACATTCCCTTGACTGGCAGAGGAAGTGTCCAGCTGCAGCAGTGCTCTCTCTGAACTGACATCCCCCTTACTTGCCAACCTTGCAAACTTGTTGGGGTGTGTCAGATCAGGGCTAGCCTCCCTGGCACTCTTCTCTCTACCCCTCTTTCTAACTGTTATCAAAAAAATATGAAGGGAAAATATCCTTTTTCTGAAAAGGTTGCAGCTCCCTGGAATAAAGCACCTAAAATAGATGAAGCTATTTCCAAAATAGCTAAAAAGACATCCTTACCTTTTGAAGACATGGGATCATTAAAAGATCCCTTAGATAAAAAAGCTGACGGTTTTTTAAAGGGGGCCTGGGAAGCGTCTACTTCTTCCTTCAGACCTTCTATTGCCTCAACCTGTACTGCTTCCTTAATAATCTGGTTGTCAGATCTAGAAGATCAATTAAAAGTAAATGTCCTAGGGAAGAAATTTTAGCAGGACTTCCAACTATTTAAAAAGCAGCAGATTGCCAAAAAAAAGAGAGACTTTGTGCTGTGCACTGTGAAGGAGAATATATTTTTGGTTCATCATTGTATGAGTTGTTAGAGAAAGCAGCGGACAAAAAGAAGAAATTTCCTGTACAAAATTTATTTTCCTCCAGGGGAAGATTTAGTCAGTCCTTTTGTTCCTTTCAAACGCATAGAAAAGGAGAGAAAAGAGACAAGGACTTTATACCTAGATCCCAAAGAGGAGGGAAAGGCTTCTTCTTTAACAAATCCTTTATAGACGAGAAAAAAACAAGTCAACAATGACGCCAGGTGCCATGTGGGAGGAAGATTAAAAAATGTCCTTCCTGCATAGAAGCTAATCTCCAGGAGTTCTTGGATTTTAGACAATTTAAGTCAGGGAATAAAACTGGAATTCTGCTCTCTCCCTCCGTCGAGATTTGTAATAACAAAATCCACCTGGATAGAAGAGAAATTTTAAGTATCAGAAGTTCTATCCCTAAAGTAGAAAAATGTATTGGTACCAGTACCAAAGTGTCAGGAAAGAAAAGGTTTTTACTCTCTTCTTTTTCTAGTCAAAAAAACAGACAGGTCTTACAGAACGATTATAAATTTGAAAAAGCTAAATCAGTTCTTGCTGGTAAAAAGATTCAAGATGAAAATCTGTGGTAAATCTTTTGTTTCCAGAGTGCTTTATGGCAGTGTTAGGCTTAAAGGATGCCTATTTTCATGTCTCTATACATCAGGAGCATCAAAAGTATTTACGGGTAGCAGTGGAGATAAAAGGGGTCATCAACCACATGCAATTCCAGGCCCTTCCCTTTGGGCAATAAATGGCTCTCAGGATTTTTACCAAAGTCGTGGCAGAAATATTGGCTCACATTAGAGAAAAATACTTTTTCCCATATCTAGACGATTTTTTAATTGTAGCAGAGACCAAGACGGCCTGAAGCAGAGCAGTGCAAGAGGTGATCCGGAGAAGTTGGGTTGGATCCTGAACAAGGAAAAATCCAAACCGAATCCTATTCAGCTTCAACAATTCCTAGGTCTGATTCTAGATTCCAGAAGACAGATGTTTTTTTTACTAGAAGAAAAAATATTAAGCCTAAGAACAAAGATAGAGACCTTGATCAGATGTACGAAAACTTCATTGAGGAAAGGTAGGTCGATTCTGGGAAGCCTAACTTCATGAGGTCATGTGGGCCCAATTTCATTCAAAGAAACATAGAAACATAGAATGTGTCGGCAGATAAGAACCATTTGGCCCATCTAGTCTGCCCAATATACTAAATACTATGGATAGCCCCTGGCTTTATCTTACATGAAGGATGGCCTTATGCCTATCCCATGCATGCTTAAACTCCTCCACTGTATTTGCAGCTGCCACTTCTGCAGGAAGGCTATTCCATGCATCCACTACTCTCTCAGTAAAGTAATACTTCCTGATATTACTTTTAAACCTTTGCCCCTCTAATTTAAAACTATGTCCTCTTGTAGCAGTTTATCTTCTTTTAAATATTCTTTCCTCTTTTACCTTGTTGATTCCCTTTATGTATTTAAAAGTTTCTATCATATCCCCTCTGTCTCGTCTTTCTTCCAAGCTATACATGTTAAGGTCCTTTAATCTTTCCTGGTAAGTTTTATCCTGCAATCCATGTACCAGTTTAGTAGCTCTTCTCTGAACTCTCTCTCTATCAATATCCTTCTGGAGATATGGTCTCCTGTACTGAGCACAATACTCCAAATGAGGTCTCACTAGTGCTCTGTAGAGCGGCATGAGCACCTCCCTCTTTCTACTGGTAATTCCTCTTGCTATACACCCAAGCATTCTGCTAGCATTTCCTGCTGCTCTGTGACATTGTCTGCCTACCTTTAAGTCTTCTGAAATAATGATCCCTAAATCCCTTTCCTCAGATACTGAGGTTAGGACTGTATCACTGATTTTATATTCTGCTCTTGGGTTTTTACGCCCCAGGTGCATTATCTTGCACTTATCAACATTAAATTTTAGTTGCCAGATTTTTGACCATTCCTCTAGTTTTCCTAAGTCCTTTTCCATTTGGTGTATTCCTCCAGGAACATCAACCCTGTTACAAATCTTTGTGTCATAAGCAAAAAGACACACCTTACCATTGAGGCCTTCTGCAATTTCGCTGACAAAGATATTAAACAATATGGGTCCCAGAACAGATCCCTGAGGTACCCCACTGGTAACAAGACCTTGGTCTGAATATACTCCATTGACTACAACCCTCTGTTGCCTGTCCCTCAGCCACTGCCTAATCCATTCAACAATATGGGAGTCCAAGCCCAATGACTGCACTTTATTGATAAGCCTTCTATGTGGGACAGTATCAAAAGCCTTACTAAAGTCTAGATAAGCGATGTCTACTGCACCTCCTCCATCTATTATTTTAGTCACCCAATCAAAAAAATCAATAAGATTAGTTTGACATGATCTCCCTGAAGTAAACCCATGCTGTTTTTCATCTTTCAATCCATGGGATTTTAGATGTTCCACAATCCTCTCCTTAAGTATGGTTTCCATTAATTTCCCCACTATTGATGTCAGGCTTACTGGCCTATAGTTGCCCGATTCCTCCCTACTACCTTTCTTGTGAATGGGCACAACATTTACTAATTTCCAATCTTCTGGGACAACTCCTGTTGCCAGTGATTGGTTAAATAAATCTGTTAATGGTTTTGCTAGTTCACCGCTGAGCTCTTTTAATAGCTTTGGGTGTATCCCATCAGGCCCCTGTGACTTATTTGTATTAATTTTAGACAGTTGACTTAGAACCTCTTCCTCTGTAAAGACACATGCGTCAAAAGATTCATTAGTCTTCTTTCCCAACTGAGGTCCTTCTCCTTTATTTTCCTTTGTAAAAACTGAACAGAAGTATTCATTGAGGCAGTCAGCTAGTTCTTTATCTTCTTCCATATACCTTCCTTCTTTAGTTTTTAATTTGGTAATTCCTTGTTTTAGTTTCCTTTTTTCATTTATGTATCTGAAGAATGCCTTATCGCCTTTTTTCCCTGACTGAGCTAATTTCTCTTCTGCCTGTGCTTTAGAAGCTCTTATAACTTGTTTGGCCTAATCTTATAAATTTGTCTGTCATCCTCGTTTTGATTTTTTTTATAATTCCTAAATGCTATCTTTTTGTTTTTAATGATTTTGGCCACTTCTGCTGAGTACCACAGTGGTCTCTTCCTTTTTTTGCTTTTACTGACAAGCCTAATGCAATCTTCTGTTGCCTTCAATAGTGCCACTTTTAAGTAGTCCCATTTCTCCTTGACTCCAATGAAACTGTTCCAGTCTGATAGGGACTCGTATACCACTAATCTAATTTTAGAAAAGTCAGTTTTTCTAAAATCTAAAACTTTTGTTTTTGTGTGGTGTGACTCAGTCACTGTACTTATAGTAGATCACACTGACTGGTGATCACTAGATCCCAAGCTTTCCCCTACAGTAATATCAGATACCAAATTCCCATTTGTGAATACTAAATCTAAAATGGCCTCCTTCCGGGTTGGCTCCTCCACTACTTGCTGTAGAGATAATCCCAGTAGGGAATTTAGAATATCTGTACTCTTGGCAGAACTAGCTATTTTGGTTTTCCAGTTTACATCTGGAAGATTGAAGTCTCCCATAATGATAACTTCCCCCTTCAATGTCATTTTAGCTATTTCCTCAACTAGTAGATCATCTAATTCTTTGACTTGGGTAGGTGGTCTATATATAACACCTACACGAGTTACCTTATGATTATCAAGCTGCAAGGTAACCCAAACTGACTCTAAATTGTTCTCGCTAACTAGTATCAAATTCGATTTTATGCTATCTTTCACAAACAGGGCCACCCCTCCCCTTCTTGCCTTCTCTGTCTTTCCTGTATAGAGAGAACCCTGGTATTGATATATCCCAGTCATTACTCCCCTTGAACCACGTCTCAGTAACAGCCACTACATCTATATTCTCAGATGCCATTTTAGCCTCAAGCTCATTGATCTTATTCCCTAGACTGCGAGCATTTGTAGACAAGACTCTGAGCTTATCATTTCTTAACCTTTGTGCTACTGGCCTCTTCTGGCATTGTTCCGGGGGGCAGTCGGACTGCTGGACTCTTTTGCCCCCCTTTCCTAGTTTAAATGCTTCTTAGCAAATACTTGGAACTGTTCACTGAGGACATTCGTTCCCTTGAGAGAAAGATGCAAACCATCTTTCTTGTACAGTTCTTTTCCATTCCAACAAGAGCTATCATGAGACACAAAGCCAAACCCTTGGTTCAGACACCATTCACCAAGCCATACATTGAATTCCTTAATGCGCATCTTCCTGTCATGCTGAAGGTTATGCACAGGCAAAACTGCAGAGAATGAAACAGTTGATGCAACCTCCCGTATATCCTTCCCAAGTGTATGAAAAGCTTCTTTCACCTTTGAAACCTCATTGCAAGCCAGATCGTTTGTCCCAAGATGGAGAATAACATCCACTTCCCTTTCCTGCTTTGCTTGCCTAACTATATTTAGGATCCGTCGTCTATCCCTGCTAGTGGTAGCACCAGGGAGACATCTCACAACACCATTCTCCTCAAACTTCACACCTCTTATGATGGAATCGCCCACCAACAGCTGCTTACTATCAATCCTCACCTTCTACTTTTTGTCTTTGGCTGCAGTCTTGCATACTTTAGGCATGGGAGATGATTGTTTCTCACCCACTGTGCTTGAGCCATCCTCCATGTTGCTCTTGCACTCTGAAAGTGCTGCAAATGAATTATGGAGAGCCACAGACTGTGGGACATGCCTTCTATCCACAACTCTCAGTCTACCTGAACCTACAGTAACCCATCTTCCATTTCTAGGGGGCCTCTGTGGCAGTGGCATTGCAATGTTCTTAGCCTGAGTTTGTTTAGTGGTTAATTAAAAAATCTCATATTTCAAAAAGGAAATTTCCTGCTGCATTATGGAGAGCTGTCTACAGATCAGACAGTATCCAAACCTTTGAAGAGTGGAACCTGAAATAAAAGCACAACAATTCCTGCACAGAACCAGATCTGCCATTGTAAAGAGGGGAAAGATTTTAAACAAACAAATCTTACTTGTTTAGATTGTATCCACCTCCAGATTACCTCCTGAGTATCTCCTGAATATCTCCAATGCACTTCTACAGCAGCACTTGAACTAGCAGCCTTGGAAAATACTGTGTGGCTATATATACACACACTCCCACAAAGGCTCCTCCCCCAACAGCAAATTAGCACCTTACTTGCCTATGCTCATTTGCAATCAGACAATAGAGATCCTGTGTCTAGCAAATTCCTTACCTCTTGAAACACAGTGTCTGAGTAGTCACCAGAAACACCACTGAAGATCTGCTACAGTGGAAAAACTCTGAGTTAGACTGTTAGTCTCCTCAATGGGAGATATTGACAGCCTGGCAGGAGGGAAAACAACCCTTATAATTAAAAAATATAGATCTCAGGCCAGACATTAGTCAAACTAGAATGGTGGTTGAATGCAAACAATTAGAATCAGGGAACATCATGGATAATGAACGATTCACTATGCTTGACGACTGATGCAAGCCCTTGGGGCTGGGGCACTCATATTCAAAATATATCCTTTCAGGGATCATGAAAGGGGCATCTGAAATCCACCACCTCAAATATGAAGGAGTTGATGGCAGTGAAATTTGCTATTCTGGAGGTTCTTCCGGTAATTTCTGGCAGAAACTTGAGAATAATGTCAGACAACAGAACTACTAGGGTAATCTCTACCTCTTGGACGGAAAAAGCTGCTGTTTCTATCGAGGATATCTGTAATGCAGCGGTCTTGTCTTCACCTTCTACCTTTTTCAATCACTATCGTCTGCAGTTGAATTCACCTTTTGATTTATCTATTGGTTCTAAGGTGCTTTCAGCTATTATCCCACACTAGGAGTTTCTTGGTTATCACTCTTGTGGTGCTGTCGTGGGTGAGGGGAAAAAATGAAAATTACTCTTATCGGTAATTACATTTTCCTGAACTTACGACAGCACCCATATTTCACTTCCATTTTCGTTGGCGATGGGGTGATTATTCACTTGTGTTGCAGCAAAAAAATATATATAATTTTATATATATATATATATATATATATATATATATATATATATACACAGTGCTGCCCATAATTATTCATACCCCTGGCAAATTTTGACTTCGTTACTTTTAGTCAACCAGCAAGTAATTTTTTGACGGGAAATGACATAAGGTGTCTCCCAAAAGATAATAAGATGATGTACAAGAGGCATTATTGTGGGAAAAAAACATTTCTCAGTTTTTATTTACATTTGAGCAAAAATACAAGATGTTCTACACTGTGGAAAATCTCAGAGGACGTGGTTGGAAGCCAAAAGTGACACCTGTGCTGGCCAGGAGGATAGTTAGAGAGGTGAAAAAGAATCCAAGGATTACCACCAAGGCCATCCTGGTAAATCTGGGCTCTACTGGTGGCAATGTCTCAAGGCAGACAATCCAATGGACACTGCACACTGCTGGGTTCTACTTCTCCAGATAAGGCACACAAAAGCTCGCTTGGCCTTTGCAAAAGCTCATCTGGACAAAGAAGACTACTTCTGGTCTTCTGTGTTATGGTCAGATGAAACAAAAATTGAATTGTTTGGTCACAATGATGTTTCCTTCATTTGGTGTAAAAAAGGAGAAGCCTTCAACCCAAAGAACACCATCCCCAACTGTCAAACATAGTAGTGGGAACCTAATGCTTTGGGAGTGTTTTTCAGCCAATGGACCAGGGAACCTAATCACAGTAAACGGCACCATGAAAAAAAAGCAATACATGAGGATTCTCAACGACAACATATGGCAGTCTGCAGAGAAACTTGGCATTGGGCACCAGTTGACATTTCAGAATCACAATGACACAAAAAACACAGCAAAATTGGTGAAGAAATGGTTAGCAGACAACAACATTAACGTTTTGGAGTGGCTCAGCCAGAGTCCAGACTTAAATCCAATTGAGAATCTGTGGAGGGAGCTAAAGATCAGGGTGATGGCAAGAAGACCCTCCAACCTGAAAGATTTGGAGCTCATTGCTAAAGATGAATGGGCAAAAATAACTGTGGAGACATGCAAAAAGCTGGTCTGCAATTATAGGAAGCGTTTGATTGCTGTAATAGCCAATAAAGGCTTTTCTATTGATTATTGAGAAGGGTATGAATAATTTTGGACTGGATACTTTTTGCCTCAAATGTAAATAAAAGCTGAGAATTATTTTTTTTTTTTTCACAATAATGCCTCTTGTACATCGTCTTATTGTCTTTTGGCAGACACATATGTCATTTCCCGTCAAAAAATTACTTGATGGTTGAATAAAAGTAACTTTAAGTCAAAATTTGCCAGGGGTATGAATAATTATGGACAGCACTGTATATATAGTACTAACCTTAGGGGGCGGAGTTCCTCAAATCCTTTGAAAAGACATACTGACGTTGGAGGGGAGTCTCCACCTTTTTGTACTTCAGGTTTCCTGTCTTTGGGGGCGGATCCTCTATCTCGTGGTGCTATCGTGGGTTCAGGAACATCCAATTACCGCTAAGAGTAATTTTCATTTTTCAATTGGTCTTGACATGCTCTAGATGCAGCCTGTGGATTTTTTATCTTTTCAGTCATCGGGGAGCAAACTGACTTCTTATCACTGCTCTCTGACATTACAAACACTCATTAAAAGGGTTGTCTAAGTTATGAAAAAAAATATATAGCACTGATCTGATGGGCAGCAATATATAACTAAACTAAGCAATTTTTAGGCAAAAAAAATATAATGTTTCCTCCTTCTCCTGGTTCTCTTCTGGCCTTTTGTTTACCTGCAATAACAACAATCTCTGCCCCTCCCCCTGCTCTGCAAAGGGAGTGAATACAAGTGCTGCCCTGAGTGACATGTCTGCCTGTCGGGAGACTTGGCAGCATGTTCTATTTGTAGGACTACAAGTTCCAGTTGTACAACGACACTGCTGATACACACAGGATCTTTCCCCTATCTGTTATTGTGCAATGCTATGCAGAACTCCTCTGTCAGCTCCTGTGCCCAGCATTTGTCTCTTCACTGCCTGCAGCTATTCAGTAAAGCCTTCAGCCCTGAGTCTGTGCAGCTGAAGAGGTTAATATTTTTCCTCAAGAATCCAGGGAGAGAGCAATAAGCAGCAGCCGGCAGTGTAGGGGGCGTGGCCAGCACAGTGCCGTTTCGTGTACAGGCACATATCTGCTCTCTCAGGCTTGTGCACGGATCATCATCAGAGCAGGAAGAGAGGCTGAAATCACAGGTCATGTGACCCTCAGTAAAATCTGGGAAAGCAGCAACTGGAAATAACATAAGTGAAGTGTAAAGTGCTTTCATTTGCCTAGTTAGAAACATACAAAGAACAAAAAAATAACTCAGACAACCCCTTTAAAGCTCAGTTTTTATCTTACTGATAAGAATGAAGCTTAAATAAGTGTTTGTGACATTTTAGTAGTTTAGAGATCACACTTGCGTTGTCCGGATCCGGCGTGTACTCCATTTGCCGGAATTACACGCCGGATCCGGAAAAACGCAAGTGAACTGAAAGCATTTGAAGACGGATCCGTCTTCAAAATGCGTTCAGTGTTACTATGGCACCTAGGACGCTATTAAAGTCCTGGTTGCCATAGTACAGGGATGGTGAACCTTTTTAAGACCGAGTGCCCAAACTGTAACCCAAAACCCACTTATTTATCGTAAAGTGCCAACACGGCAATTTAACCTGAATACAACAGTCCAATATAGTATATCTTCCATGTACTTTATCATTTAGCTATAATAGCCTGCCTACATTCAATGCGCTGCCTGTGCTGTTCATAGTGTGCCCTGCACTGATGAATGGCAGGAAAAGTCAAAGGCATATTGGTACACCATAGACTTTTTCCATGGTGTGGGTGCCCACAGAGAGGGCTCTGAGTGCCACCTCTGGCACCCGTGCCATAGGTTCGCCAACACTGCCATAGTAGTAGTGGGGAGCGGGGGAGCAGTATACTTACAGTCCGTGCGGCTCCCCGGGCGCTCCAGAATGACATCAGAGCGGCCCATGCGCATGGATGACGTGATTTATTCAACACGTCATACATGCGCGTGGGGCGCCCTGACGTCACTCTGAAGCGCCCGGGGAGCCGCACGGACGGTAAGTATACTGCTCCCCCGCTCCCCACTACACTTTACCATGGCTGCCAGGACTTTAGCGTCTTGCTGCTTCTCCAAGACTGCTTACCAAGAGCTGATTTACAAGAGCATTGAGATATTCAGAGACCAACTTAGTCTAACTCAGAGTTTTTCCACTGTAGCAGAACTTCAGTGGTGTTTCTGGTCAATACTCAGACACTGTGTTTCAAGAGAGCAGAACTTCAGTGGTGTTTCTGGTCAATACTCAGACACTGTGTTTCAAGAGAGGTAAGGAATTTGCTAGACACAGTATCTCTATTGTCTGATTGCAAATGAGCATAGGCAAGTAAGGTGTTAATTTGCTGTTGGGGGAGGAGCCTTTGTGGGAGGGTGTGTATATAAACCCACACAGTATTAGCTTGCTAATTATAGCTTGCTGCTTCTCCAAGACTGCTTACCAAGAGCTGATTTACAAGAGCATTGAGATATTCAGGAGATACTCAGGAGGTAATCTGGAGGTGGATACAATCTAAACAAGTAAGAGTTGTTTGTTTAAAATCTTTCCCCTCTTTACAATGGCAGACCTGGTTCTGTGCAGGAATTGTTGTGCTTTTATTTCAGGTTCCACTCTTCAGAGGTTTGGATACTGTCTGATCTGTAGACAGCTCTCCATAATGCAGCAGGAAATTACCTTTTTGAAATATGAGGTTTTTAAATTAACCACTAAACAAACTCAGGCTGAGAACATTGCAATGCCACTGCCACAGAGGCCCCCTAGAATAGGGAGATGGGTTACTGTAGGTTCTGGTAGACTGAGAGTTGTGGATAGAAGGCATGTCCCACAGTCTGTGGCTCTCCATAATTCATTTGCAGCACTTTCAGAGTGCAAGAGCAACATGGAGGATGGCTCAAGCACAGTGGGTGAGAAACAATCATCTCCCATGCCTAAAGTATGCAAGACTGCAGCCAAAGACAAAAAGGAGAAGGCGAGGATTGATAGTAAGCAGCTGTTGGTGGGCGATTCCATCATAAGAGGTGTGAAGTTTGAGGAGAATGGTGTTGTGAGATGTCTCCCTGGTGCTACCGCTAGCAGGGATAGACGACGGATCGTTAATATTGTTAGGCAAGCAAAGCAGGAAAGGGAAGTGGATGTTATTCTCCATCTTGGGACAAACGATCTGGCTTGCAATGAGGTTTCAAAGGTGAAAGAAGCTTTTCACACACTTGGAAAGGATATACAGGAGGTTGCATCAACTGTTTCATTCTCTGCAGTTTTGCCTGTGCATAACCTTCAGCATGACAGGAAGATGCGCATTAAGGAATTCAATGTATGGCTTGGTGAATGGTGTCTGAACCAAGGGTTTGGCTTTGTGTCTCATGTTAGCTCTTGTTGGAATGGAAAAGAACTGTACAAGAAAGATGGTTTGCACCTTTCTCTCAAAGGAACGAATGTCCTCGGTGAACAGTTCCAGGTATTTGCTAAGAAGCATTTAAACTAGGAAAGGGGGGCAAAAGAGTGATAATCCAGCAGTCCAACTGCCCCCCGAAACAATGCCAGAAAAGGGCAGTAGCACAAAGGTTAAGAAATGACAAGCTCAGAGTCTTGTCTACAAATGCTCGCAGTCTAGGAAATAAAATCAATGAACTTGAGGCTATAATGGCATCTGAGAATATAGATGTAGTGGCTGTTACTGAGACGTGGTTCAAGGGGAGTAATGACTGGGATATATCAATACCAGGGTTCTCTCTATACAGGAAAGACAGAGAAGGCAAGAAGGGGGGAGGGGTGGCCCTGTATGTGAAAGATAACCTAAAATCTAATTTGATACAAGTTAGTGAGAACAATTTAGAGTCAGTTTGGGTTACCGTGCAGCTTGATAATCATAAGGCAACTCGTGTAGGTGTGATATATAGACCACCTAGCCAAGTCAAAGAATTAGATGATCTACTAGTTGAGGAAATAGCTAAAATGACATTGAAGGGGGAAGTTATCATTATGGGAGACTTCAATCTTCCAGATGTAAACTGGAAAACCAAAATAGCTAGTTCTGCCAGGAGTACAGATATTCTAAATTCCCTACTGGGATTATCTCTACAGCAAGTAGTGGAGGAGCCAACCCGGAAGGAGGCCATTTTAGATTTAGTATTCACAAATGGGAATTTGGTATCTGATATTACTGTAGGGGAAAGCTTGGGATCTAGTGATCACCAGTCAGTGTGGTTTACTATAAGTAGAGTGACTGAGTCACACCACACAAAAACAAAAGTTTTAGATTTTAGAAAAACAGACTTTTCTAAAATTAGATTAGTGGTATACAAGTCCCTATCAGACTGGAACAGTTTCATTGGAGTCCAGGAGAAATGGGACTACTTAAAAGTGGCACTATTGAAGGCAACAGAAAATTGCATTAGGCTTGTCAGTAAAAGCAAAAAAAGGAAGAGACCACTGTGGTACTCAGCAGAAGTGGCCAAAATCATTAAAAACAAAAAGATAGCATTTAGGAATTATAAAAAAAAAAAAAACGAGGATGACAGACAAATTTATAAGATTAGGCAGAGAGAGGCCAAACAAGTTATAAGAGCTTCCAAAGCACAGGCAGAAGAGAAATTAGCTCAGTCAGGAAAAAAAGGCCAGAAGGCATTCTTCAGATACATAAATGAAAAAAGGAAACTAAAACAAGGAATTACCAAATTAAAAACAAAAGAAGGAATGTATATAGAAGAAGATAAAGAACTAGCTGACTGCCTCAATGAATATTTCTGTTCAGTTTTTACAAAGGAAAATGAAGGAGAAGGACCTCAGTTAGGAAAGAAGTCTAATGAATCTTTTGATGCATGTGTCTTTACAGAGGAAGAGGTTCTAAGTCAGCTGTCTAAAATTAATACAAATAAGTCACAGGGGCCTGATGGGATACACCCAAAGCTATTAAAAGAGCTCAGCGTTGAACTAGCAAAACCATTAACAGATTTATTTAACCAATCGCTGGCAACAGGAGTCGTCCCAGAAGATTGGAAATTAGCAAATGTTGTGCCCATTCATAAGAAAGGTAGTAGGGAGGAATCGGGCAACTATAGGCCAGTAAGCCTGACATCAATAGTGGGGAAATTAATGGAAACCATACTTAAGGAGAGGATTGTGGAACATCTAAAATCCCATGGATTGAAAGATGAAAAACAGCATGGGTTTACTTCAGGGAGATCATGTCAAACTAATCTTATTGATTTTTTCGATTGGGTGACTAAAATAATAGATGGAGGAGGTGCAGTAGACATCGCTTATCTAGACTTTAGTAAGGCTTTTGATACTGTCCCACATAGAAAGCTTATCAATAAAGTGCAGTCTTTGGGCTTGGACTCCCATATTGTTGAATGGATTAGGCAGTGGCTGAGGGACAGGCAACAGAGGGTTGTAGTCAATGGAGTATATTCAGACCAAGGTCTTGTTACCAGTGGGGTACCTCAGGGATCTGTTCTGGGACCCATATTGTTTAATATCTTTATCAGCGAAATTGCAGAAGGCCTCGATGGTAAGGTGTGTCTTTTTGCTGATGACACAAAGATTTGTAACAGGGTTGATGTTCCTGGAGGGATACACCAAATGGAAAAGGACTTAGGAAAACTAGAGGAATGGTCAAAAATATGGCAACTAAAATTTAATGTTGATAAGTGCAAGATAATGCACCTGGGCCGTAAAAACCCAAGAGCAGAATATAAAATCAGTGATACAGTCCTAACCTCAGTATCTGAGGAAAGGGATTTAGGGGTCATTATTTCAGAAGACTTAAAGGCAGGCAGACAATGTCATAGAGCAGCAGGAAATGCTAGCAGAATGCTTGGGTGTATAGGGAGAGGCATTACTAGTAGAAAGAGGGAGGTGCTCATGCCGCTCTACAGAGCACTAGTGAGACCTCATTTGGAGTATTGTGCTCAGTACTGGAGACCATATCTCCAGAAGGATATTGATACTTTGGAGAGAGTTCAGAGAAGAGCTACTAAACTGGTACATGGATTGCAGGATAAAACTTACCAGGAAAGATTAAAGGAACTTAACATGTATAGCTTGGAAGAAAGACGAGACAGAGGGGATATGATAGAAACTTTTAAATACATAAAGGGAATCAACAAAGTAAAAGAGGAGAGAATATTTAAAAGAAGAAAAACTGCTACAAGAGGACATAGTTTTAAATTAGAGGGGCAAAGGTTTAAAAGTAATATCAGGAAGTATTACTTTACTGAGAGAGTAGTGGATGCATGGAATAGCCTTCCTGCAGAAGTGGTAGCTGCAAATACAGTGGAGGAGTTTAAGCATGCATGGGATAGGCATAAGGCCATCCTTCATATAAGATAGGGCCAGGGGCTATCCATAGTATTTAGTATATTGGGCAGACTGGATGGGCCAAATGGTTCTTATCTGCCGACACATTCTATGTTTCTATGTTTCTATGTCTTGGCAGCCATGGTAACCATTCAGAAAAAGCTAAACGTCGGATCCGGCAATGCGCCGAAACAACGTTTAGCTTAAGGCCGGATCCGGATTAATGCCTTTCAATGGGCATTAATTCCGGATCCGGCCTTGCGGCAAGTGTTCCGGATTTTTGGCCGGAGCAAAAAGCGCAGCATGCTGCGGTATTTTCTCTGGCCCAAAAACGTTCCGTTCCGGAACTGAAGGCATCCTGATGCAGCCTGAACGGATTTCTCTCTATTCAGAATGCATGGAGATAATCCTGATCAGGATTCTTCCGGCATAGAGCCCCGACGACGGAACTCTATGCCGGAAGAAAAGAACGCAAGTGTGAAAGGGCCCTCACACAGTCAGAAAAACTGTTAACCTTTTGTGACAGAATGGCTCAATATTTTTAATAAAGGCCAAATGAAAATAGAATTTTTTAGTAAATTGCAATCAGAAACAGGAATTGCCTCCAAAAGGTGCACATAGCCTTTAACCCTTTTGATACAGCACTGGAGCGATGGGTAAACATGGCGCTCACTTACGCATGCAGCGGGCGACATGGCCAGTGGGTCTCGGCTGTTTCAAACAGCAGAGACACACGGCTAATGACCATGAATAGCAATAATGCCGATCACGGTTATTAAAGCCTTTAGATGCCGTGATCAAGTGTGATTACAGCATCTAAAGCTAAAAAAAAACTGAAGCTTGTTATCAGCATCCTCTTTGGCCAATGAGGATGCCGGTAATTGAATTCAATACACGCCTAGGACTCGCTTAAGAGACCCAGGATATTGAAGCTGCAATTCTTATTTTGGCCAAAATAAGAAATGAGCAATTCTAGTACCAATATGGATCTATAAGAAACATAATGGTACAGAATAAAAAAAGACCATCTTGTAGCCTTAAACAAGAGCTACAAAACCATAAAAAAGTTTAAAAAAATGTAAAAATTTTTCATTGCTTCTCAAAAAAAATGTAACAAAGTGTGATCAAAAAGTCAGACACACTTCAAAATAGTATAAATAAAAACTACAGATCGCCCCGCAAACAATAAGCCCCACACAGCTCAGTAGATTCAACTATAAAAATTTATGGGGGTCAGAATATGGTGATTTAAAACATTTTTTTTTTTCAAAGTTGTGATTTTTTTTTACACTATTTAGACATAAAAAAACCTACACATATGTGGTATCATTGTAATCGTACTGACCCAGAGAATGAATGGCATGGGTCAGTGTTGCCGAAAAGGGAACACCGTAGGGACAAAACCTGTAAAATGGTGAATTGCGTTTTTTTTTTCTAATTCCACAGCATTTGGAATGTTTTCCCCGCATCCCACTACATCGCATGCCACATTAAATGGTGGCATTAGAAAGTACAACTTGTCCCGCAAAAATTAAGCCTGCATACAGCTATGTGAACGGAAAAATAAAAAAGTTATGTCTCAAGGAAGAACGGGAAGAAAAATAAAAACAAAAAAACCTACAGTATCAAAGGGGTTAAATCTCATTTGCTACTTCTCTGTTCAAGCCTCCAATGTATCCAGATCCATCTGTAGCAGAATACTGCATTCTTTGCTGTTAATTAACTTAAACAGTTTTGTATCATCTGCAAAAAAAAATATTTTACTGTGCAAGCCTTATACAAGATCATTAATAAATACAGTCATGGCCAAAGGTTTTGAGAATTACATAAATAATGGAAATTGGAAAAGTTGCTGCTTAAGTTTTTATAATAGCAATTTGCATATACTCCAGAATGTTATGAAGAGTGATCAGATGAGAATTGCATAGTCCTTCTTTGCCATGAAAATTAACTTAATCCCGAAAAAACCTTTCCACTGCATTTCATTGCTATCATTAAAGGACCTGCTGAGATCATTTCAGTAATCGTCTTGTTAACTCAAGTGAGAATGTTGACGAGCACAAGGCTGGAGATCATTATGTCAGGCTGATTGGGTTACAATGGCAGACTTGACATGTTAAAAGGAGGGCGATGCTTGAAATCATTGTTCTTCCATTGTTAACCATGGTGACCTGCAAAGAAACGCGTGCAGCCATCATTGCGTTGCATAAAAATGGCTTCACAGGCAAGGATATTGTGGCTACTAAGATTGCACCTCAATCAACAATTTATAGGATCATCAAGAACTTCAAGGAAAGAGGTTCAATTCTTGTTAAGAAGGCTTCAGGGCGTCCAATAAAATCCAGCAAGCGCCAGGATCGTTTCCTAAAGAGGATTCAGCTGCGGGATCGGAGTGCCACCAGTGCAGAGCTTGCTCAGGAATGGCAGCAGGCAGGTGTGAGCGCATCTGCACGCACAGTGAGGCGAAGACTTTTGGAAGATGGCATAGTGTCAAGAAGGGAGCAAAGAAGCCACTTCTCTCCAAAAAAAACACCAGGGACAGATTGATCTTCTGCAGAAAGTATGGTGAATGGACTGCTGAGGACTGGGGCAAAGTCCTATTCTCCGATGAAGCCTCTTTCCGATTGTTTGGGGCATCTGGAAAAAGGCTTGTCCAGAGAAGAAAAGGTGAGCGCTACCATCAGTCCTGTGTCATGCCAACAGTAAAGCATCCTGAGACCATTCATGTGTGGGGTTGCTTCTCATCCAAGGGAGTAGGCTCACTCACAATTTTGCCCAAAAACACAGCCATGAATAAAGAATGGTACCAAAACACCCTCCAACAGCAACTTCTTCCAACAATCCAACAACAGTTTGGTGAAGAACAATGCATTTTCCAGCACGATGGAGCACCGTGCCATAAGGCAAAAGTGATAACTAAGTGGCTCGGGGACCAAAATGTTGACATTTTGGGTCCATGGCCTGGAAACTCCCCAGATCTTAATCCCATTGAGAACTTGTGGTCAATCCTCAAGAGGCGGGTGGACAAACAAAAACCCACTAATTCTGACAAACTCCAAGAAGTGATTATGAAAGAATGGGTTGCTATCAGTCAGGAATTGGCCCAGAAGTTGATTTGAGAGCATGCCTAGTCGAATTGGAGGTCAAGAAAAAGAAGGGCCAACACTGCAAATACTGACTCTTTGCATAAATGTCATGTAATTGTCGATAAAAGCCTTTGAAACGTATGAAGTGCGTGTAATTATATTTCACTACATCACAGAAACAACTGAAACAAAGATCTAAAAGCAGTTTAGCAGCAAACTTTGTGAAAACTAATATTTGTGTCAATCTCAAAACTTTTGGCCACGACTGTACACTGCTCAAAAAAATAAAGGGAACACAAAAAAACACATCCTAGATCTGAGTTAATTAAATATTCTTCTGAAATACTTTGTTCTTTACATAGTTGAATGTGCTGACAACAAAATCACACAAAAATAAAAAAATGGAAATCACATTTTTCAACCCATGGAGGTCTGGATTTGGAGTCACACTCAAAATTAAAGTGGAAAAACACACTACAGGCTGATCCAACTTTGATGTAATATCCTTAAAACAAGTCAAAATGAGGCTCAGTAGTGTGTGTGGCCTCCACATGCCTGTATGACCGCCCTACAATGCCTGTGCATGCTCCTGATGTGGTGGCGGACGGTCTCCTGGGGGATCTCCTCCCAGACCTGGACTAAAGCATCTGCCAACTCCTGGATAGTCTGTGGTGCAACGTGACGTTGGTGGATAGAGCGAGACATGATGTCCCAGATGTGCTCAATTGGATTCAGGTCTGGGGAACGGGCGGGCCAGTCCATAGCATCAATGCCTTTGTCTTACAGGAACTGCTGACACACACTGTTGAGGAAGGGTTGAGACGTATGCATATATATCCATGCATGCCTGCAAACACGTGCGGGCATGTATGGTATATATATGCATACATTAACCACCGCATCATGGGGTGATGTGCGCAGATGTGCCCAGCATCTGCGCACGTCTGCCCATGGTGATCCCCAGGGGCTCATGGTGGCCCCTGTGGGAAATATGTGGTCCCTGGAAGCTGTGCCCCCTTATAATCCCCCTTATATTAGTATATATATGTGCCCCCTTATAGTTAGTATAAATTTCCTGCATGACCGTGTATATATTGGCCCTGTATGGCAAGTGGGGACATATGCATGTCCCCTGTATGTGATGCCCCAGATATATGCGAGGGTGTGTGTATATATAGATATGTGTGTATGTATTTGCACACGTGTCTATGTATATACACTTATGTCAGCATGACAGTATGTATGTGGGCTTATTGCTGCCCATTAATACCCCCAGTTTTGTATGTGTATGTGTTTATAGATGTGATATATGCAATTCCAACTCTTATCAACAGAGTTGTTTAGAGAAAAACTTGTGCTGATAGCCTGTAGGATAACAGCTGATTAGCATCTAGTCCCCTTTTGTTCAGGCCCAAAGCAATCAGACTCTTTGGCACCATTTGTGGGGGGACTTTCTAACCAGAGACATCAAGAACCTGTTTTTCCACACGTCTGCCCATGGCTAAAACTCCATGCCCCTACTCCCAGCATTTTTGGGACTAGGGGGGGAGGACTCTGGGGATTGTAGGCAGGCATACGTCACAGTGACACTATGATGTCACATCCCTGAGGAAGGAGGAGGGGGGCTGGTTTTGGGCTATAAAGCCCCAAGCAAAGCAGAGGTGCGGTCTCTTGCAACCAGACTTGATCAGAGACGCATGGGAGAGAGGAGCTCCATGATGACCACCTGGATAAGGCCTAAGTATACCTGTGTAGCCCCTACCTACCCCTCACATATCACCCCTGGTCCTGTAACCCCTATATTTCCCTGATGTGCACCTTGGGCCCTGATTCAACCCCTATCCCACCAACGATTAACCCTTTCCCTGCCAGGCATTACCCCTGGTAGTTACCCTGGTCCCTGTGTGCTGGTAACCCCTGATGGACCCTGGTCCCTGCCTACTGTTCACCCTGGCTACCCTTGCCCCTGAAACCCCTGATATACCCTTTCCCTACCCTGATTAACCCCTGGTGGTAACCCCTGCTTAAACCCTGCCACACCCCCCCCCCCTCACTGTACACTTGCAGGGTATTTAGCCCCTGTATTGCTGTACAGTTCTGATATTATCCCCATTGTTAACCCTTTGTGTTTGTGTTCGGCTTACACCCCTGTAAGGCCACCATTAACCCTCGGCGTACCCCATAGGGATAGTATAGAACTAGATGGGTGGGCTGTTAATATTGTATGTGTGAACTGTATAGTTAGTTGATGGGTGGAATTGGGAATGTGTAGTGTAGTTTAGGATTGTATATTTAGTGCTGTATTGTTAGTGTATTGCGTAGTGTATTGTTAATAAATACCGTTATATTTGTAACTATCTGTGTAACGTGTAGTTATTGGCGATAGTAAGGCGCATGCAGCTAGCATAGTGATTAGTGTAAAGTATAGCAAAGGTATTGTGTTATTGTTATATAAAGGCGTAAATGGGCGGAGTTATCAATAGTTGGCTCCTCCCATTTATGAATATTAATTCTCGATATTTGCATAAATATTGGTGATTATTATTCCCCCTTTACATTGGCGAGTCAGGCCCATTGCTTAGATTTTGAAATCTGTGTTTGGTTTTGAGGTTAGAGGTCGGTCATCCTGTGAATTGTCAGGCAAGAGAGACGTGGTCAGCGGTCTGAGCGTCTAGGACCTGATAATTCGGACAGGTAACGCGACTCTTCCTTACAGCACCAAGCGCAGATCAAAATCTTTAGCAGAGAATCTATAATCTGTTCTGTGAATTAATATTTTGCTATTTGCTTTGCACGGTCACTGCATCGCTCAAGTGATTGCAAGGGAGAAGACACGTCACTGAAGGAGATCCATCTTCGTGGGAGCGGCGTACAAGTCCGGCTGGGGAAGAAGTGATCCGGGAAAATGGACTTCTTCCAAGCAGCTGCAAGGACGAAGAGGTACGGCCCCAAGGAGAAAATGGACGCTCATCAAACGGTGAGTATGGACTTCCCCACACTGCAACACTTAGCCAAACACAGCACATTTAACCCCATCCTCCCCACTACATACAAGTCAGCAGAAATGCTGTGGTCCGATTTGTTGGCACAGGCTTGTAGTTATGACAAGCTTTGTGTTAACAAACGGACGGTGTTGAACAAGGTCACCAAACGGCTTCGGATGCTAGCCAAACTCGTTCATACGTTTGAGGCTAGCATCTGTAAGCCAAAGGAAGTGGCGCTGGTGTCTCAGACAATGGAGACAATTCCTCCGGCCGTTCACTGCCAGTGCTGTGCCAGTAATTCGGACCAGGTTTCGGCATTGTGGGCACAGCTGGCAGAGAATGTGCAGTCTACTGTTGACCGAGATGCGCAGGTGGCTAGGATAGAGTCACAGTTAGTAGAGCTGCAGAGGCAGAAGGAGGAAATTGAGGCTAAGTTGACTCAGTCTTATACTGAGGTCAAGGCCTTCAAGGAGCGGACTGCCTCTACTGACGTGACGGTAGCCAAATTGAAGGCTGAGGTTGCTGTAAGGTCCCAGCTAATGTCTGGCATGCAACAGGTTATCACCAAGTTGGTGCCGGCCCTTTCTTTTTCCGTAAAGCCAGGGTCGGAATCTCCCAAAATGTTGCCCTGTGCAGGGCCACAAGGGGGGAGAGTAGTCTGTGACCGGTCTAATCATGAGGTCAAGCCGGTCCAGACTAACAGAGATTTTTCCCTGACTTTGGGAAAAAGAACTGTCGTGAAGAGTGCGTCCCTGAGGATGGAACAATTCAGGAGAAGGGAGCACGGCTGCAGTGTAGATGGACCTGGGTCATGCAGAGCAAACATCAGATGTTTTGCATGTGGTGGCCTAGGTCACATAGCGAGACACTGCAAAACACGCAGGACAGGAAACCAAGTCACGTGTTTCAGGTGTGGGAACAAAGGACACATTGCAAGGAATTGCCCTTGTGCAAGTAATTGCAATGTGTCCAACAGTATCAGCCAGGTAACAAATTGTGCAGTGGGGTCTAGTCAGCCTGGCCATAACTGGGTTACCTCTCGGCAGCATCACCAGCTGCTGAGGGGTCAGAGTGGCCAAGCTAGGCTAGGCAACATTTGACACCCCTGTACTATTTGTTACACCGTTTGTTCCCTGTGTATGTCCATGTTGTGTGTTTTTGTTATCTGTTTGTAAGTTTTTCTTGATGTTGATGGTGGTAGTCCTTGTCTACAGATGTGTTCTACCATGCTGATTTTTGTAAGTCCCGTCTGCTGTCTTTGTTTCATTCTGTGTCCCCTTGGAGTGGAACAGTGTTATACTGTGGATCGAGAACGTATAGGTTCGCGAGCAGATAATATCACATGGGAAATCCTGCTGGTCGGGAGAAGGCATAAGGACCTTCTCCATGCAGCACACAAAGGATGATGTGATATTGTTCTGGGCAGCCAGGGTCTCAGATCGATACGGATAACACTGTTTTGCTCAAGGTTTTCAGTAGGGCTGTGTTGCGCTGGGGACTGGGGCGGACAGACAACATCGGTGTAATGTTGTGCTGCGCACTTAATTCTAGTCCGAGCAGGTAGCACAGCTCTGATAGGGATTGGACGCAGAGTGTTTGCCAGCAGAGTGTGGACTGTGTTCTTGTGTTGTGGGGTCCTGGGGAGCCAGGGCATGACTATGCCATTGGTTCTGCGGGCCTCCACAGGATGGGATCACAGGGGGAAATCAGCCTGGGTACACATGAGTGGACAGGGATGCGGTGCCATCAATAACAAGATGGTGCTTTGTCCACAGAACTCCAGTTATCCTAACCTAGTAGGGTGGCCATCCTTATCTGTTGGTGCAGAGGGATGTGCAACAGAGGACACGCTCCTCTGAAGGTAGGGTGTTCAGACACCAGTGTTGGGATGATGAGGGGCCCTGTGAGACAAAGGGCAGCCCAATACCTTTCTCTACCCATGGGTCAAAGGTATTGGTGCTGGGAATTATCACATTTAATCGCACTGTTAGGGGAGAAATTCCCCCGGGAGCGCCTGGTGTTTTCTTCTGCCATAGGTGTGATTTTATATGGAGCGGAAGAAAAACCCAGGAGATGCCACAGAAGAGGCCAGCTATTCCCCCTGACACTGTTGTGAAGCTCCAGAGGATCCCACTGGATTTTGGCAACTAAGCGACCTCTGTCTAGAGGTGTTCTAGAGATGGAGGACTGTGCCTCAATCCAGCGGGAGCATTATTTAAGGCTCTGGAGGAAGACTTGGGAGACGTTCGGGTGGAAGAACTTATTATTATCACTTGTTTCACCCAGTGAAACTTCTTCTGGTTCTGGTCATTGTAATCGGAGGGTCAAGGGACTTATTGACCAAATACACCAGAACCAGACAGAACTTTACTGAACTATCCGAAGGAGGAGGCTCAGGACATAACTCAAACCTTGTTCCTGTAGCCAAATATTGTATGGACACTGTTTCCTATGAGGGTTCGGGACGTATAACCTGTACTACCCTGAAACCCCATAGCAAATTGTACATTTTATGATTTTGTATGTTGGTCGATTGTGTACCCATGGACACTCTAGGTGCAAATGTGTGACAGCCTATATTTGGCTGTACACATTTGCATCCTATAGTCGTTTCCCATTGACACAGGGGTCTGCGACCTACCTGTGTCTTTGGAGGTGTAGAGATATGCCAGGTTGCATGAGTCTCTATGGGTACACATACATATAATGATTTTGGAATGTGTTGGGAGGGATGTGACATGTGTTTTGTGTGAATGGGGATAAGGTTAGGTCACGATAGGGACAGGCATCATTCATTTGCCACCTTGAACCCTGGAACGGTGAGGTTCTTAAGGGAAGGGCTGGAGGTGGGTGAACCCACTCCAGAATTGGGGGGGGGACGAAGATACGTGAAGATCGGAAGAATTACCGAGAGACAGTGGGGGTGTGGTCACTCCAAAGTGGGGGTGGCTGACAATAAAAGTCTGTTAAAGAGATTGTGGGTGTGTGGTATCCTAAAGATGTCAAGAAAGTTCCAGCGAGAAGAAGACGGTGTATCCTGTGGATGGAGGAGTGGGTTACGGTGAAGGGCAGGTCGGAGGGAGCTGGATGAGGGATGTTTAAGTACCTAAAGATCAGTGTACACTACAGTTCTTCCTGAACTTCCACCAAGGATGGGGTTGAAGGGGGGGCAAATATATCTCAACCCATTTCCCCCAAGATATTGTCGAAATTCCGACAACAGGGGGATTGTTGAGGAAGGGTTGAGACGTATGCATATATATCCATGCATGCCTGCAAACACGTGCGGGCATGTATGGTATATATATGCATACATTAACCACCGCATCATGGGGTGATGTGCGCAGATGTGCCCAGCATCTGCGCACGTCTGCCCATGGTGATCCCCAGGGGCTCATGGTGGCCCCTGTGGGAAATATGTGGTCCCTGGAAGCTGTGCCCCCTTATAATCCCCCTTATATTAGTATATATATGTGCCCCCTTATAGTTAGTATATATTTCCTGCATGACCGTGTATATATTGGCCCTGTATGGCAAGTGGGGACATATGCATGTCCCCTGTATGTGATGCCCCAGATATATGCGAGGGTGTGTGTATATATAGATATGTGTGTATGTATTTGCACACGTGTCTATGTATATACACTTATGTCAGCATGACAGTATGTATGTGGGCTTATTGCTGCCCATTAATACCCCCAGTTTTGTATGTGTATGTGTTTATAGATGTGATATATGCAATTCCAACTCTTATCAACAGAGTTGTTTAGAGAAAAACTTGTGCTGATAGCCTGTAGGATAACAGCTGATTAGCATCTAGTCCCCTTTTGTTCAGGCCCAAAGCAATCAGACTCTTTGGCACCATTTGTGAGGGGACTTTCTAACCAGAGACATCAAGAACCTGTTTTTCCACACCTCTGCCCATGGCTAAAACTCCATGCCCCTACTCCCAGCATTTTTGGGACTAGGGGGGGGGGGGGGGGGGGGGGGGACTCTGGGGATTGTAGGCAGGCATACGTCACAGTGACACTATGATGTCACATCCCTGAGGAAGGAGGAGGGGGGCTGGTTTTGGGCTATAAAGCCCCAAGCAAAGCAGAGGTGCGGTCTCTTGCAACCATACTTGATCAGAGACGCATGGGAGAGAGGAGCTCCATGATGACCACCTGGATAAGGCCTAAGCATACCTGTGTAGCCCCTACCTACCCCTCACATATCACCCCTGGTCCTGTAACCCCTATATTTCCCTAATGTGCACCTTGGGCCCTGATTCAACCCCTATCCCACCAACGATTAACCCTTTCCCTGCCAGGCATTACCCCTGGTAGTTACCCTGGTCCCTGTGTGCTGGTAACCCCTGATGGACCCTGGTCCCTGCCTACTGTTCACCCTGGCTACCCTTGCCCCAGAAACCCCTGATATACCCTTTTCCTACCCTGATTAACCCCTGGTGGTAACCCCTGCTTAAACCCTGCCACACCCCCCCCCCCCCTCACTGTACACTTGCAGGGTATTTAGCCCCTGCATTGCTGTACAGTTCTGATATTATCCCCATTGTTAACCCTTTGTGTTTGTGGTCGGCTTACACCCCTGTAAGGCCACCATTAACCCTCGGCGCACCCCATAGGGATAGTATAGAACTAGATGGGTGGGCTGTTAATATTGTATGTGTGAACTGTATAGTTAGTTTATGGGTGGAATTGGGAATGTGTAGTGTAGTTTAGGATTGTATATTTAGTGCTGTATTGTTAGTGTATTGCGTAGTGTATTGTTAATAAATACCGTTATATATGTAACTATCTGTGTAACATGTAGTTATTGGCGATAGTTAGTTAGGCGCATGCAGCTAGCATAGTGATTAGTGTAAAGTATAGCAAAGGTATTGTGTTATTGTTATATAAAGGCATAAATGGGCGGAGTTATCAATAGTTGGCTCCTCCCATTTATGAATATTAATTCTCGATATTTGCATAAATATTGGTGATTATTATTCCCCCTTTACACACACCAGCCACATGAGGTCTAGCATTGTCTTGCATTAGGAGGAACCCAGGGCCAACCGCACCAGCATATGGTCTCACAAGGGGTCTGAGGATCTCATCTCGGTACCTAATGGCAGTCAGGCTACCTCTGGCGAGCACATGGAGGGCTGTGCGGCCCTCCAAAGAAATGCCATCCCACACCATTACTGATCCAATGCCAAACCGGTCATGCTGGAGGATGTTGCAGGCAGCAGAACGTTCTCCACGGCGTCTCCAGACTGTCACGTCTGTCACATGTGCTCAGTGTGAACCTGCTTTCATCTGTGAAGAGCACAGGGCGCCAGTGGCGAATTTGCCAATCTTGGTGTTCCCTGGCAAATGCCAAACGTCCTGCACGGTGTTGGGCTGTAAGCACAACCCCCACCTGTGGACGTCGGGCCCTCATATCACCCTCATGGAGCCTGTTTCTGACCGTTTGAGCAGACACATGCACATTTGTGGCCTGCTGGAGGTCATTTTGCAGGGCTCTGGCAGAGCTCCTCCTGTTCCTCCTTGCACAAAGGCGGAGGTAGCGGTCCTGCTGCTGGGTTGTTGCCCTCTTACGGCCTCCTCCACATCTCCTGATGTACTGGCCTGTCTCCTGGTAGCGCCTCCATGCTCTGGACACTACGCTGACAGACACAGCAAACCTTCTTGCCACAGCTCGCATTGATGTGCCATCCTGGATAAGCTGCACTACCTGAGCCACTTGTGTGGGTTGTAGACTCCATCTCATGCTACCACTAGAGTGAAAGCACCGCCAGCATTAAAAAGTGACCAAAACATCAGCCAGGAAGCATAGGAACTGAGAAGTGGCCTGTGGTCACCACCTGCAGAACCACTCCTTTATTGGGGGTGTCTTGCTAATTGCCTATAATTTCCACCTGTTGTCTATCCCATTTGAACAACAGCATGTGAAATTGATTGTCACTCAGTGTTGCTTCCTAAGTGGACAGTTTGATTTCACAGAAGTGTGATTGACTTGGAGTTACATTGTGTTGTTTAAGTGTTCCCTTTATTTTTTTGAGCAGTGTATATTGTGCAGAGATAAAATCAGGAGAATAGAGCACCACATGTGCCTTAAAAGTCACCTTATTTTGGTTAAAAGGTAAAATTCTGCTTACCGTGTGCTGTTGTGAGGAGTCACAACTGTACATCGCCTAGCTGGTTATTTTTGTATTCCGACCAGCGGACGGTTGTCCTTAGGCTGCAGCAGTGGTCCTCTGTGTGTGCTCTAGGGCAGTCAGCAGGCGAGGTAAATGGCTTGAAAAAACTATGGTTCCGGACCTTTTGATGGTGCTGCCAGGACTCGGATCAAGAAAACTTCAGGATCGAAGTATAGGATAGTGAAGGATATTTATTTAATTGTAGTCTAAGTGTTTCTGGGGCAGGATTACCCCCTTCGTCAGGACTATTCTCATTGAAAGTGGGTACACAGGGTTTAAAACACCAGTTCTGGTGCGCAGGCCACAGGGGAGGGATGTGGGCATGCAGAGGGAAATGACATCGTGATTAGGGATTAGCATAAATGAATAAACATCTAACAAGTGGGCGTGCAGGAGGAAATTACATTGTGATGTCTTTAGGGATTAGCATAAATGAATAAACATTTAAACATACATTTAGACAAAGTGCACAACAGGGTATACAGATAGCTCAACATGTCTCCACAATTGTGTTCTCTCCTCTTTCTAATCCCCGTCGCGAAGGAGTGGGGATATTAATAGATAAATATCTAAGTCTACATTTGGACAACGTGCACAACAGGGCATACAAATTGTTTAAAATGTGTCCATATTCTCTCCTTGTTCCCATATCTGTCGCGAGGGAGCGGGGATAGCGCTTCATGTCTGTGTGCTGGGAGAACTCGCCGGGGAAGCTCGAGAGTGTCGGCAAGGATGGATCCGAGGGACTGGTCCACATCGTTCTCCAGAATGTAAGTGAGTGGGCACACTCCGTCCGTGGTTCACGCCGGGGGGAAGCCACATCCTTCAGTGTACCTCGTTCTCCAATGGCACGGATAGTTATGTGCTCCATTGTGAGCCCACGCTGTGGTAGGTGCACAGCCAGCGGGGCAAGTGTATATAGCAGCATAGTTGTTTATTTTCGTGACACTCATAGGGAAGCTCTCGCTTCTTAGCACAAGATATAGTGCATTGTAGGATGTGCTCTCGGTTTATACGATGTGGGATTCTGGTTTTTGTTAGGTAATAAGCGGTATGGCTATAGATGCAAGCTGATACAGTGTGTTTCAATGGATGGGCGGTTGTATCGGGTCAAAGGGTGGGTAAAGCAGGATCCTTAACACATACCAGGATTGGCATGTCAAATGGTGTTTGATGTTGAAGGAAGTTTTGTTTGAGTTTGAAGAGAGATATTTTTTTGTGAGTGATGGTTTTGCAACAGAGGCAGCGTGGGGTATTACATTTTTAGCTGCCAGGTTTATTGGTATTTTTGGGTGTGTGTCCTTTGCTTGTATTTGTGGGAACGTGTCCTTTCAAGTGGTGTTTCGGTTTGCTCGGTGCTAGTAAGTTTCGGATAGTTGGGGCTCGTCTGTATGTGATTTGGGGTTTGTCAATGTTTTTATCCATTCTGTATATGTATATATATATATATATATATATATATATATATATATATTGTAAAGGATTGTCTCTTATCTGGGGGTCATTCTCACAGACTTCGCCACGGACACCAGGTTGAAGTCCAAACGATGCTTTTATTTTTAAGCACATCAGCACAAAAACAGCAACCAAAACATAAATCCTCAGCCGTCTGGCCACTGACTAAACAGTTTTTTCCCTCTCTATCAGGATCTGGGTCTACCACCCAGCTCCCCAAAACACATCACAGTGCTTACCCCCACACAGGGTTAGAGGGTCCCGGCTCCCACAGGCCTTGACACAGCCTGCTCCTTTCCAGACTGGGAGAGCCCTGATTGAGGAGCTCAGCCCAGATTTATTCGGGCTCCTCAGCTGGCTGCTAATTAACCTCATTACCAGCCTAGCTGCTGCAGACAATGGGAAAACCCTATTTTCCCAGGCTTTTTTGTTCTCACCCAGCTTGCTCTGGGTGAGATACACCACTTAAATGGCCACTGCCACTATATATATATATATATATATATATATATATATATATATTATACTGGGTGTATACGTGATTCTTTTGGAGACATAGTGGGGTGTATTCAGACAATGTTTGATGGTATGAGTATATAGCTGTGGTTGTCGGTTGTGAGATGTATTCAGACAATATGTGTTGGTGAGTGTGTATAACTGTGGTTTTATAATTATATTATCATTTCATGGATTTCAATGAGGCCCACATTTCGGACCTCAACCTTCATCTTACCCCCTCCCCCACCAGCCCTGAGCCTCCATGCACAAAACTACACAACACATTGACAATACCCACCGAGAATACCATTACAATCGACAACACTAGCTCAGCATCCTGCACTTAAGTACATTTTTTTTATGTCCGGGCGTTAGCAACCAGCACTCAACCCCAACCAACGACAAAATAACCTCCCATCCCAAAATCACACAATACTACAAACTGACACCAGGAAAAATAATAATTCAGTATAATACATAAATAGTTCAGATAATACAACCGTCTGCATCCGTTCAGAACGGTTCAGTTTCTAATATCTTTAACATAGCCAAGACGGATCTGTCTTGAACACCATTGAAAGTCAATGGAGGACGGATCCGTTTTCTATTATGCCAGATTGTGTCATAGAAAACGGATCCATCCCCATTGACTTTGTGTGTCAGACTGGATCTGTTTGCTGCAAGCAGCGTTTTGGGGTCCGCCTCCAAAGTGTAATGGAGACGGAACGGAAGCAAACTGATGCATTCTGAGAGGATCCTTTTACATTCAGAATGCATTAGGGCAAAACTGATCCGTTTTGGACTGCTTGTGAGAGCCCTGAACGGATCTCACAAACAGAAAGCCAAAAAGCCAGTGGAAAGTAGCCTTAGAATTTAGAATAGTGAGGCTAATGGCCTCTCTTAGCTGGTTAACTTGTGCATTTTGGAAGTTTGGCATTTTCATGCCCCTCTGATGAACCACTCTGTTGAATGACAATTGGAAGGTTAATATTTTATGGTCACTATTTCCCAGGTGTCCCCCCAAACTGCACATCAGTTGTCCTGCAAGGTCCATTGGTACATACTACGACAAGAAGTAAAGTAAAATAATAAATATATCACATTTTCCTGTACCAATTCTTTGTCCTATATGACAAAACACAGCAGATATCACCATAATTTCACGTGTCACTGAAAGAATCTGGAACATTGCAGACAACAGCGAGAGAAGCAATGGAATGTTTTGAAGATGAACCTCCAAATCAGTCTGATAGAACTACAGGCTATGAAGCTGAGATAACAGAAAATAATCTCCCCGTCCCCCCTACACCATTCAGTTATATTAGAGATGACAATAGAATGCCTGTAGAATTTGAGAACAAGACTGGGGGTAAAAAAAAAATCTAAAAATGTATGCAAGAAAACCACAGAGATATGGAGAAGTGCTCTAGATCACAATCTAGACTTGACAGCACAATGCGTACTTGGACACTCCAATGTGGTAATAGACATCTTGTCCAGAGACATAATGTTGCTATCAACTGTACTTCTCAAACAACGCTGAATAATCAAAATTAATCAGACATTCCATAAACTGTAAGGGAAATAGACTTCTTTACATCAACAACCTCAGCTCAGGCCATGAAATTCAGGATGAGAACATGGTCTAAGGGAGCATTTAAAGGAACGCGTTTCTCTTTATCCAGACAAAATTGAGGAACCTGAGGAATTGTATTTCCTCTCTTGTCTTTCTGTTCTCTAATTATGTTAAAAGTTCATTAGAACAAATGGTAATCATATACTCAATATGGTCTTAGAAGCAAGGATTTCTAGCAATCTGCAAATTAATAAAATCCTGGAAATTCCACTGGGAATAACTGCAGAATGTTTTCCATCTCCAGCAGTGGTTTTAGTCCGGCCGATTCTTGGCATATTTGGCAGGTTTCGACCAGATCTCGCCCTTTATAGTTAAAGGGGCCGGCGGGCCATCAGACAGTTCCTGACAATTCCGGATCCAGACATCTCTGGCAGGCTGCTCCCTGCTGGAACAGTCTGCTGGAGATGTCAAGCGCTAGTTTGAAACTAGCCTAAGGTGGATACCAGGCATGGCTCACTGTTCTCATTATCACACTTCTCTAAACATACAAATGAACTCTTAAATCACTACTTAACACACGAGGAGTAGAAATAAACTAATGGTTTCAGCATTTCAAATTCGGTATTCTAATAGAGAATCTGGTCTTGGACAACTTCCAGAAATGGAAATAGTCTTATGGCCAGATTTATCATTACACTTACAGTGGGATGCGAAAGTTTGGGCAACCTTGTTAATCGTCATGATTTTCCTGTATAAATCGTTGGTTGTTGTTACGATAAAAAATGTCAGTTAAATATATCATATAGGAGACACACACAGTGATATTTGAGAAGTGAAATTAAGTTTATTGGATTTACAGAAAGCGTGCTATAATTGTTTAAACAAAATTAGGCAGGTGCATAGATTTGGGCACTGTTGTCATTTTATTGATTCCAAAACCTTTAGAACTAATTATTGGAACTCAAATTGGCTTGGTAAGCTCAGTGACCCTGACCTACATACACAGGTGAATCCAGTTATGAGAAAGAGTATTTAAGGGGGTCAATTGTAAGTTTCCCTCCTCTTTTAATTTTCTCTGAAGAGTAGCAACATGGGGGTCTCAAAACAACTCTCAAATGACCTGAAGACAAAGATTGTTCACCATCATGGTTTAGGGGAAGGATACAGAAAGCTGTCTCAGAGATTTCAGCTGTCTGTTTCCACAGTTAGGAACATATTGAGGAAATGGAAGACCACAGGCTCAGTTCAAGTTAAGGCTTGAAGTGGCAGACCAAGAAAAATCTCGGATAGACAGAAGCGACGAATGGTGAGAACAGTCAGAGTCAACCCACAGACCAGCACCAAAGACCTACAACATCATCTTGCTGCACATGGAGTTACTGTGCATCGTTCAACCATTCGGCGCACTTTACACAAGGAGATGCTGTATGCGAGAGTGATGCAGAGGAAGCCTTTTTTCCGCCCACAGCATAAAAAGTGCCGCTTGAGGTGGGCTAAAGCACATTTGGACAAGCCAGCTTCATTTTGGAATAAGGTGCTGTGGACTAATGAAACTAAAATTTAGTTATTTAGCCATAACAAGGGTCGTTATGCATGGAGGGAAAAGATCACAGCATTCCAAGAAAAAAATGGTATTACTTACCGGTAATTTGATTTTACAGAGCCCATGACAGCACCACCGGAGAGAGGAGGATCCGCCCCACAGAGACAGGAAACCTGCAGAATAAAACAGGCGGGCATACTCCTCCTCTTCAGTGAGTTTTCCAAGTATCGGAGGAAGGCCGCCACATGAATTAGACATGCAATTTGTATACAGGGAACATATATTATATATTCTTTTTTTTTTTTTTTTTTGCAACACCCGTGTAATAAAGAAGAACCACCAGGGAGGGAAACCCAGGGTGCTGTCATGGGCTCTATAAAATCAAATTACCGGTAAGTAATACCATTTTTTCCTATCGCCCATGACAGCACCACCGGAGATTTACTAGAGTAATCCATAAGGGTGGGAAGTAGAAAGAAGAACCCCTTTACCAAAGGAAGGATCACCAGAAGAGTTCAAGTCCAACCTATAGTGCCTAAAAAAGGTCAAAGGGGAAGACCAGGTCGCTGCCTCACAAATTTTCTCCATTGGAACAGAAGACCTCTCAGCCCAGGAAGCAGCCACCGCCCTGGTCGATTGGGCCCTTAGGCCCCCCGGGGGAGACAACCCCGATGAAAGGTAGGATAAGGAGATGGCTGACACGACCCACCGAGATATAGAACTCTTTGAGGCAGCAGAACCTTTGTTTCTCCCTTGAAACTGTAAGAAGAGTGAGGAAGATTTCCGCCAGGAAGAGGTAGAGGACAGATAGGCCAAAAGAGCTCTCTTGACATCCAGACAGTGGAGAGATTCTTCTTCCTCAGAGGAAGGATTTTGACAGAGAGTGGGAAGAACAATCTCCTGAGAGCGGTGGAATTTGGTGGCGACTTTTGGAAGAAAAGCCGGGTCAGGATGGATGATAACTTTGTCCTCTAAAATCAAGGTATACGGAGGGTTGATGGAGATGGCCTGGATCTCACCAATCCTCCGAGCAGAAGTCAAGGCTATCAGAACGGATAGCTTTAAGGTAAGGTGCTTAATTGAAATAGAATCAATGGGCTCAAAGGGGGGCCCAGACCAAGCTTTTAATACGACCTCCAGACTCCAGGGGGGGCTTTTGGAACTACCACCAAGGAAGACCTCTCCACAGCTCTAAAAAACCTGGCAACCCAAGGGCTACTAGCTATGTTCTGATTAAAAAGAATCGACAGGGCAGAGACCTGAACTCTCAGGGTACTGACTGATAGACCCATCTCTAGACCTTTCTGGAGAAACTCCAGAATAGAATGCAAGGGAGCAACCCTAGGTAGGCTCCTTAACTGGATCTGGGCAAAATGTAAGAACTTGTGCCAAACTCTGCTATAGATCTTTATAGTAACCTCCTTTTTACTTTTTAGCAGGGTAGAAACCAAGGCATTAGAGAACCCTTCCTTTTCTAATAACCACCTTTCAAAATCCAGGCCGTTAAATGTAGGCTGTCTACAGCTGGATGTCTCACAGGTCCCTGGCTCAGAAGGCCCCGGACCGTCGGAAGCACCCAGGGATCGGCAATCGACATGGTTCGGAGTCCCGTGAACCAGGACCTCCTGGGCCAGAAGGGCGCAATCAGGATCACTGTGGCCCGCTCCTCCCTGATTTTCTGTAAAACTCAGGGAATCAGGGGAAGAGGGGGAAAGGCATAAGCCAGGCGGAAATTCCACTCCTGTGTCAGGGCGTCTATCCCACAGGGGGATCCCGCTCTGCTTAAGGAATAGAATTTGGCCACCTTCTTGTTTGAATACGTGGCAAGTAAGTCGATTTCGGGGAACCCCCAAAGATCTACTATCCTCTGGAAAACCATGGGGTCTAGGGACCATTCCCCCTGGGACATGGTATGGCGGCTCAGAAAATCCGCCTGTCTGTTCTCTACCCCTCTGATGTGAACTGCTGAAATCGAGGTGCATACCCTTTCTGCCAGACTCAGAGTGACATAAACTTCCTCCATAAGAGCCCTGCATCTTGTCCCTCCCTGCCTGTTCAAATAGGAGACTACAGTCCTGTTGTCCGAAAGGATCCTGAGGTCCTTCCCTTTTATCTTTGGAAGGGAGGCCCTCATCGCAAGGCCGACTGCCATCAATTCTTTCAGGTTGGAGGACTCTACTTTTTGTAGGGGGTCCCAACGACCCTGGAAGGAAGTTCCTTGAATGTGGGCACCCCACCCCCAAGGGCTTGCATCTGTAGTCAGGCACACTAATCCGCCCGTTTTCCACGGGATCCCCTGGACGAGATTTTCCGCATCCAGCCACCATGATAGCTTCTGTGAGGTTTGGACTGAGACCTCCATTTTTGCATTTAAGGACCGGCTTTCATTCCAAGCAGACAGGATTTCCCACTGTAAAGCTCTGGAGTGCAGCTGAGCCCACCTTACTCCCGGAATACAGGATGTGAGGGAGCAGAGGACCGACATTGCTGTCCTTACTGAAGTAACCGGTCTCCGGGTTAGATTTCGGATCTTGTTCTGGAAAATAACTACCTTGCTTGTAGGTAAAAAGGTTTTCTGGAGAGAAGAGTCCAGTATTAGGCCTAAGAAAGTCTGCCTCCTCGATGGACGGGGTCTTGACTTCTCCTCGTTTATTATCCACCCTAACCTGTTCAGGATAACCCGGATCTCTGATACTGCCCAGATGCACGCTTCTTCCGTCTGACCTACTATTAAGAAGTCGTCCAGGTAAGGGACGAAGAGAATGTCCTTTTCCCTTATGTGGGCTGCTACTTCCGCCACTAATTTTGTAAACACCCTTGGGGCCATGGAAAGGCCAAAGGGTAGAGCCTGGAATTGGAAATGTTCCAGTTGACCCTTCAACTGGATGGCCACCCTTAAAAACCTCTGGTGTTCTATTGCAATGGGGACGTGGTAGTATGCGTCTTTTAAGTCGAGAACAGCCATGAAGCATAAGGGATAAAGAAGATTGATTGTTGATCGTATTGTTTCCATTTTGAATCTTTTGGGCTGAATGAACTGATTTAATTTTTTCAGATTTATAATGGTCCTGAAAGAACCGTCTGGTTTTTTGACCAAAAAAAGAGGAGAGTAGAATCCTCTGCCTACTTCTTCCTTTAATACTGGGATCAAGACAGATTTCTCTATTAATTTCAGCACCTCTGCCTGTATCACTGACTTCCCTAAGACCGAAGGAGGAACTATGGTTGGAAGGAATCGGGCCGGAGGGGACTGAAGGAATTCCAACTTTAACCCTTTGCTAACTGTAGCTAAAATCCACTCCGTTAAGAAGTCCTTCAGCCTGCCTCCAACCGGAATCCTGGCGTCATTGTTGTTCAGGCTTTCTTTTGTCTGCGGAGGACTGGTTAAAGAAATAATTTCTATTTTTCCTCTGACCTCTGAATCGGTCCTCCCTTGTTCTCCTATCCTGTTCCTGGCTACCCCTAAAGGGACGAAAGGACCGACTAAACCTATTTCTGTTAGAAAAAGATCCCTGAAACCCCGGAAACGTTTTCTTCCTGTCTGCCGCTTTATCTAGCAGGTCGTCCAGACTTGGACCGAAAAGGTATTCCCCTTCACATGGAACACCACAGAGCTTAGACTTAGAAGCAATGTCCCCAGACCAGCCCTCCAGCCAAAGAGTTCTCTGTGCAGAATTGGACAAAGCCGCTGATCTGGCTGCCAACCTAACCGAGTCGGCTGAGGCATCCGCCAGAAAGTCCGCAGCTTTCCTAATTGTAGGGAGGGAGGCTAATATCTCTTCACGGGGGCATCTATGTTTTAATTGGGATTCAAGCTCTTTCAACCATACAATCAGAGACCGGGCCGTGCAAGTGGAGGCTATACTAGGCCTAAAAGAAGAGGTTGATGCCTCCCAGGCCCCTTTCAGAAAGGCATCCGCCTTTTTATCCAGCGGGTCTTTCAAGATTCCTGTGTCATCAAATGGTAGGGCCGTTTTCCTGGAAACTTTGGATATGGCCACATCTATCCTAGGTGCTTTATCCCAAGACGCAGAATCTTCCTCCTTAAAAGGATATTTACGCTTAAGACTTCTGGAAATAAATACCCTCCTATTGGGTTTTTTCCACTCTCCTTTAATCAATGCCGATACATTTTTATGCACTGGAAAGGTACCATGCTGCCTGGACTCCAACCCCCCGAACATAATATCCTGAACTGAGCGGGGTTCCCGAATTTCTTCTATGCCCATAGTCGAGCGAATAGCTTTAAGGAGTTTCTCGGTGTCTTCAACCGGAAAACAGGGTCTCCCCCCTATTTCTTCTTCCCCCGACGAGTCCTGTGATGAGATATCAGAAGGACAAAATACTGAAGAAGGAATCTCACCCTCGTCTGACGAAGGGGGTTCTCTGGAAGGTGCTCTAGTTTTAGGTTTTTGCAGTTTCTGGGCTACCTGGGATGCATTAATCTCAGAGCGTACCAATGTCTGCAAACATTTGTAAAATGAGGGAGACTCTTCAGCCACCGTCCTATCAATACAGGGCTGGCACATCTTCTTATCCCTGGGAAATGAATTACACAGGTTTGCAGGTCAAAATTTAATTACCCAGCGATACTCCGTCTAAGCTATAACAACAGTTATGTTTAGACATTTCCATCTTACCATTCAGATGGCAACCCCCTGCTGCATAACACACACTCCTTATTTTTCTTCTTTGCCCCCACTTTTTTGGGCTTAGCTGGGGCAGGAACTGTGGGATCCTCAGATCGCTTCTGAAGGCTCTCATCCTCCATGGCCTAATCGGAAGAGACGCCGGGCCGACAAACTCGTGCACCTCTCATAGGCGCCTGTAGATGACGTCACAGCCGGCGTCATGCGACTTTAGGAGCGCTCCACGGCCTACTCACAGCCGGAGCCGCTCCTCTTCCTCCCCCTGGTGGTCAGCGTTTTCTTCCGGCGTAACACATGCCGCCGTCTCCCCGCACACTGCCGCCCCCTCCGAAGCTCAGATGTGCCTCTGCCAGCTCCCGCCGCACTTCCAGGGATCGCAGGTTAGTGGGGAACCACCGGAGGGAAGGATCCAGCATGCCGATCTGCAGGCTTCCCATCAGAGACAGGAAACCACACTGAAGAGGAGGAGTATGCCCGCCCTTTTATTCTGCAGGTTTCCTGTCTCTGTGGGGCGGATCCTCCTCTCTCCGGTGGTGCTGTCATGGGCGATAGGAAAACACCTGCTACCTACAGTAAAATATGGTGGTGGTTCCATCATGCTGTGGGGCTGTGTGGCCAGTGCAGGCACTGGGAATCTTGTCAAAGTTGAGGGACGCATGGATTCCACTCAGTATCAGCAGATTCTGGAGACCAATGTCCAGGAATCGGTGACAAAGCTGAAGCTGCGCCGGGGCTGGATCTTTCAACAAGACAACGACCCTAAACACTGCTCAAAATCCAGTAAGGCATTTATGCAGAGGAACAAGTACAACGTTCTGGAATGGCCATCTCAGTCCCCAGACCTAAATATAATTGAAAATCTGTGGTGTGACTTAAAGAGAGCTGTCCATGCTCGGAAGCCATCAAACCTGAATGAACTAAAGATGTTTTGTAAAGAGGAATGGTCCAAAATACCCTCAACCAGAATCCAGACTCTCATTGGAACCTACAGGAAGCGTTTAGAGGCTGTAATTTCTGCAAAAGAAGGATCTACTAAATATTGATTTCATTTCTTTTTTGTGCACCTGCCTAATTTTGTTTAAGAGAAAAATTGAGGGTGGTCCCTAAGGGGAGATGGTGCAAAAGCACTCTCCCGGGATGTACTGCTCTGTAACAGAGAATGTGAAAAAGAATAAGGGGCAGTAACGTATTAAAAAACTAAGGTTTATTAGAATTAATTAAGATCCCTAATGGGGAAGACAAGCCCCTACCAAACAAACAAGACAGACAACAATGTGGAGCCCACGTGGGTGAGTCTCCAAAGGGTAGGTCACTCCGCAGAGCTGACCAACAGTAAACATAGAAATAGGGTCTTTGGCGGATGCCGTAGACCTAAATTATGCCATAAGGCAGGATAAAGGGTAGATCTTACCAGTATGCCAGTCAGGACCGAAATAGTCCAGAGCACAGGAAATGGAGGAGCCTCTCGTGTTCTGAAGAAAGTCCTCTTGTGGGTGATACTTAGGTTCCAAGGGGCTGCAGGGAAATACTATCCCTGTTGATGCCCTACTTGGCCTGTGAGTCCCTATGGTATCAATCTAACACGAGGTCCTGTCCCTGCAAGGGGTGGCCACGTCCAGAACCTAGCCCTATTAAGTCGCCCTAGATAGCCCTAAAGGGACAAAGTGAATGGTCCGGATGATGGTAAGGGCTACCAGGGTAGAGTGGAATAAATGGGTGTAGAGGATATATATATGTATTGGAGTCCCTACGCATTTCGTTATTTTTGGGAATATATCAGGATATAAAAGATACCTCTACTTTATTTAAAGTGAGACCCCCTAACTCTTCAGGGGACAGGGATCCTGAGTGGAGGTTGTAATCTCCTCTCCTACCACCATATAATCAAATATCTAGATCAAAGGAAAAAAGGGGGGGGCGGGCCTGTTGGTTGCACAGGCCTGGCTAGACCTGTATGGTCAAAGTAAGCCCGGGCACCTGTAAAAGGCAGAATGACAAAGGGAAATCTGTTCAAGTAACAAGCCTGACGATAATCTTTGTAAATATATCGCATAATTGGTTGGTTTACTTACAGTTATAGGTATGGAGCGCGTGTAGCGTATGCCTAAAAAACAACACACAGCGCTCCCAGCCCAATGTATGACCTAGGTTGGAAGGAGGGATGAGCAGGGAAAACCCTGGGGGTTGCACAGACCTGATATGACTAATAAAGTCCGGATCAGCCCAGATACCTATAGCAGAAGAAGTGATCGGTTCAGGGCCTGTGCTTTACAACCTTCACAGAAGTAGCATAAAAAGTGGTTGATTTACTTACCCCTGAGCTGGTGGTATATGCGACCGTCGAAGAGAAAACAGTTGCTGGTCAAAACAAAGTTCAGAAGTTGAAGAACCAGTTCGTTATGAGCAGCAAACTGAAGTCCCCTCGCTTTCAGGAAGTATGCTGTAGCAGCAAGGCCTTTGTCATGGGGGATTGAGGAGTACAATGCCTCGACATCAATTCGGGATCAATTGAGGGATCAATTTGTGCATAGCCACTACAATCCTCCACAAAAAAGGACTTGGCTGGATCAACCGGTGAATGGATGTTTTAAGTGCGGTAGATGTAGTTTCTGCAAGTACGTCACCCAGGGCAAGGTGGTTGCAGTGGGCCCTGCGGATCCCGACCATCGCATACGGGGTTTCATCAATTGCCGCACTGCAGGCATGGTCTACCTCCACACCTGCGAGTGCGGCATTAGATATGTTGGCAAGACCCGTAGGGAGCTACGGGTACGCATGGGTGAGCATCTGGGTGACATCCGTAACAATAGGGACACCCCAGTAGCAAGACACATTCACGCTGCCCACGATGGGCATTCATCAGGGATCAGGTTTGTGGGACTGGAGGTGATCAGGAAGCCACCACGCGGAGGGGACTGGGATAAAAGGATTCTCCAGAGGGAGTGTTGGTGGATTTTCAGGTTGAAAACCACCAACCCCCTTGGTCTCAATGACCAGTTACAATTCGGTTGCTTTTTGTGACTGGTCTTTGACATATAAAAACTTATCCAGCACTAGTATATGTTGGACCGCGTGGTGCCTTTCACACTTTTGCCATCTGCCCCCTTTTTTTCACTATTCAAGGTGTGGTTGTGGTCCTCTTTTTGACCTTAGGACATTGAACAGGGGCCACCTGGCCTGTTGATCGTTGATCGTGCTATAAATTGATAACTGCACGACTCTATCATCAGACATACATGTCCCCCTGTGACTACAATCACTTAAAGCGTCATATGGTCTTAATGTCTCCCTGTGGCCATTACATTATATCTAGATCTATGCATATTTTGCTTGCATCATGCAGATTTTTCATATGCTATATATATGACCCAACTGTCAGTATTTTTCAATGGCTTAAATGATTCACAGTTCCTTATTGTCGTTTTGCCTTCATTTGGCAATCACACCCTGCCTGGATCTAAGGGGGCTGCCTGCCATTTAATGCCCCTCCTTAAGGTCCCATGCTGTCGGTGACCTTACTGTCACCCACATGATCATAGGCGAAATAGTAGGAGTTGGCCGTATCTACCAAGCCACTCCTCCCACCACCGCTATCTTTACCTACAGCCGATGCCGCGCCCCGCTCAGATGACGCTTCCAGGCTATGACGCCCACTATCGCGTCACTGTAGCCGCGCGGCAGACGGGCTGCTTTTCTGGACGACCGCGCATGCGTCGGGATGGAGGCGGACCGCCGCGTCATCTGACACACACATAGTCACATGACGCCGGCCGCACTCCGCACGCAGGCGCATAGCCAGCCTGCTTCTTCCATTTAAACTGTTTTGGCGCCCATAGCAACGCTGACAGATGCCGGTACACAGGCAGCAAGTCACTTTGCACTGCCGCCTCCTATGGTATTCGCCACACGCGTTCCATATTGGAAAATTGTAAGTAAATCAACCACTTTTTATGCTACCTCTATGAAGGTTGTAAAGCACAGGCCCTGAACCGATCACTTCTTCTGCTATAGGTATCTGGGCTGATCCGGACTTTATTAGTCATATCAGGTCCGTGCAACCCCCAGGGTTTTCCCAGCTCATCCCTCCTTCCAACCTAGGTCATACATTGGGCTGGGAGCGCTGTGTGTTGTTTTTTAGGCATACGCTACACGCGCTCCATACCTATAACTGTAAGTAAACCAACCAATTATGTGATATATTTACAAAGATTATCGTCAGGCTTGTTACTTGAACAGATTTCCCTTTGTCATTCTGCCTTTTACAGGTACCAGGGCTTACTTTGACCATACAGGTCTAGCCAGGCCTGTGCAACCAACAGGCCCGCCCCCCCTTTTTTCCTTTGATCTAGATATTTGATTATATGGTGGTAGGAGAGGAGATTACAACCTCCACTCAGGATCCCTGTCCCCTGAAGAGTTAGGGGGTCTCACTTTAAATAAAGTGGAGGTATCTTTTATATCCTGATATATTCCCAAAAATAACGAAACGCGTAGGAACTCCAATACATATATATATCCTCTACACCCATTTATTCCACTCTACCTTGGTAGCCCTTACCATCATCCGGACCATTCACTTTGTCCCTTTAGGGCTATCTAGGGCGACTTAATAGGGCTAGGTTCCGGACGTGGCCACCCCTTGCGGGGACAGGACCTCGTGTTAGATTGATACCATAGGGACTCACAGGCCAAGTAGGGCATCAACAGGGATAGTATTTCCCTGCAGCCCCTTGGAACCTAAGTATCACCCACAAGAGGACTTTCTTCAGAACACGAGAGGCTCCTCCATTTCCTGCGCTCTGGACTATTTCGGTCCTGACTGGCATACCGGTAAGATCTACCCTTTATCCTGCCTTATGGCATAATTTAGGTCTACGGCATTCGCCAAAGACCCTATTTCTATGTTTACTGTTGGTCAGCTCTGCGGAGTGACCTACCCTTTGGAGACTCACCCACGTGGGCTCCACATTGTTGTCTGTCTTGTTTGTTTGGTAGGGGCTTGTTTTCCCCATTAGGGATCTTAATTAATTCTAATAAACCTTAGTTTTTTAATACGTTACTGCCCCTTATTCTTTTTCTAATTTTGTTTAAACAATTACCGTATTTTTCGCCCTATAAGACGCACCTGCCCATAAGACGCACATAGGTTTTTGAGGAGGAAAATAAGAAAAAAAATATTTTGAACAAAAAGGTGTGCTTTTGGTGGGTTTTGAATTAATGGTGGTCTGTGGATGACACTATTATGGGGGATCTGTGGGTGACACTGTTATGGGGGATCTGTGGGTGACACTGTTATGGGGGATCTGTGGGTGACACTGTTATGGGGGATCTGTGGGTGACACTGTTATGGGGATCTCTGGATGGCTCTTATTGGGGTCTCTGGATGGCACTGTTATGGGGATCTGTGGATGACACTGTTATGGGGGATCTGTGGATGACACATATGTGTCATCCACAGATCCCCTCCATAACAGTGTCCCTGTAGTGGGAATGACCCCCAATACAGGGGGTGGGGGTCACATCTGGTTTTATAATGACAGCGGGGCCCGTGCAGTGACTGTATTATACTACACGCGCCCCACTCACTGTATATACCGTAATTTTATCTATAATTGTAGGCATTGTTAATATATACAAATTCAGGGTAACCAGCGCCTGTATTGCTTACAACAAGCGCTCGGTAGCAGAGAGGAGGGAGGAGGCAGGTCGGGAGGACGGGCACTGGCAGCGTGAGTCACTACATCATACTCCCACGCCGCCTGCTTCATTCATAAAGTGGGCGGCGCAGGCGCGTGACATATTGACTAATGCTGCCAGCGCCCGTCCTCCCGGCCTGCCTCCTCCCTCCTCTCTGCTACCGAACGCTTGTTGTAAGTAATACAGGCGCTGATTACCCTGAATTTGTATATATTAACAATGCCTACAATTATAGATAAGATTACGGTATAGGCTTCTGGTTCCGGCGCCAACGCGATGAGAGGTGCGCGCTAAGAGCTCCGCTCCGACAGACATTGATTACCGTAAAAATCCCTAACAAATGACCAAATCAGTGGCACAACTCGGGTGATCGAGTGACTGCTTGTATACAGAGTCCGTTGATGGACCGATACGTGACGCAAATGGGGAGCAAATCGAAGAAAACGGCAGCGAAGCCTGGAAAGGCGCCAACTGATGTTAAAATGGCGCAGTCACCAGAGGAAGAAGCTCCGGATCTGTCACAATCAGAGCAGAGCAACGATGCAGGTGGCCTGACTACTTCTAGCGAGGAGAGGCTAGTCATCGACTATAAATTCTTAGCGGTGGAGGTGGCGACGCAAATCTTCCCTGACCTGCAGGAAGCCTTGTCATCCACAGTGGTGATTTCTTTCAATGAGCTGAAGGCAGAGGTCGCACAGCATGACACGCGACTGGAGACGCTGGAGACAAGAATGGAGGAGATGGAGGGTGAATATGAGGAGGTACGCAGACAACTCAAAAGGGCTCTAACGGAGAACGCCAGACTATGGGATAAAGTGGATGATCTAAAGAATCGCTCTCGTAGGAGCAATTTGAGAATAGTAGGCCTCCCAGAAGCAGTAATGGCAAAGGATTTAGAAATAATTTGCCTTGATATTACCTGCAAAATTGAGAGGGCTCATAGAGTCGGCCCATACAGCGCACAAGTGGGGCAAGAAAGAAGCGCCAAAGATGCAAACTCACCAAAAGCTAAAATCAGGGCGCGCCAAGTAATTGCCAAGTATCTGAACTACGCGGATAAAGCACTCATATTAAGAGCGTTCAAGCAAAACGGCAAGGCCATTGAGATAAGAGGGCACCGGGTGCTAATCTTTGGAGACTTTTCAGCGGAGGTGTCCAAACGAAGGAGGGCCTTTGCTCCATTATGTTCCGCGCTGTTCAAAAATCAAATAAGATTTTCTCTGTTGTATCCTGCGACGCTGAGGGTTTTTTTCCCCAACAACAAAATGGAGTCGTACACGGATCCAGAGGAGGCGGAAAACGCATTGCAAGGTGTGCTTACAAGAAGACGAGGAATACCAGCGATCACCTACAAAGCTACAGAGCGCACACCCCCACAAGGAAACAGGGAAGACTCCTGGTGTGGTACCGGGTCGGTGAGAAGATCGACTCGGGAGGAAACAGTCGCAGATTGATCAAAGGTCTCTGTACATGTCGAAGGGACTGATAAGTATTCCAAAGTTTTCAGTTGTATTGGAATTCCTAACATGTCAGTAGGACTTTGCTGGCTATGCTTGTATATGTTGAGATAGTTGCTGCAGGAGTTTTCATCTCGGAAACCTGCCATATCATTAAGCAGGAAAGATGATGTAACCGGAGAAATGAGCAATATGTTATTAGTAACGGTGGTGTATGCTATCTATGTTCTTTTCTTCTTTTTGCTGATATTTACTTAACATGCAAAGATGTCTAGGTCGGAGGAGGTTGAGAAACGTAGTAGTTTTTCTCTAGTGTTGGAAAAAAGTGAAGCCTAAACTTAAACTTAAATGTGTTTTAGAGGTATAATGCAATGGATAGTTAGAGGGTACAGTCTACCCCGGGTTGCTCCATTGTTAAACCATCTTGAGGTTGTAGTTTTGCATAGGGGAGGGTGGGGGGTGGGAGGGTTTCAGTTTTTCACTAAAGGTCTGCAGGAACATTTAATAGTTAGGAGAAAATCTAATGGATAGTCGCATTAAAATCGTCTCCTGGAATGTCAAGGGGTTGAGGTCTCCAAGAAAACGCAGGCTAGTCCTGAAATATCTTTAAAAAATGGGAGCGGATATTGCCCTTTTGCAAGAAACTCACCTCCCAGCGGAGGAATTAAGAAGAATGAAAACGCTATGGGTAGGGGAAGTTTATGGTTCAGGAGCTATAGGTAAGAAAGCAGGAGTGCTAACGCTGCTAAAAAAAAAGGGCTACCATACAAGGTGATAGGTCACACACATGACCAGCAAGGTAGAATCTCCAGATTACATCTCACAGAGGGGGGGAAAGCTATCAGTATTTTTAATGTTTATGGACCTAACGACCGTGACAGACCTTTCTTCAATGCACTCACCAGGAACATATCTGCAGAACCAACGGGACTGAAAATAATAGCCGGGGATATGAATGCGGTGTTAGATGAGAAGGAGGATAGAAGACGAGACCCAGGAAAGGGAGGGAAAAAAGGGCCTACTGATACTAGACTAGCACAACTCATAGCTGACCCAGATATGGTAGACTTGTCGAGGACCCGAAAACCAGAAGGACGGGAATTTACACACTATTCGCATGCCCACCAGTCGTGGTCGCGACTGGATTATATTCTGTGCGGTAAATCAGACTCAGGACATTTCTCGGAACCACACATAGAAGACATGATAATCTTGGATCACTCTCCGGTATCTGTCACCTTGAGGAGGGAGACTCCCCCGGGGTACTGACTTCCTATGGCGGTTTCCAGCCGCACTATACAAAAATGAGGAATTTGCAAATTTCTTGAGAGGTTGGTGGCTAGAATATGAGCAAGAGAACAAAGGCATAGATAACCACCAATTACTCTGGGATGCGGGGAAGTCCGTAGTTCGGGGACGGATCATGGCATATATGTTCGGTAAGCGCAGAATAATAAAGGAATAGTTGAGTCAGCTGAGTAGTGAACTTAGAAAGGCGTATACCTTCTTTCAAGCCATCCCCACAAATGATTCCCGAGCAATTTGGCAAAACGCTAAAATGGAATATGAGGCCTGGCTTAAGAAATGGGAAAGTTTTGCTACCACAAGATGGGAAGCACACCTATACCGCTATGGTAACAAGGCAGGCAGATTATTGGCAAGGTTGGCGAAGGGACAAAGAGGGATATCTACTATACATTCCCTTAAAAGGAAAAACGGGATAGTGACTTCGCACCCAGGGGAAATTAACAAAATATTGGGAGATTTCTACGAGGATTTGTATGCAGCAAACCCTTCTCAGAATAAGGATGGTAGTAAATGGTTAGCGGGAGTTCAGTTGCCTAAACTATCGGCGAAGGACAGGGAGACATTGAATTCCCCAGTCTCCACGGAAATAGTAATCACATATATAAAAAACCTGACCTTGGAGAAGGCGCCGGGGCCAGATGGATATAGTGGGGAATTCTATAAACTAATAGCTCATGATATAGCGCCGACCCTTTCTCAGATATATTCAGGGTATATGAAGGGTGACCCAATACAGTCATTGACCAATACAGCCCACATTAAAGTTCTTCCGAAGCCCGGGAGGGACCCCACGAACCCAGCCTCATATCGTCCAATTTCCCTCATCAATGTGGATCTCAAAATAATTTCTAAGATACTAGCTGATAGACTCTCAAACCTGCTACCTAAATTGATTTCATCGGCCCAGGTGGGATTTGTGCAGGGTAGGTCGGCAGTGATGAATATTAGAAAAGTTTTGCTGGCATTAGATGAGGTAAAGCTAAGACCCTCTTCCCATTCATTCCCAGCCATCATATCTATTGATGCGGAAAAAGCGTTTGATAACGTGGACTGGGGATGAATGGGAGAGGTATTGGACAGAATGGGCTTCGTGGGACCGTTCAGAAAATTTCTGAATGGAGTTTATTCAAATCCTCAGGCTAGAGTAGCCACGCCAGGATTTTTGTCTCGATCTATACACTTAGGCAAAGGGACGAGGCAGGGTTGTCCGCTTTCTCCGCTCCTCTTCAATCTGGCACTGGAGCCTTTGTCTAGACAGATTGAGAAGGATACCAAACTAGAAGGGATTAAAATTGGCAAGTCCGTGAAAAAGGTAATAAAGCACGGACTTTTTGCCGACGACTTGTTAGTATTTTTGGAGAAACCACATAGAGACATAGGTCACTTGGTAAAATTACTGGAGACGTTTGGAACATTTTCGGGATTTAAGGTGAATACAGATAAGTCGGAGCTGTTGTTTATAGGACCTCAGGCCAGGAAAGCCCAAAAAAGATTACTAGGATTTCCCTTACAGATAGCCAATCATTTGATTAAGTACCTAGGTATACATGTAGGAAGTACGCCTGATTCTTTATATTCATTAAACTACCCACCATTAATCAAAAAAATTCTAGCAGATATAGGGAGGTGGTCGTCCCTGCCGCTATCCCTGGGGGGGAGATGTCAACTTTTAAAAATGATGAGTATAGCCCAACTCCTGTACCCCATACAAACAATCCCTATCCTACTTAAACACAAGGACATAAAAACCCTGGAAAAGGCATTTAGGTCATTTTTGTGGAGGGGGGAAAAATGTCGCATCTCACTGGCGAAATTGCAACTGCCAAAAATCTTAGGGGGACTAAATTTCCCGGACATAAGAGCGTACAATTTGGCTGGCCTCCTAAGGCATAGCCTAGATTGGATATATGGAACACAAATTGGTCACTGATAGCTTTGCTGCACACTAGATATGGAGCCATGCCTCCTGAGGTTAAGGGTAGTCTTTTGATAAAAGATACAGTGGCAAACTGGAAGGCAATCCGCAAGCTGTTTTCATTGCCTTTCAATTTGTCTAAGCACATGAGCATTCGGGGCCACCCAGAATTCCCAGCAGGGAGTGAAGCTAAACATTTTCAGAAATGGAAGGAGTTGGGGATCGGTAAGGTAAGGGATCTTTGGGAGGCACAGACAGGGAGATACCTTAAGTACGAAGAATTAATTGTGAGATTTCCTGCATTACGTAGCCAACACCCGTTAGCATTTTCACAAATCAAAGATTTTTTAACTAAACGAGTAATGAACCTAACCAGAGAAATGGGGCTGAAAGATTTTGATCTACTTACAGGTCAGGGACTCAGGAAGAAGTCACTCTCAGAGCTATACGGGGGTTTGAGGGAAATGAAGCAAAGGCACATAGCCAAAAGCCTATTCTCAAAATGGAAGAAAGAATTCCCACTTATAGACATACAACAAATTATTCTGAGAGGATGGGAGACAATTAGAAAGGTGACACCAAACGAAGGATGGAGAGAGACATACTTCAGGATGATGCACAGAGCTATTTACGGCTTCCACTTTTCCCCTCGGTTGCTCCAAACGGATAGAATCATTAAATGTCCAAAATGTCATGAGATCGGTACGGACTTGTATCATGGTATATGGTCCTGTCCGGAAACTGAAAAGTTTTGGAAAAAGATCATCCTTCAAACTAAAAATCACTTGAAAGTGGAAATTTCGCTTGCTCCGGAGCTTTTGATATTCCAAGTAGCATCCGAGGGACAAAGGATAACCCCGTTGGTGCATTTACTGCTACTAGCTGCCAAGAGGTGTATATTCAGGGAATGGCTTCAGCCTAAAACACCCTTAATGGACGAAGTTTTCTTGCATACTAAGTCGTGCTTTCTGCTTGAAATAGCAGAGGTAGAACAATTTAAAGGAAAGAGGGTCAATGTTTTCTTTAGCAGATGGGAACCTTTCATAAGAGTATCCCTAAGCAATACTGAGTTGTTGGAAACTATGCAACCATTCACAGGTTCAGAGTGGTATCTGAAAAGAAAATTAACAAATACCTTAGGGACGTTACAGGTAGATTGAAGACTAGAGAGTAACCTAGCTTTTAGCACATTAGTGAAGGTGTCGAATCATACAGTAGACCTGTAGTGAAAGGGGGGAGGAAGGAAGGGTCAGATGGGGTCTGTTGCAATGAAGTTGGGGTTTAAAGTTATATAGAAAATAAAAATGGATAGTCATGAAACCGAAAAAAAAAAAAAAAGGTTTGGCGCAATGAGGTGAATCATGAGGTCATTTGACAACTGTACTGTGAAGGATACAAAGTATATGTATCACTACATGAGTATACAGGACTTCAAGATGTGTGCTGATAGTAATGTGATGACTATGACAAAATATGTATAATGCTGGATTGATGTCGTTGTAACTGTATATGTGATATGATATCACAAAGATGTAATTGAATATGACTTATCTACTTCAATAAAAAGGATATTTAAAAAAAAAAAAAAAAGATTACGGTATATACAGTGAGCGGGCCCGTGTAGTAGAATACAGTCACTGCACGGGCCCCGCTGTCATTATAAAACCAGATGCCGACCCCCAATCCCTCCTTCCTCTCAGCTGATACACCCGCCGTGCGGCATCGCGGCGTGGCGTATCATTGACAGTTCGGCAAAATGCAGAATTCGCCCCATAAGACGCACTGCTATTTCCCCCCACTTTTGGGGGGGAAAAGTGCGTCTTATAGGGCGAAAAATACGGTATAGCACACTTTCTGTAAATCCAATAAACTTCATTTCACTTCTCAAATATCACTGTGTGTGTCTCCTATATGATATATTTAACTGACATTTTTTATCGTAACAACCAACGATTTATACAGGAAAATCATGACGATTAACAAGGTTGCCCAAACTTTCGCATCCCACTGTACATCTTACTCCACTTTTACATATGTCCAAAGTCACTTTTGGCTAAGTCAGATTTATTAATGGTCCTTTAATACTGTGATAAATGTGGTTTGACGGTAGCAGTTTATCCTTCAGTAAGCAGCTTTACAAAAGTGGCATAGCTTTACGAAAAAGTCACATGCTCTATTAAAAAGTCGCATAAGATAAGCATGGTAATCACTGGAGTGAACTTGCGCAATTGTCGCAAGAGTAAATCTGTCTAGAGATTCATTTACATAAGAAAACACTTTCAGAAAACTGCCGACCATAGCGCAGAGCCAATAAAAGTTGCAAATTTTTGCGCAGTTTTAGCGATTGAGCAAAAATGTGCGACTTTTTCACTCCATTATTTTGACTTAAGCTAATGATAAATCTGGCCCTTAGAGTTTCTGTCAGAGAGAATGCATCTGGGTAGGGTTGTCAGTACTATTAAATCTTTTGGTTCATCTTCAAAGCTACTTATTCCAAACCTTACTGATAATTAAGTTTACCCCAGATTGTCGAAAGAGACAGTGGCTTTTAGACAAATTAACCCAAAATATTCCTCATCAGGGGAAGTACCATGACAATAGAGGACGCGAGCTATGGTAGCTAGAAAACCTGAACTCACAAAATTAAAAATTAATGATCCTTGATTGTCTACAACCCCTAGAGCAGTGGTACTCAACTACTTTTTGTAAAGAATGCTTTGGATATGAGTGCTCTCTGGAGTATAGCTTGGCCTGCTACACCACTTTGCAATATTTGTAAAAATGTTAAACCAATGGGCAGCTTTTATAAAAACTTCACTTTAATATAAATCCAGTAAAGAAATAGGTTGGGCATCACTCAAATATCAGGCAAACATATAGCCAAGTTGGTTATATCACAATAAATGTTATATATCACACACATAATACGTACAACATGTTGCATAAAAACAATATATTTTAAAACCAGCAATATGTAAAAATAAAATAAAATAAATAGCGCTGAGTCAATTATGCCAGATGAGAGGCTGTATCACCATAACCTTTATAAATTATCCCAAAGTCTATGGTCCAGAGAAAGTCTCAAACAGATGTATGTCACTGTGGGGCTGTATCACCGTGACCTTTATAAAACATCCCAAAATCTATGGCCCAGAGAAATAGAATTTCATATAGATGTACACTCACCTAAAGAATTATTAGGAACACCATACTAATACGGTGTTGGACCCCCTTTTGCCTTCAGAACTGCCTTAATTCTACGTGGCATTGATTCAACAAGGTGCTGATAGCATTCTTTAGAAATGTTGGCCCATATTGATAGGATAGCATCTTGCAGTTGATGGAGATTCGAGGGATGCACATCCAGGGCACGAAGCTCCCGTTCCACCACATCCCAAAGATGCTCTATTGGGTTGAGATCTGGTGACTGTGGGGGCCATTTTAGTACAGTGAACTCATTGTCATGTTCAAGAAACCAATTTGAAATGATTTGAGCTTTGTGACATGGTGCATTATCCTGCTGGAAGTAGCCATCAGAGGATGGATACATGTTCTCATTCTGTTTACGCCAAATTCGGACTCTACCATTTGAATGTCTCAACAGAAATCGAGACTCATCAGACCAGGCAACATTTTTCCAGTCTTCAACAGTCCAATTTTGGTGAGCTCGTGCAAATTGTAGCCTCTTTTTCCTATTTGTAGTGGAGATGAGTGCTACCCGGTGGGGTCTTCTGCTGTTGTAGCCCATCCACCTCAAGGTTGTGCGTGTTGTTGCTTCACAAATGCTTTGCTGCATACCTCGGTTGTAACGAGTGGTTATTTCAGTCAACGTTGCTCTTCTATCAGCTTGAATCAGTCGGCCCATTCTCCTCTGACCTCTAGCATCCACAAGGCATTTTTGCCCACAGGACTGCCGCATACTGGATGTTTTTCCCTTTTCACACCATTCTTTGTAAACCCTAGAAATGGTTGTGCGTGAAAATCCCAGTAACTGAGCAGATTGTGAAATACTCAGACCGGCCCGTCTGGCACCAACAACCATGCCACGCTCAAAATTGCTTAAATCAAGGGGTTATCCGAGTTAATAAAAAAAATAAAAAAAACACTTAAAATCCATCAGGATATACATATAATTTGGTTAAGCTTGATTTCATCAAGTTAAAACCCATATTTGCACCTTTTCATGGTCCTGTCATTGCTTTGTTTACATGCTGCAGTACATGCTGAGGGGGCGTGTAACAACAAAGCCTGAGCTCTGCCTCATGAATATTTCTGGGCGTGAACAACCTGACCTTCCCCGCCCCCTGCTCTGCACTTTGCATAAAAATAAATAAATACACACACAGGGCAGAAGATCTCCCTGTCACATTGCAGCTGTACAGTTATGTTATTTTACATACATTTCTTTCATGTTTGGTTTTGTTTCTAGTCTAAAAATTTTCTTTCTGTTATTACAGTATATCAAGGAGGACGTATTTGCACTAATTCCAAATTCCGTCACCATAGAAAATGAATGGGTCCGCACCAGTTCCGCAAAATTGCAGAACAAATGTGGACCCATTTGTGGATGTGTGAATGGAGCCTAAGGCTACTTTCACACTAGAGGCAGGATCGATCCAACAGGCTGTTCACCCTGTCGGATCCGGCCAGCCGCTATTTTGCCGTGCCGCTGGACTGCTGCTCTGTCCCCATTGACTATAAAGGGGACGGTGGTGGAGCTATGGCGCAGCACGGCAGTGCACAGCGAGCGGCCACTTGACTAAAAGTCCTGGATTTTCGACTTTTTATGGTACTTTCACACTAGCGTTAGTGTGATCCGGCAGGCAGTTCCATCGTCTGAGCTGCCCGCCGGATCCGCCAATCAGTGTGACAACTGACAGCATTTGTAGACGGATCCAGGTGCGGATCCGTCTAGAAATGCATTGCAATAACGGATCCGTCTATCCGCTTGTCATGCGGATGGACGGATCCCTCTGTCAGTCTTTTTCACAGTTTTCATGTTCTGCGCATGCGCAGACCGGAAGGGCGGATCCGTCTATCCTCTTGTCATGTGGATGGACGGATCCCTCTGTCAGTCTTTTTCACAGTATTCCCGGTTTGTGCATGCGCAGACCGGAAGGGCGGATCCGTCCTTCAGTTGTTTTGCAACGCCGGATCCGCACGGCAGCTCCGTCGTCGGAGCTGCGTGCCTGCTGGATCCGCCGATCAGTGTGACAAGTGACAGCATTTGTAGACGGATCCAGGTGCGGATCCGTCTAGAAATGAATTGCAATAACGGATCCGTCCAGCGGCACCGTCAAATAGCGGCAGGGCGGATCCGACAGGCTGAACAGCCTGTCGGATACGTCCTGCCGCTAGTGTGAAAATATCATTAGCATTATCTGTATCTAAGCAATATCTATATTATTCAAATATATATTCAATATGGATATTGCTTAGATAAATCCATATATTTGTGGCAGATAAGGATTTTATATAGCTGAATAATGATGATGATCATAATAATGATGGCCAATTATTTATTTATATTTCCCAGGGGGTGTTGAAAGTGTACTAGTGTGGGGGGGAGGGGGGGAACCAGGGCTGTAATAACAATCCCCAGATGCAGAGGGGAACGTTTACAAACTGCCACCTCTAGCCAGCCCCAGTGAATGCAGGAGGGACAAACATACCCTGTGCTGCTGGAGATCACCTCTGGTTTGTACTGCACATGAGCGATCGCATAGCAGTGCTGAGGCCGTGACAGGAGCTGGAGGGGGAAGGGCACCAGAGGCTCTGACGTCTCGTTTACAGAGCCTGGCCACTCCCTCAAGCAGAGAGAAGCTTGTAAACGAGACATCAGCAGCAGAGCAGAGCCGGGCAGTGTGAGGAGAGCTGGAGGGGGAGGGGGGAGGGGGGAGGGGGGAGGGCACCAGAGGCTCTGACGTTCCGTTTACACAGCCTGGACACTCCCTCAAGCAGAGAGAAGCTTGTAAACGAAACGTCACCAGCAGAGCAGGGTTACTGACGTCAGGTGTAACGACCCTGAACTGAACTGGCCAAACAGTGATAGAAAGGTGATGAAAGTGATTTTAAGAATCTTTCACTGGTCTACAATAAATGCAATTAGAATAGATTTATTTAAGTCGGATAACCCCTTTAAATCACCTTTCTTTCCTATTCTGACATTCAGTTTGGAGTTCAGGAGATTGTCTTGACCAGAACCACACCCCTAAATGCATTGAAGCAACTGCCATGTGATTGGTTGACTAGATAATTGCATTAATGAGAAATAGAACAGGTGTTCCTAATAATTCTTTAGGTGAGTGTATATCGCAATGAGTTAAAACGTAAAAGTCAAATATTGTATTATACGTGGTGGTCCTCATATAACAGTGTTCAAGCGATACTCATTAACAGGGTATTTTACCACTCCTGCGTCTTCTGTTGTAGTAGGTTCGCTTGTGCACCTGGAGCTTTTGATGTAATGCTCTGCTGTGAGCTGCAAAGACCTGTAGGTAAACTTTCCCAGGCTCTTAAGTGTTCGTTATAACAATATAGCTCAGTTGCACCGCTCTGACCTGCCAGGACCTGTGTGGCGTCCCATGTGGTACACTAGGCGGTCATGTGATGTAAGTTTCCAGGCGGGGATTTCAAATCTCCTTAGGTGCAGGTGGTTTGCTCTGTAGTTGCTTTAGAGTCCGAACGGAAACATACAGTTACAAGCGCTTCTTTCTTGGTGGTCCCTCACTGTCAATACCATACGCGTTTCGGGGTAAAAGGACCCCTTCCTCAGTGGTGTGGACAGTGGTGGCAAAATGTCCTTTTTTATATTGTCCTTAATTGGAGCATTGCATGTTGGGACAATGAGGGACTTGGAAGAAATGGATGTGGATTTCAATGTTGGAATATCTAGTTGGAATAGTAGTCCCTATTGATGAGTCCTTTCTATATGGCTATGGCTCAGTGCCACATACGAATTTTTGAGAAATAGCAATAGATGCATATGCGTTTTTTTTCATCTTTGATGCGTTTTCTCAATAAATCAATTCATATTGACGTCCATATACATTATACATAAATATCAACTGTAAAAACATATATAATTAAATTAATATGTATCCCGCATATAGGCGAACCATAAAATAGGCCGGAAAAAAAAAAAAAAAAAAAGAAAAAAACGCATATGCGGTTTTGCCGCATTTTCAATGCGTTTTTTCTAAAAACTATTAAAAATGTTAAAATCGGAGACTGGAGATGATGTACTGAGGTCTAAATTGCATATTCATCCTCACACGTTGTAATAAACATAGCATACACAGGGATAGGGTATATGGGGGTGCGGGCCTACCAGGAAGGGGAGATCTGGGTGCTGGAAAACAGCCGGACACAGATGTCCCATTCATGATAGGCCAACGCTCCTAGAGAAACCCAAATAGCTCCATATCAGCATTTAAGCCCTTTGGGATTAAGAAGTCAAATTCAAATATCCTTTTTGATTCATTTCTTGACATCTGAAGGATATGGTTCCCCCCTCTCCATGAGTATCTGACCCTGTCAAGTTCCATATATATAAGGGTGGATGGGTCGCTTTTATGGTAATCCCTATAGTGTTTGGACAAGGAATGCAGCTCATATCCCTTTTTTATGTTAGTGACGTGTTCAGATATTCTCTTTTTTAGGGTCAGTTTTGTCCGCCCTATGTATTGTTTTCGACACGGACATTCTATTAGATAGATCACGTTGGTTGAATCACATGTTAGACCCTCTTTGATGTCCAGTGTAAATGTATTTTGGGTTGACACTGCTTTTAGGATTTTCTTAGGAAACGTAGTTTTTCCGTTACAGTAGTAATTCTACAGTTAGAGCACCGCCCACATCTATGGAAGCCACTAAAGGATAACCAATTTTGTTTATTTTGTGTACTTTGGTTTCTATTTTTTATTGAAGGTTCAACCTTTAGACCCAAACTAGGAGCCCTACTGTAGGTAATCTGGGGTGTGCTTGAAAGCATTGGTCCGACTGTCTTGTCCCCAAGCAGATGGTGCCAATATTTCCCAATGATCCTGGAAACAAAGAGTCAGTTTAGAAGGCTAAAACGGAATTGAACTCAGGAACAACAATTCGAAATAGAGGCGGAGGCCTTAAAGCAGCAATTCATTGAGAAACAGTATCCAGACCATCAACTAGAAAAGTCATTGGGGGAAGTTAGAATAATGAAGAAGAGGGAAGACTTTTTTGTCCCCAGGCAGAAACAAGTGGATGATGAAACGTTGAGAATGATCCTGCCTTTCCATGCACAGTATAAAAGCATGGAGAGGATCATTGGGAAATATTGGCACCATCTGCTTGGGGACAAGACAGTCGGACCAGTCGGCCTATTTTATGGTTCGCCTATATGCGGGATACATATTATTTAATTATATATGTTTTTACAGTTGATATTTATGTATAATGTATATGGACGTCAATATGAATTGATTTATTGAGAAAAAAACCGCATATGCGTCTATTGCTATTTCTCAAAAATTTGTACGTGGCACTGAGCCATAGCCATACAGAAAGGACTCATCAATAGGGACTACTATTCCAACTAGATATTCCAACATTGAAATCCACATCCATTTCTTCCAAGTCCCTCATTGTCCCAACATGAAATGCTCCAATTAAGGACAATATAAAAAAAGGACATTTTGCCACCACTGTCCACACCACTGAGGAAGGGGTCCTTTTACCCCGAAACGCGTATGGTATTGACAGTGAGGGACCACCAAGAAAGAAGCACTTGTAACTGCATGTTTCCATTTGGACTCTAAAGCAACTACGGAGCAAACCACCTGCACCTAAGGAGATTTGAAATTCCCGTCTGGAAACGTAAATCACATGACCGCCTAGTGTACAACGTGGGACGCCACACAGGTACTGGCAGGTCAGAGCGGTGCAACTGAGCTATATTGCTATAACGAACACTTAAGAGCCTGGGAAAGTTTACCTACAGGTCTTTGCAGCTCACAGCAGAGCATTGCATCAAAAGCTCCAGGTGCACAAGCGAACCTACTACAACAGAAGACGCAGGAGTGGTAAAGTACCCTGTTAACGAGTATCGTTTAAACACTGTTATATGAGGACCACCACGTATAATACAATATATGACTTTTACGTTTTAACCCATTGCGATATACATCTATATGAAATTTTATTTCTCTGGGCCATAGATTTTGGGATGTTTTATAAAGGTCACGGTGATACAGCCCCACAGTGACATACATCTGTTTGAGACTTTCTCTGGACCATAGACTTTGGGATAATTTATAAAGGTTATGGTGATACAGCCTATCATCTGGCATAATTGACTCAGCGCTATTTATTTTATTTTATTTTTACATATTGCTGGTTTTAAAATATATTGTTTTTATGCAACATGTTGTACGTATTATGTGTGTGATATATAAAATTTGTTGTGATATAACCAACTTGGCTATATGTTTGCCTGATATTTGAGTGACGCCCAACCTATTTCTTTACTTTATTTACTCTATCAGCATTAGGGAGTGCTGCAGGGCAGTGCACCTGTCCAAAAGTGGAACAGTGAGTGAGCCACCATTTTTTTTGACATTTTTAATATAAATCCACCTAAAATATCATACCACAATTATCAATAACTAGTTGAATACAAAGTACCAATTCTAATTGGGAAAAACCACATATACTTAATTATAACATATCATGCTCTATAAAAAAAAAGAGCTCACGCATTGTATAATGGCACTATTAATACTAAGGCGATTACCTGTGTGCAGACTGTGCATTAGACTTCAAAGGACTTTTGTATTGAAAAAATACTCCAATATGACGAAAATACAATCTTCTGCTTAGTCCGATGGAGATCATGCCATCACGATGTTATCCCTTAATATTTCAATTCAGCTCAGCTTGTAAATATTATACACACCACACAGATATATGTACGGGACATAGCTGTGTGGTGTGTATAATATTTACAAGCTGAGCTGAATTGAAGTATTAAGGGATAACATCGTGAAGCATGATCTCCATCGGACTAAGCAGAAGATTCTATTTTCGTCATATTGGAGTATTTTTTCAATACAAAAGTCCTTTGGAGTCTAATGCACAGTCTGCACACAGGCAATCGCCTTAGTATTAATAGTGCCATTATACAGTGTGTGAGCTCCGCACTAGGCACACACAATAGGAGGGAATTTGACCATATGATTACATGTCTTTTTTATAGAGGTGATTATATGCATGATATGTTATAATAAGTATATGTATATGTATATGTGATTTTTCCCAATTAGAATTGGTACTTTGTATTCAACTAGTTATTGATTATTGTGGTATGATATTTTAGGTGGATTTATATTAAAGTAAAGTTTTTATAAAAGCTGGCCATTGGTTTAACACTTTTTGTAAAGGTCCACATAATTGGATCTGCTGTGAGGTGGAGGTCCAGACTAAACACCAACAGGTGTGGGTACCGCACACAGATTGGGGACAATAAATTAATAATTCTATGTACCTCACATTTATAGCATGCCACTAAGAGGGACGCTTACCATTCACTGACTGTGGGGGCAATCCGCTGTTAGTGATGCTGCTATAGTACGGAGGGACTTTGACCACTCACTGACTATGGGGGCACTCTGCTGTTATTGGTGCTGCTATAATACCGAGGGACTCTGACAACTCACTGACTATGGGGACACTTTGTTTAATTTTATTTGGGGGTTTAGTGGTTGTGTGGAAGGAGCATGTGGGTGAAACAGCTCAGACAGGCTGATACAGAGATTGTGCACAGCCCTCACTGCCTCACCTCTGTCCACAGATAACACAGTGGAGATGAATGCTGGCAGCACATGTCCAAATGTATTACAGGGGAAGGAGGCCTCCTCCTCCTCCCAGTGCTGGACAGCCTTCCTCTTCAGTGCAGTCATTACCCTGGTGGACACATTGACCTATCCTCCCAGTACTGGACAGCCTTCCTCTTCACAGCAGCCCTGACCTGGTGCAGACCTCTCCTCCTTACATGTGGAGGCCACTTCTCCAGTGTAGGAGCCAAGGAAACCTGCTCTGCACATCCACAGAACGGCATCACAGACTTACTCAGGGCATGAATGATGTAGAGCCAACTCCTCCCTCCCTACCAGTGATTGGTAGTTTGGGTAAAGCTGCCTGTGTGCAGCACATCGATTTTCTGGAACACCTCAAAGGTCTTGTCCTGCTTCTTCTCACTCGCTGTATGGCAGGTCCTTTCTCTTCTGCTTATCTCCTCTTCCTATTTAGACAGTGGATCAAGACAGCTGGCGTCCTTGGTCCGGATTTGGACCGTGGTCTGCCAGTTGAGCACCCCTGCCCTAGAGGATATCACCTAATCTTAAAAGCTAAACTAGAGCTCACTCACTATATTACAGCTCACCCAGAGCATTATCGAATTGGAGTACAAGTTAAACAACCAAGGATCCCTCTCTGTGTTTGCTAAGTGCAACAAATGAATGCTTGGAAAGATCCAAGACATATGAAGAAGAAGAAATCTCTAGCTTATTTATAACATATAGGACGCCATATCATAAGATTTGACTAATACTTTAAGCAGGTGGATTATTTTTGCCATGAAAAATGTTGGCAGGGACACAACCGTGTTTGGAGCCCACTATATGAGAGGTGCTGCTTCTTCACTAAGCTGCTACATAGGATGTTCCTCCAGGAACAATATTAAAGGCAGCTACATGGTCTACAAATGCACTTTCTTTAAGTTCTATTGGCATCCTTCCGAAATTGAACGGATATAGTTTTTAAAAGCTACCACCAGGTGTGCCCTTCTCTACCTAATAAACTAGTGCTATGTAGCTACCTTCAGAAGAACAAAGAAGAGTTTGATGGAATCTTGATCTGCCAATGTTTTTTTGTTCTAGGGAAAGGACATCCACCTAGCAACAGCATCCTTCCCTGCTACCAACCTAGGTTTCCCGTTGGAAGCAGTGAATGCTCGGCTATTTTCGTCAGTCCCACAGAAATTAATGGAGTGTGGCCGCGAATGCGTGGTCCGCTCTCCTTCACTTTATGAGCTCTGTTCTAGAGATAGGTTCGTATGTCAGACACCCACACATAAGAAACATTGGTTTCACCAATGCTTGAGATAATGCTTGCGGTAACATAACTCATTTAAGAAGTATAGGACTACTATCTACCATTTTCTTAAATCCATGCCAAATTACAGATTACAGTACAAAGGAGGACAAAAAAAAAAAAAAATCCTTGGCCTACGGCCATTTCACATGATGTCACGCTTCCTCGGGGCCTCATACTTACATGTAACAATGTTTCAAATTAATTATTTTTGTATCTTTTAATGGGTAAACAGTATAAATAGGAAGAGAAGGGAATATCCCATGAGGCCCTCGAGGAAGCGTGAAAGGCAGGCAAAGGATTTTTTGTCCTCTCTTGTTTATCTGAATTGAATAAAGTCGTTGAAACAGGACCAGCGAGTGCCGCTTTATGTATTCTAAGGAAGATGAATGTTTGAAACTGATTTGGAAGCGAGCACCAATGAAAGGCTGTGTAACTGTCCAGGCAATTGTGGATTGCTATTAAGGGTTAATGCTTTTGCAGAGCTGTAGTGCCTAAGCAGTGTTGGTTGTATGAGGTGAACAGTTATTAGCCCCTCCTTTCTGTTGCTGTGGCCCTCGCTTTGTTTTGGCGCCCAATATGTAAATCTGCAGTAAAAGTACAGGGAGGGTGTTGGCTTTCCACTCGATGTGACGCTGTCTAATCAATGTACAGTAGACTACCAAACAGTTATGTAAAAGAAATGCTATTCTAGTGAGATCAGCCTATGTAATCAAGTCTATCCAGGATCAAAGCCATTGTGACCAGAGGTGAAGAAGATGCTCTGGAATGGCACTCTTATGCTGGCTGATTTCGGGAGACTAGATAAATCTCACGAAAACAGCATGTCTTCTGCATCTCTGTATAGAAGTCTGCAAAAGCTGGACAGCATCAAAGTGACGGAGAAGGTAAAACCTACTGAGAAGACATGAGGTCTCCTCCTTGTAATATCTTCACTGCAGATTTATATATTGGCCGATAAAACAGAGCGGGCTGTAGCGAACGGATGGGCTAGTTGAAAATAAAAAGTGCACTGAAGAGACTAACAGGAATAACATAAGGTATTCGACTGCAAAAAACACAATTATACTGCTAAAACATTATAGTCAGGTCTTTGTCAGTTTACTTACCAGCTCTGGAGTTGATCAAGGCAAGCATTTGGAGGACCTCCAATGCAGGCTATTTGTTGTCTGCGCTTCCATTCCACCAGTTCTTCGTTAATAAGAGAACTCTGAGTATGACACGTGATATTGAGGAGTTCTCCTATTTTTTGGACAATATCCTGATAAAATCGAAATAAAAATAATGTATTTGTGTAAACATTTCATCATCTCATATACAGTACAGACCAAAAGTTTGGACACACCTTCTCATTCAAAGAGTTTTCTTTATTTTCATGACTATGAAGGCATCAAAACTATGAATTAACACATGTGGAATTCTATACATAACAAACAAGTGTGAAACAACTGAAAATATGTCATATTCTAGGTTCTTCAAAGTAGCCACCTTTTGCTTTGATTACTGCATTGCACAGTCTTGGCATTCTCTTGATGAGCTTCAAGAGGTAGTCCCCTGAAATGGTTTTCCAACAGTCTTGAAGGAGTTCCCAGAGATGCTTAGCACTTGTTGGCCCCTTTGCCTTCACTCTACGGTCCAGCTCACCCGAAACCATCTCGATTGGGTTCAGGTCCGGTGACTGTGGAGGCCAGGTCATCTGGCGCAGCACCCCATCACTCTCCTTCATGGTCAAATAGCCCTTACTTTCAAAGTTTTCCCAATTTTTCAGCTGACTGACTGACCTTCATTTCTTAAAGTAATGATGGCCACTCGTTTTTCTTTACTTAGCTGCTTTTTTCTTGCCATAATACAAATTCTAACAGTCAACTCAGTAGGACTATCAGCTGTGTATCCACCTGACTTCTCCTCAATGCCACTGATGGTCCCAACCCCATTTATAAGGCAAAAAATCCCACTTATTAAACCTGACAGGGCACACCTGTGAAGTGAAAACCATTTCAGGGGACTACCTCTTGAAGCTCATCAAGAGAATGCCAAGAGTGTGCAAAGCAGTAATCAAAGCAAAAGGTGGCTACTTTGAAGAACCTAGAATATGACATATTTTCAGTTGTTTCACACTTGTTTGTTATGTATATAATTCCACATGTGTTAATTCATAGTTTTGATGCCTTCAGTGTGAATCTACAATTTTCATAGTCATGAAAATAAAGAAAACTCTTTGAATGAGAAGGTGTGTCCAAACTTTTGGTCTGTACTGTATATATATATATATATATATATATATAAAAATGAGTCTCTGTCTGTCTGTCTAGACATCCTTTATGCGTGACCAAACGACTGGACAGATCTTCACCAAATTTGGCACACAGGTACATCAGGTGTTCGGGAAGGTTTTATACAGGGTCTCAGCTCTATAGGACGTACCGTTCCTGAGATATTCCCCAAAAATAACCTGCAATAGCTAATAGAAGCCAGCAAGCCTTTCACTTAAATCCGAACTGCCATTTACATGGTCATATGTCCCTTATTCGCCAATAGAAGCTCGCAGGTCCTACTCCAGGTTGCCATAACAACTGATCACAGGTTTTAGCAGTTTGCAGTTCCTTAAATATTCAGTCATATGACGTATGACGGCACAACTACACTGTTAAATGCATGGGGGGCAGGGGCCACTATTAAACGGACGGGCGCTGTGGAGTTCACTGTTAAAGGGGCAGGCACTGCGGAGGTCACAGTTAAAAGGGCGGACACTGCGGAGGTTACTGTTAAAGGGGCGGGCACTGTGGAAGTCACTGTTAAAGGAGCGGGTACTGTGAAGGTCACTGTTAAAGTGGGGGCCACTATGAAGGTCACTGTTAACCTTTAATCATTGACCACTGTGGAGGTGGTCAATGATAAAGGGGCGGACACTGTGGAGGTCACTGCTAAAGGGGCGGGTACTGTGGAAGTCACTGTTAAAGGAACAGCCACTATGAAGGTCACTGTTGAAGAGGTGGTCAATGTTAAAGGTGCAGGCACTGTGGAGGTCACTGTTAAAGAGCTGGTCAATAATGAAAGGGTGGGCACTGTGGAGGTCACTGTTAAAGGGGCAGGTACTGTGGAAGTCACTGTTAAAGGGGAAGGCCCTGTGAAGGTCACTGTTAAAGAGGCGACCACTATGAAGGTCACTGTTAAAGGGGTGGTCAATGTTAAAGGTGCGGGCAATGTGGAGGTCATTTTTTAAAGGGGCGGGCACTGTGGAGGTCGCTGTTAAAGGGGCAAGCATTGTAAAGGTCACTGTTAAAGGGGCAGCCAGTATGAGGGTCACTGTTAAAGAGGTGGTCAATGATAAAGATGCGGGCACTGTGGAGGTCATTGATAAAGGGGCGGGGACTGTGGAGGTCATTGCTAAAGGAGCAGGCACTTTGGAGGTCACTGTAAAAGGGTCAGGCACTGTGGAGGTCACTGTTAAAGAGGAGGGCACTGTGCAGGTCAATGTTAAAGATGTGGTCACTGTAAAAGCGGCTGGCACTGTGGAGGTTACTGTTAAAGGGGCAGGCTGTCACGACTGTGACTGATCCAGACAGGTCTGGGAGGAGAAGGTCGCAGCGACTTGCTACTCGCGATAGCTTGGGAGTTTGCTCCGTGGTTCAGGGTATGTCATCTGGGTTTTGCCTTGTGAACCTTTTTGTCCTGACTGGGAGTTTGTAGGCATCCTTCTCCGGTGAGTCCTGTCTGCCACTCCCAGCTACTATATTAGTTTCACTTTCACTTGCAGTCATTGCCAGATATAGTCCTTACTTCCAGTTCTATTCTGACCTTTGAAGGAGATCGTTTGATGGTGTTGCTGTGGAGCTCTTGTCCGGCGTGGACTGTCGTGATTGGGATCGCCTTCTCTGCTCGTGACTGGATAAGTCTATCTCTGATATAGTTTGTTTGTTGCTGTCTTCCCCTGCTGTTCTCCTAGACATGAGTGATGGGGACTAGTGCTCCCATCGGCCTTTCCCCAGTCTAGGCTTTAGGGTGACTGAGGGTTTAGGCATCCTGCTCGCCGCACGGGTTCACACCCAGTCTACGGTATCAGGGCAGACAGGTGCCAGCTTAGGGTTAGTCAGGGGTGGCCATACTATTCCCATCCGTAGATAAGGGTCCCCCTTCCCCTCTGTCTGGTGTGACACGACTGCTGCTGGGGTAGCGGTCGTGACACAGGCATTTTGGAGGTCAATGTTAAAGGGGCGGCCACTGTGGAGGTCAATGTTAAAGGGGCAGCCTATTTGGAGGTCACTGTTAAAGGGGCGGCCACTATGGAGGTCACTGTTAAAGAAGCGGGCACTGTGGAGATAACTGTTAAAGGGGCCGGCACTGTGGAGGTCATTGTTAAAGGGGCGGGTTCTGTAGAGGTCACTGTTATGGGGGAAACTGTTAATATCTTATTACGACACACGGAAACATAAAATGAAATAGATTAAATATACCTGTGCGAAGCCGGGTCCTTCTGCTAGTATTAGATAAAAAGCTAATTTTGTACATATACGGTATACTTTATATGTGCCGCACAACAAATATAAGAAAAATATGGATAAAATAGGACTAACATTAAATATAAGTGTGCCAATTACCCATCTGTTCTATTTACCTATTGTTTAAAAAAATAAAGATGATAAGCATCATAATGTGTGTTGCAAGGGTATTTTACATAATTACGTACTGACTGCATCTGTCCCCTTTAATTAAGTGTTCTTGCATGGCAAGACCACTCACTGTAATCTCACATATATATTCTTACTATTATAGCCAAATTTATCACCCTAAATCCTCCCACAGTTTTTACACTACATAGACAGTAATATACCGAAACGTGCGGATTGTTCCCGATATGTGTGCTATTACTTTGTGGAATGCTTCGCCGAATGGTTCACGAAATATTGGTGTTTTTGTGGCGAAATTGGTCCCATTAGGAATGAATGGCTGAATGTTCAAAACTAGAGTGGGAGCTGACAAAAGCTAGAGTGGGAGCTGAAAAATCAGGACATAATTTCTAAACTGCCATCACTCCCTCATTTTCAAGCTCACCTACACAAATCGGCTGCTGTTTTTATAAATGTATGTTTTAATGTAACTGTGAAGCACTTTGGGCAACAACATTGCAATTAAATGTGCTATATGAATAAATAAAAGTTGAAATACATTTCTCACTCTATAAAGCTTGCCATGTGCACTTTTTAAATTTGATCAATCAATTGGTTAGTGTAATATTTACTATCTGTACTCACTCCAAACACTCCACACAGTTACTCTGCCCACTCCATTAAGTTACTCTGCCCAGTCCAACTTATCCACAGTTACTCAAGCCACTCCACCCAGTTACTCCGCCCACTCCAGTTGTAGACTACTGGTACAGGCAAGAACACTTCTGTGCTGAGAAGGCTGCATTCCTGAGTGATTAGCTCAGAGGCGTGTGTACTGCACACTGGACATCCTTAGGAGGAGCTGAAAGGTCTAAACTTTTCTGCACACAGACAGATAACTGGAACTCCATTGAGAACATTGTCCAGGTAGGATGTTGTAACGTCTCTCTCTCAAATCACCATGGTGTGTTGGCCATGTGACACGACATGGCGACAGGAGCCCCTCCCCCATTGTATTGCAGGTCACATGATTGATTATTATTTCCCTTTACTATTCTGTATGTGATTTGTCTATTTTCACACATATACAGTACAGACCAAAAGTTTGGACACACCTTCTCATTCAAAGAGTTTTCTTTATTTTCATGACTATGAAAATTGTAGATTCACACTGAAGGCATCAAAACTATGAATTAACACATGTGGAATTATATACATAACAAACAAGTGTGAAACAACTGAAAATATGTCATATTCTAGGTTCTTCAAAGTAGCCACCTTTTGCTTTGATTACTGCTTTACACACTCTTGGCATTCTCTTGATGAGCTTCAAGAGGTAGTCCCCTGAAATGGTTTTCACTTCACAGGTGTGCCCTGTCAGGTTTAATAAGTGGGATTTCTTGCCTTATAAATGGGGTTGGGACCATCAGTTGCGTTGAGGAGAAGTCAGGTGGATGCACAGCTGATAGTCCTACTGAATAGACTGTTAGAATTTGTATTATGGCAAGAAAAAAGCAGCTAAGTAAAGAAAAACGAGTGGCCATCATTACTTTAAGAAATGAAGGTCAGTCAGTCAGCCGAAAAATTGGGAAAACTTTGAAAGTAAGGGCTATTTGACCATGAAGGAGAGTGATGGGGTGCTGCGCCAGATGACCTGGCCTCCACAGTCACCGGACCTGAACCCAATCGAGATGGTTTGGGGTGAGCTGGACCGCAGAGTGAAGGCAAAAGGGCCAACAAGTGCTAAGCATCTCTGGGAATTCCTTCAAGACTGTTGGAAGACAATTTCAGGGGACTACCTCTTGAAGCTCATCAAGAGAATGCCAAGAGTGTGCAAAGCAGTAATCAAAGCAAAAGGTGGCTACTTTGAAGAACCTAGAATATGACATATGTTCAGTTGTTTCACACTTGTTTGTTATGTATATAATTCCACATGTGTTAATTCATAGTTTTGATGCCTTCATAGTCATGAAAATAAAGAAAACTCTTTGAATGAGAAGGTGTGTCCAAACTTTTGGTCTGTACTGTATATATATATATATATATATATATATATATATATACATACATATTTAATCATACTTAGTAAATATTTTTATCACTTCAGCCTGCCTAAGCCTACTTAGCCTCAAATCATCAAATTCACATTAAAACACTTGGTGTTAAAAGGTGGTATTTCAGCAAATAAATACACTTACAGTATTGTTGAAAATAATAATAAATATCCATGTTGGAATAGTTCTGGTTTCAAAAACTATTAGGGACTGTTGAAGCTATATAAAGAAAATGTGATCTGCACACCAAAAATTGTGATAAGGTCCAGGTGCACGTAGAGGGAAGCGTCCAATCGCAGAATGCATAGTAATCCACGGCACTTCTGGGGTCTCTTTATCAATGCTTTTTAATAAATCATAATAATCAAAATGCCATACAGTAAATTTGTATCCAGGATGATTTTCATATTACATTAAGCCACATATATTATCCGAACGTATATTAGCAGGTGACCTTTATCAATGGAATCTAGAATAAACATATATGTTGTCAGTAAAACGGATATGAACTGTATGGGTAAGTATTAAGGTGTAAGAATGGTAGAAAAGATTAGAAAAAAATGAAGTCTAGATAGAAATGGATGTTATCATTGTGGTATCTGTTATGATGGAATCCATGATGTTAAATAAAGATGACATCATAATGGTAGAAAAGTGCGCTGTATACAGTCGTGGCCAAAAGTTTTGAGAATGACATAAATATTGGAAATTGGAAAAGTTGCTGCTTCAGTTTTTATAATAGCAATTTGCATATACTCCAGAATGTTATGAAGAGTGATCAGATGAATTGCATAGTCCTTTTTTGCTATGAAAATTAACTTAATCCCAAAAAAACCTTTCCACTGCATTTCATTGCTGTCATTAAAGGACCTGCTGAGATCATTTCAGTAATCGTCTTGTTAACTCAGGTGAGAATGTTGACGAGCACAAGGCTGGAGATCATTATGTCAGGCTGATTGGGTTAAAATGGCAGACCTGACATGTTAAAAGGAGGGTGATGCTTGAAATCATTGTTCTTCCATTGTTAACCATGGTGACCTGCAAAGAAACACGTGCAGCCATCATTGCGTTGCATACAAATGGCTTCACAGGCAAGGATATTGTGGCTACTAAGATTGCACCTCAATCAACAATTTTAAAACATGACAGGAGGCTTCCTATTTTGCATTAACTCTCTTTACTAACTCCACAGCAGTAAAGAAAAAAATGTAAAGAGTAACAAGTAGATCACTCCGCCGCATAGTATATAAGGGTCATGCTGCCTGTACACTTCATCTTTCTTTACTGCTCCATCAGCAGACAGGTCAGACTTTTTGCTCCCCTGGAGCTATATTACTTCTTGTGCATTTATTTCTTACTATATCGCATTATTATCATTTACCTCGTGTTCCTCAGGTCCCCCTCTAGCCTGGAGTGCCTCCTGGCTCCCTCATTTTCGCGGCCGTTTTCCCGCCATTTTCGCGGCCGTTTTCCCGCCGTTTTCAGCCATCTTAATTTTACCTCATAACATCTCATTGGGGATTCAGTGTGACTGTACTAATTAGCTGTTACTCCCTCATTAGTGGTTTTCACCCCTGTGCCTATCTCAGACTACTATTTAGTTCTCTCTGTGCCTCATGTGGCTGGGTCAGTCAGGTCAGTGCTGCTGCCTGTTTATTATTGTGACCTGCACTTAAGGGTTTCAACCCTGTGCGACCGGGGTGAGCCCCCACTATTAATACGCTGCTTATTGGGAGACTAGCTGTTGCAGTTCTCTCTAACTGGGTGAGCCCCAGTTTATAAGGTCACTACTTTACCCTGCTGGGGTTTATACTGGGCTTTGTTCCCATACTATTAAAACTGACCATACGCCTGTTCTCAAGACCTGGGTGCCCGTTTATTACTGTGCCTTTCAGTGACATACCAGCCGACCCTTATCATGGAGAATTCCCAGAATGTCCCTGTAGACTTCCAGGCTATGATTAACGCAGCTGTCGCTGCCTCTGTGGAGAAGGCACTCTCCAAGGCCCGAGCTTCGGCTCCTGACGTACCTAAAACTCGCAGACGTCCACGACACGAGTCGGACTCCGACCTGTCCGACTATCAGACAGGGGATGAATCCCGCCATACGAAACGCCATGACAAAGGCGAGGACTATACACCCAAACCACCCAAGGGTAAGGCACCTGCCAAACGTAAAACTGCCAAACTTCACACTCCGGCCCCGCGTCAGGAGTACTCTTCAGAAGAAGAACAGGACCCTACCTACTCCATGTCAGTGCTAGATGAGTGGCAAGCTGACGCTTCAGAGTCGGATTACGACGCATGGGGCTCGGACGAGAAGTCTTTTTCCGCTTTCATGCAGGAGACCCTCCTGGGTGCGGCCCAGGCAAGAGGTATCGAAGACACTGCTGACGCAGAACCTCCTCTTGACTCAGACACCATTATGGACCCCTCAGGTCAGGCGATGTTCGATCCTCGCAACATACGACACCCCAGATCGGGTGAATGGTCGCCTCCGGAACACCTTTCCAGGTTCATGCACCTGTGGCTCCGCAAACCTCTGGAGAAAGAGGTCCGCAACCGACTCAGGTCTGAATGCCCACGCCCTTCCCTGCCGGATAAGGTCGCTCAGACCCCAGAATTTGACAAAGTTATGACGACCTTTATGATGCGCAGTGGCAGAGACCCTCGACGGGGGGTAGAGAAAGGCCTATGGGGCGCCCAAGATGACCTACTGGATTCCGTAGGCCCCCTGGCTCGCATTATGTATCTGGCGGATGATGCCTACGCCAAAGCCAATTCCCTATCCACTGAGGACTTCAGGGAATGGGCACATGACATTCGTGAGTGGGCACAACGTTGTTTTTGTTTCATCGGAAACGCCAATGTTACGCTCTCTTCGGAGAGACGAAAAGCAGCATTATTCCGTATTAACGGTAAATTGGCAGACCTTGGCACAAAAGAGATTGGGCCCCAGGCACAAGGGAAACTTTTCGGTGAACCATTCCTCAAGGAATTAAACAAACATGTCAACGTGTTCACCTCCCTTAATAAGGCGCAATCCTCAATGCGCAGTGTCTTCAGGAGCAACCCTACCAGAGGGGTTTTTGGAAGGGCTGGCCACCAGCCGATTTTGGCCTTCAGGCCCCCGTACTCAACCAACACCATTCTATCCGACAAGGGATTATCAGCAACGACCCTTTTCCAGAGGCTCGGATAGAGGCCGTGGAATCCGCGGACGTTCCCGCTTTACTGCAGGTAAGGACCCATATTCCTCCGTTGTTACCATGCGGGCCGTATTTCCCTTTCTTTCCACAATTGGGCCGCCCTTTGCTCAGACGCTTGGATTCTACAAACAGTGCAGGGATATATCATAGACCTAGTGGGAACCCCCTTTTAGGTTCAGCCCCCTCACCCCATCCACATGTCGTCTTTCGACCACAACCTCGTCAACGCGGAGCTACGCGAGCTTCGGGACAAAGGGACTATTCAACCAGCCTACGAACAGGGAGGTTACTTCAGCAACATCTTCCTCGTGCGGAAGAAGTCGGGAGAATACCGCCCAGTTATCAATCTTCGCGCCCTCAACGCGTACGTGGTCTATCGCCACTTCAAGATGGAGGGCATCCACCTCCTGCGGGACCTTCTTCGCAGCAACGACTGGTTCGCCAGGCTCGATCTAAAAGATGCATACCTGTCAGTCCCGGTGCACCCGGACTGTCGAGCACTCCTACGTTTCCTCTGGCATGGTCGCCCTTGGCAATTCACTTGCCTCCCTTTCGGGCTCAGCTCAGCCCCATGGTGTTTCACCAAACTCCTAAAACCGGTGGTGGCCCACCTGAGGTCCAGGGGCATTCGATGCATCATCTACTTGGACGACCTCCTCCTGTTCTGCTCCGACGAACGCAGACTACGCCAACACATTCACCTGGCAGTATCCCTACTGGAATCTCTGGGCTTCGTGGTAAACCAACAGAAATCGGAGCTGACCCCTACCCAGACGATACAATTCCTCGGCTTCGAGATCGACTCGACGACGTGCACTCTGAGGCTACCAACCTCAAAGATCGCAACCATTCGCAAGGAGATTCGCAGAGTTTTCCGACTCGATTCCATCCCTCTACGCAACCTGGCCAGGATTGTGGGACTCCTCTCAGCTTCCATTCAAGCCATATTTCCGGGTCCTCTCCACTACAGGGCCATGCAACGACTCAAGGCAAAATACCTTCGCCACAGACCTACCTACGATCAACCCGTCCCGGTGACGACAGAAGTTCGCGAAGAGCTGTCATGGTGGCTGGACAGCATGCAAGCCTGGAACGGCAAGGCCATATTCGGAGACACTCCAGATTTCGTTTTAGAATCAGACGCCAGCTTGTGGGGATGGGGTGCCACCAACGGAACCATCTCCACGGGAGGAGCATGGATGACGCAGGAGCTCTCCATGCACATCAATTGCCTCGAACTCCTAGCAGGATCCTTCGCGATTCGCAGCCTGGCTCGGGAGAGCTCCAATTGTTGCATCCTCCTTCGCATGGACAACATCTCCGCAGTCCAGTACATCAACCGCCTAGGAGGCGCTCGCTCACTCACGCCTACTGTCGGATATCACGAGGAACATCTTCGACTACTGCCTCCCTCGCAACATCACGTTACAAGCGGAATACTTGCCGGGAGAAATCAACCTCACAGCCGACTGGTTCTCTCGCCACTGGAGAGACGTCAGCGACTGGAAGCTGAACACGAGAATCTTCAGGGCCCTGGCAGCCCGGAGGGGTCCCTTTCACCTGGATCTGTTCGCCTCTCTCAACAATCACCAGACTCCGGAGTTCTTCAGCTAGCTTCCGGACCCGGAGAGCAAGGCGACAGACGCTTTTCTCCAACAATGGCCGGCGACAGGAGCCTACGCTTTTCCCCCATTCTCCATGATTGCGAGAACACTACAACAGATGCGGACACAGCAAATCAAACTGGTTCTCATAACGCCCTTGTGGCAGAGTCAACCATGGTTCCCGGACCTCCTGGCCTCCTCCTACATGGATCCTCTCCTCCTTCCATCCTTCCAGGACCTGCTCACGGATCCCAAAGGATGTCTCCACCCGCTCATCCTGGAAGATCGACTACCCCTGGTGGCTTGGTCTCTTTCCGGGGTTCCTGACGAGTCAGCGGACTATCGCAGACTGCTAGGGACCTCTTATGGGACTCATGGGCCCCGGGAACTAGACGCTGCTACCTTTCAGCTTGGGCCTCCTGGTCTACTTGGTGCATGGAACGGGACTCCGATCCATTTACGGCACCTGTTCCCATGATTCTCAATTTTCTTTCCTCCTTGTTTTCTTCTGGCCGCTCTTATCGCTCTATCAACGTCGTTCGCTCCGCGATTTCGGCAGCCCATACTCCCGTCGGGGACCTCCCGGTCGGCAAAGATCCTCTGGTCTGTCGCATACTCCGCAGCATGCGGCTCCGCCGCCCCCCAGCCCCCAAATACCATCACCTTTGGGACGTGGGACTGGTTCTCCGTTTTTTCAGGGATTGGCCTCCGAATGACCGCCTCTCCCTTCGCCAACTATCCGCTAAGTGCGCTTTTCTCCTCTGTCTTGTGTCTTTCCGACGGGTGTCGGACGTTCGGGCCTTTCGATATCGATGCCTTTGAGGTGACCCCTGAAGGAGTCACTTTCCATATCTGTCGTCGCACTAAATCAGGTTCGACATCGGTCTCTTATCCCTTTTTTCCAGACGACCCGCAGCTTTGTGTTGTGTCCACCCTTCGCAGTTATGTTTCGGTTACCTCCTCACTCCGTTCCTCTACGTCGGGTCAACTCCTAGTTTCCTACGTGCGCCCTTACGCCCCAGTCTCTGTCACCACGCTGGCCCGTTGGATCCGCTGGATCCTTTCCCTCACAGGTATAGACCCCGCTTTCGGCGCCCACTCCGTTCGCGGAGAGGCGGCTTCAGCAGCCCTAATGGCAGGGGCGTCCCTTTCGGATATTCTCCGAACGGCGGACTGGTCTAGGGAATCTACTTTCCGTACCTTTTATTTTCGCACTCCCCCTTCTGCTGGGACATCTCTTCTTCAGCGTTAAAATTGCAAAATAGGAAGCCTCCTGTCATGTTTTAAAATTGAAGATTATGCTAGCTTTAGTGTACTAATAATCTTAATTTTAATAAAGACAGGAGGTGAGTATTTTCCCTCCCTTCTATTCCCTACCCTGACTCTTTGGGGGAGTGAATCTCAAGGTGTCGGATATGGGGCTCGAATTTAATAATCTCTCTGTTTTGGGACATATTCAGAATTTCTCACCCTAAGTATTGCCTCCCTGACGGGCAGTTCTTAGTTGTATTACATACTTACACCTACCATACATTTAGCCACTAGATAATTTGCACGCTATTTGTAATGATTTAATTTTACACTATTCCGTTAAAGCCCATAAGCGTGAATAGTTACGATTCTATACCTAACCTATTTTATACTCTCCTTTCAGCGTAACCCTCTTCAGGTCCTCCACTGGTCGCTGGTTTGTTAATCTTACGACCCCATAGGATGAGAGGAGAGCTTCGTTCGGTCTTACCTCCAACCTCGATTACCAGAAGTCTCCTCAAGTTCTGCTCGCCAGAAACCGCTGTTACAGTTTTCGTTGAATTTCTGGATGTTTGAGCTCAACCTGGACTTTGATGTCGCTTTTAGAAAGAGGAAGTGTACAGGCAGCATGACCCTTATATACTATGCGGCGGAGTGATCTACTTGTTACTCTTTACATTTTTTTCTTTACTGCTGTGGAGTTAGTAAAGAGAGTTAATGCAAAATACTCGCCTCCTGTCTTTATTAAAATTAAGATTATTAGTACACTAAAGCTAGCATAATCTTCAATTTATAGGATCATCAAGAACTTCAAGGAAAGAGGTTCAATTCTTGTTAAGAAGGCTTCAGGGCGTCCAAGAAAGTCCAGCAAGCGCCAGGATCGTCTCCTAAAGAGGATTCAGCTGCGGGATCGGAGTGCCACCAGTGCTGAGTTTGCTCAGAAATGGCAGCAGGCAGGTGTGAGCGCATCTGCACGCACAGTGAGGCGAAGACTTTTGGAAGATGGCATAGTGTCAAGAAGGGCAGCAAAGAAGCCACTTCTCTCCAAAAAAAACATCAGGGACAGATTGATCTTCTGCAGAAAGTATGGTGAATGGACTGCTGAGGACTGGGGCAAAGTCATATTCTCCGATGAAGCCTCTTTCCAATTGTTTGGGGCATCTGGAAAAAGGCTTGTCCGGAGAAGAAAAGGTGAGCACTACCATCAGTCCTGTGTCATGCCAACTGTAAAGCATCCTGAGACCATTCATGTGTGGGGTTGCTTCTCATCCAAGGGAGTGGGCTCACTCACAATTTTCCCCAAAAACACAGCCATGAATAAAGAATGATACCAAAACACCCTCCAACAACAACTTCTTCCAACAATCTAACAACAATTTGGTGAAGAACAATGCATTTTCCAGCACGATGGAGCACCGTGCCATAAGGCAAAAGTGATAACTAAGTGGCTCGGGGACCAAAACGCTGACATTTTGGGTCCATGGCCTGGAAACTCCCCAGATCTTAATCCCATTGAGAACTTGTGGTCAATCCTCAAGAGGCGGGTGGACAAACAAAAACCCACTAATTCTGACAAACTCCAAGAAGTGATTATGAAAGAATGGGTTGCTATCAGTCAGGAATTGGCCCAGAAGTTGATTAAGAGCATGCCCAGTCGAATTGCAGAGGTCCTGAAAAAGAAGGGCCAACACTGCAAATACTGACTCTTTGCATAAATGTCATGTAATTGTCGATAAAAGCCTTTGAAACGTATGAAGTGCGTGTAATTATATTTCACTACATCACAGAAACAACTGAAACAAAGATCTAAAAGCAGTTTAGCAGCAAACTTTGTGAAAACTAATATTTGTGTCATTCTCAAAACTTTTGGCCACGACTGTAAGGTAATCTAAGAAGAATATGAAATATAGAGTGTGTTGGAGAGGGTGGCACCATAAGGGTAGGGTAAAAGCATACATAAAGGATAATTGATATATATCAGGATATAGGTTTGATCTGGGGTATGCAGTATGTAGTGGTGAATGTTGGTTACGGTATAAACTAAGAGTATAGAAGGAGCTTTAGGATGAGGTGGAGAGCAGTCATAAGGTGTAGGTAAGTGCTAGTAGCAATCGGTAGTCCATATTAGTAGTGTAGGCAGAGCGTTAGGGTAGAGCAGAGACTAGTCATAAGGTTGGATAAATACCTTTGGCGTTCAGAAGCCATAGTGTGCTTGGAAATGGGAGCGTAACATGGCTCTGTTGGCTTAAAAAGGAGCTTGAGGTCTGAGCATTCGGGGGGTGACGTCACAGAGAGTTGCGTTACCACGACGAAGTGTACGTGCGCAGGCGGAGTGGAAGTACTGGCAGGTAGTTGAGAAGGAAAAGGGCAAGTTATGGTATTGGTATAGAGATCATAATATTGTAGCGATGTGTAACAAATCATTTGTATAAGGTTTGGTCAAAAACTGACAATTCAATTCAACCTCCATTACATCAAACAATTGTAACAATGGTGAGACCACAATAATGGTTCCAGATATCAAGTTATATACCAAATGAATGTGCCTATCATTAAATAAAAAGTCCTATGAATTGAGGCATAGATAATGGTCATGTATGGATTGAGGACCATCAACATAAAATGAAAATGAATAATTGAAAATGAATACAAAATTGTAAAATAATACAGTAAGAAAATAATAAGTAGGTTACTCAAAAATTACATTAGTAAAGGGATCAGTAACATAGTGAGAGGGAAGTGGGGTAGGTTAGGATGGGAGGGGAAAGGGAATGAGTAAAGGGAATAAGGAAAAGGAGGAGGGTAGGGCTAGGGAAATTCTCCCCCATGATGACCATACCCCAATCATCGTGTCTGTGGAGGAAAAGAGAATCACTCTTTTTTCAGAAATTAAACAACAAAAATCACACTCTCTATTCAGTCTTCTTGGTGCAAGTGTGTCTAGCCTGTGAATCCAGTAGGATTCTCTTTGTTGTAGGCGTAATGTCCAGTTTCCTCCTCGTCATGGTGATGGTATACGCTCTATGACTTGATAGTGCAATTGGGAAATTTGGTGGTTATGTGTCACGGACGTTCCTGCGACAGGTGGCAGAACAGTGAAACTGGCAATACGTGGTTTGATCTGACAGGTTTTCCTTGTGGATCAATAGGCGCCTGTGTTATTTCTGGTAATGGCCACACCCCTTGCCTCACGTGTTGCTAATGTAGTCATTTAACCATCTTAATTTATAGTTTTTTCTCACAAAATGCTGTGCAGTTTTTAGTTTCAGTTGTGGAAAGCTGGTGTGTGGATCTCGGTGCAGTTCCTGGTGCTTCCATTGCTCATTTGAAGTTAAGTCTTTCCTATCCCTTTTTGTATTTTGTTTGGGTTCTGCATGTTGCATTTACCTATTGTTTGTATTAGGCCTGAAGGAAACTCCTGTTCGTCCTTTCTTTTGGAGGAACAGGTAGTCTCGTCCCTGCCATTAGTACCAGGGTCCTATAGGGCTAGATAGCACTCTAGGTATTCCTGTGCATGAACACACCTACCTTTGGGGTCTGTTCATACTGGTAGTCAGTCAGGATTTTGGTTAGGGTTTTATTTATATATATATATTTTTTATTCTTTAGTTTCTTTTAGTTTGCTTATACCACAGAGTGCCTATTGCTATAACACTATGGAGGGCATTTATTAAAGGGTAACGGTCATATACAGTACAGACCAAAAGTTTGGACACACCTTCTCATTCAAAGAGTTTTCTTTATTTTCATGACTATGAAGGCATCAAAACTATGAATTAACACATGTGGAATTATATACATAACAAACAAGTGTGAAACAACTGAAAATATGTCATATTCTAGGTTCTTCAAAGTAGCCACCTTTTGCTTTGATTACAATTTTGCACACTCTTGGCATTCTCTTGATGAGTTTCAAGAGGTAGTCCCCTGAAATGGTCTTCCAACAGTCTTGAAGGAGTTCCCAGAGATGCTTAACACTTGTTGGCCCTTTTGCCTTCACTCTGCGGTCCAGCTCACCCCAAACCATCTCGATTGGGTTCAGGTCCGGTGACTGTGGAGGCCAGGTCATCTGGTGCAGCACCCCATCACTCTCCTTCATGGTCAAATAGCCCTTACTTTCAAAGTTTTCCCAATTTTTCGGCTGACTGACTGACCTTCATTTATTAAAGTAATGATGGCCACTCGTTTTTCTTTACATAGCTGCTTTTTGCTTGCCATAATACAAATTCCAACAGTCTATTCAGTAGGACTATCAGCTGTGTATCCACCTGACTTCTCCTCAACGCAAATGATGGTCCCAACCACATTTATAAGGCAAGAAATCCCACTTATTAAACCTGACAGGGCACACCTGTGAAGTGAAAACCATTTCAGGGGACTACCTCTTGAAGCTCATCAAGAGAATGCCAAGAGTGTGCAAAGCAGTAATCAAAGTAAAAGGTGGCTACTTTGAAGAACCTAGAATATGACATATTTTCAGTTGTTTCACACTTGTTTGTTATGTATATAATTCCACATGTGTTAATTCATAGTTTTGATGCCTTCAGTGTGAATCTACAATTTTCATAGTCATGAAAATAAAGAAAACTATTTGAATGAGAAGGTGTGTCCAAACTTTTGGTCTGTACTGTATATATATATATATATATATATATATATATATATATATATCTTTTTTTTTTTAAGTAATTGGATTGGTCTGACTAAGTTTACCTTAGTTCCCTAGTTAATACTTTTGTATAGGTATTAGATTACCTAGTAATTGCAGCATGTTCTTTTCCCCAGGCATTTCAGTGGTGCAGCTAAAACAGCGTTGCTAGGTGTTCTCCGTCTCCTATCTTCTATATACAGATGACGGAGGACGGAGTAGTGGGCAGTCCAAAACACTTGCGCGCTCCCGTCGGACCAGGATAGTGCTGATATATGAGATAAAAATTTGCAATATAAATTTGCGATTAGAGTATTTGCGATCAACTACTCAGGAGGAAGAGGGCGTGTTTAAGTCTGGAGAAAGCCAATTGGTTGGGTTGAGGCTGCGCATTCCCGAGATGAGCCGAATGAATTCTGGTGTAGTTAGGGAGGGAGGTCTTAGCCTCAGGGTTAAGGACATTGTGGCCATCTTGAGAAGATAGTCAGAAAGAAGTTTTGTAAGGAGCGGTTACTATGGACGGAATCTTATTAAACAAGTGGTATGTGAACACAATTATCACCACAGCAGCAACATGTATGAAAATTTAAATTTGAGTGAAAATATTAGTTATCATTTAAGATCGGCGTTTTAGATGCTGGTCTTAATATAGCTGGCAGTGGATCTGCCGAATTTATGAAGAAGCACCAACCTCTAGATAACTTTGGAGTATCCAGCGCCAGTCTGAATGTAACCCAGCTTCCTTGCTGGCTTACATTTAGACCATTTTCTACACACCACCCACACTATGCCCAGTTTTTTAGACCTGGCATGAGAAGGGGAAAAGACGGTGCCAGAAATACGCCTAATATAGGCGTATTTCGGTATAATAAATGACCCCCTATGTTTCTAATAAGTTGTGGCTGAGTCAAGGTTTAATAGGAACTTTACAATATCAGGCCTGAGAGCTGTCATAAGGCTCTTAACTGCTTCACTAACCAAACAGTTCCTGCAGTCTTGTCCCAGGGGGTTTGGTAATCGGAGGAGTCTCCTCATCTAAATAACCTCTTGAATGCCATTGAGGCTGGGACCCGCACCTATATCGAGAACAGAGCAGGCAAAATGGTAGCTGGAGGACTCTAGTCCGGCAACCACCAAGCGCTCTCCCCATAGAAGTGAATGGAAGTGCACCACTCATGACCGGCCACTGCTTCCTTTCACTTCTATGGGCCCGACGGAAACAGCCAAGCCTCGGCTATTTTCGGGGGCCCCATAGAAATAAATTGAGGGCGGCTGCGCCCTCCAATTCTGGGGCTCCATTTAGGAAATAGATGCAGGTCCCAGGGACCCACACAAATCAGACAATGGAGGCATATCCTAGCGATATGCCCCCACTGTCGCAGATGAGACAACCCATTTAATAAACATTTTTTTAGATCATTAGAAACCATACAAAACAGAACACTCTCTACTTAATGAGAAGGACAATATCATTGACAAGTACAAAATTCAGTATCATCTCTCCATACCAAGAAAGTGGTTTCGTTGAGTGACCAACATGGACATAGAATGGTGGTGTGGCGTGTTTAGTACTGCAAAAACTTTTCTATTACTGGCCACCACCACCCTTCCTTTCCTAAAGCCCACCTGGGATGATCAAATCAAACAAGGCTAAAACTGTGCCAAACAGTCTGCAAAATTCTTAGATAAAAGTTTTAGATCCTGCCTCAAACAAATCAGTTTATAATAGCCCAGACATAGATCATCCTTTCTTGGCTTAGGTAGCACCTTAAAGGGAAACTAACCCCAGAACCCAAAAAAAAAAAAAAAAAAAAAGAACAAACAAAACCTACAGTAACTTAAAGGGAACCTGTCACCTCTACTATGCTACTCTCACTGAGCGTTTCTAAATGTTCATTGTGTTACCCTAAACATATAAATTACACTTTTAATTTCATTTGCAGACGAATTCAATAAGTATTATGCATTTTTGTACTTCCCGACTTTTATGCAAATTAACACAACAGAGTCATATCTTACTTGTGTGACCAGAGAAGAGTCATATTTTCAAGCTCTGACTCATCTCAGGTTAATTTGCATATGTGCTAGCAGCCATCTAGCAACCCATGTCCTCAGCTCTATACACAAAATCCAGGTGACAGGTTCCCTTTAATATCCTTATGTGTTTGTAGAGAAAGGTTTATATTTAGTTCTTCTCCTTTAACTTCATGAAGTTATTTAGTGATGTCTATCCCTGTACACATTTCTGCAGTATGAGGTACAGTAACTGTACATGTGTAGTGAGATTTAGGTGGGGCTAGGAGAGTAGAAAACAGGGTCATTTATTAACCCCTTCAAGCAACAGCCAGTTTGGACCAAATGCCCATTTTTCAAATCTTAGATGTGTCAGTTTATCTGGTAATAACTTTGGAACACTTACTTATCCAAGCCATTCTGAGAGTGTTTTCTCGTGACATATTATATTTCATGTTACTGGTGAATTCGAGTTGATAATTTCAAAATTAGAATTTCCCTGCCTCTAAGACTGATAGTGATACTTCATAAAATAGTTATTACTTTACATTTCCCTTATGTCTGTATTTATGTTGGCATCATTTTGTAAATATAATATATATATTTTTTTTTTAGGAAGTTAAGAAAATTTTCAAAACTCACTTTTTTAAGGACCCGTTCAGTTATGGAGTCACTTTGTTGGACTTACATAGTAGAAACCATCCATAAGTTACCCCATTTTAGAAACTACACCCCTCAAGTTATTCAAAACTAATTTTACTAACTTTATTAACCATGTAGGTGTTCCACAAGAATTAAAACAAATTGGAGGGAACATTTTAAAATTTCATTTTTTTTGTGGCGATTTTCCATGTAAATCGAATTTTCCTGTAACACAGCAAGGGTTAACAACCCTAAATATTTATTACTCTGATTCTGAAGTTTACAGAAACACCCCATATGTGGTCATAACTTGCTGTATGGGCACACCACAGGGTGCAGAGGGAAAGGAGTGTCATATTGTTAACAGAGGGCAGATTTTGCTGGAATGCTTTTCAGGTGCCATGTCACATTTGAAGAAACCCTGAAGTACCCCTAGAAAAAAAAAAAAAAAAAGGGACCCCATTTTGGAAACTACCCCCTTCAAGAAATAAATCTAGTGGTGAAGTGAATGCTTTGACACAACAAGTGTTTCATAGAATTTAGAAACACATGGCTGTAAAAATTAAAAATTCATTTTTAATTTCCAATATAAAGTTGATTTAACACCAAATTTTTTATTTTCATAAGGGGTAACAGGAGAAACCCCACAATTTGTTATGCATTTTTCCTGAATACGGCAACACCTCATACGTGGCCATAAACCGCTGTTTGGGCGGCACGGAAGCATTCAGAAGGGAATGAGCAGCAACGGGATCTTGTAACATGTAATTTGCTGAAATTTGTTAAGGGCCCTACTTTTTCAGCATAAAATCCCTTTTGTGTTAAAAATAAATGATATTTTGCATCGCTATATACTAAAGTCCATAACATTTATATTTTTTCACCAATGTAGCTTTTTTCACCAATGTGTGGCGGCTTGTTTTTTGCAGGACAGGCTGTAGTGTTTATTGGTATCATTTTGGGGTACATACGACTTTTAGATCATTTGTTATAAAAAAAATTGTGGCGGTGAGATGAGAAAAACAGCAATTCCGTCATTGTTTTTTACATCATTTTTTACGGTATTCACTGTTCGGGATTAGTAACATGATACTTTCATAGATCAGGTTGTTATGGAGGCAGCAATATTGTCACAACCAGACAGCTGAGAAGCTCTGACAGAAGCCTTTCAGAACCTCCTCCTTGAGTTTTCTTTGTTTTGGTTTTCAGTTCCTCATCTCGTTAGTCTCTCTCAGCTGTCATGTAGTTGGACTGATTGCATCCCTTTAAATTCCTCCCCATAATGCATTAGTGTGCGGCTTATACAACTTCCTGGAGTGTGTGTGCATGCTGTTCCTATTTCCCAGTCTTCTACAAGATAAGTGCTGTACATTCATTTGTGATTTTCTGTTTGCTGGATCCCAGATGACCCTGACTCCCTCCGTGTCTAGTGTAGGGAGCCGGTGGTCGTGTCCCCTCACTATTGTAGGGTGTTCAGGTATTATATAGTCGAGGTACGGGGATATGCGATCATCCACCTTTGGGGTGTTCGCATAGGCTGAGCTGTCAGGGATAGTGCCAGGTCTCATGCAGGGGTCTCCCTTTTGTTCCTTAGTTTTGGATCCAGTGAGTCATAGATTCTTTTGCATTGTCTTGTTTCCTGTACACCTTCCGTGACATTATAAGCCGACAAAACCGTCTCAAGCATGGAACCGATTTCACTTTTGGCTGAACGCTTCCAGGGTCTTTCATTGGAGGTAGCTGATCTCCGTAAGACTTTTTCTCAGTTCCAAGTGACCGGTTCAGCTTGCGTTCATAGAGTTTGTTCTGAGCCTAAGATCTCGCTCCCGGAAACGTTCTCCGGGGGTAGTGAGAATTTTGTGTGTTTTAGAGAGGCTTGCAAACTCCATTTTCGCCTTCTTCCCCATTCCTCTGGTGATGAGGAACGGAGGGTGGGGATCATTATATCGCTGCTCAGGGGTAACGCTCAGTCCTGGGCCTTTTCGCTGCCGGAGGGGGCACGGCCCCTCCGTTCAGTGGATGAATTCTTTTTAGCCCTGGGTCAGATATATGATGATCCGGATCGTATTGCTCTGGCTGAGTCTAGACTACGTCTGTTATGCCAGGGTAAACAATCCGCAGAGATATACTGCTCAGAATTTCGGAGATGGGCAGCTGATACTGGTTGGAATGATGCTGCACTCCGAAGTCAATTTTGCCATGGTCTTTTAGAGGGATTGAAAGATGCATTTGCCTTTCATGAGAGGCCTATCTCCTTGGACTCTGCTATGTCTCAGGCTGTTCGTATTGACAGGCGTCTTAGAGAGAGAGGAGAGATCTCTCCTTCCTGTCTCTCTCAGTCCCGGGACAGTGCAGCGGTCTCATTCTGTGCGCAGGGGTCTCAGTCGCTGTCAGCCCCTTCTGAGCAGGAGCCTATGCAGCTGGGGTTGATTGCCTCTGACAATAGAAGATTCAGCCCGCATGGGAGGGTTTGTTTTTGTTGTGGAGGTATAAATCATTTGGCAAATGTTTGTCCCTCTAGGAGATTCAGGCAGTTTTCTGGGAGTAATAAAGAAAGAAAAAGGAAAAAATCTTTTAAAAATGTTCCGTCTGTTACTATTGGCAGGGTTGAGGCGGAAATTGAAGGTTTTCCGTTTGCTTGTAGTTCCCGTTTTGTCCTGCCTACTAGGGTGGCGCTAGAGAGCAAGAGCATTTTTTGTGAGATTTTTGTGGATAGTGGAGCAGCTGTCAATCTCATTGATAATCAATTTGCAATAACTCATGGTTTCCAGGTATGCACTTTGGGAAAGGATAGTCCTGTTTTTGCTATTGATTCCGCTCCCCTTTCTCAGAAATCGTTAAAGGGCATAGTTCACAATATCCGTTTGATTGTGAGTGATACTCATGTTTAGGATGTGTCATGTTTCGTCCTAAACGTGTTGCCTACTCCTCTAGTGTTGGGGCTACCCATGCTCACTAAACATAACCCCACCATTGATTGGCAAGCGAGGCAAATAAATGGTTGGATTAACTTTTGCAGAGAGAATTGCCTCACGACATCTGTTTCTGAGGTTTCTACTAAGACTGTACCACCTTTCCTCTCTGAATTTTCGGATGTCTTCTCTGAGAGTGGAGTTCAGGATTTGCCCCCGCACAGGGAGTACGATTGCCCTATTAATCTCATCCCAGGCGCCAAGCTGCCTAAATCTCGTTTATACAATCTTTCCCAACCTGAGAGGGTCGCTATGCGTGCTTATATCTTTGAGAGTCTGAGAAAAGGACACATACAACCCTCGAAGTCACCTGTTGCCGCTGGTTTTTTCTTTGTTAAGAAAAAAGATGGTTCTTTAAGACCTTGTCTGGATTTCAGGGAGCTGAACAGTATCACTATTCGTGACCCTTATCCGCTTCCTCTGATCCCGGACCTGTTTAACCAGGTTGTTGGGGCTAAAGTCTTTTCCAAATTAGACCTAAGAGGGGCATACAACCTGGTCAGGGTCAGAGAAGGAGAAGAATGGAAGACGGCCTTCAATACCCCTGAGGGCCATTTTGAGAATTTGGTTATGCCTTTTGGTTTGATGAATGCCCCAGCCGTTTTTCAGCATTTCGTGAACAGCATTTTTTATCATTTAATGGGAAAATTTGTATTAGTGTATTTGGATGACATTTTGATTTTTTTCTCCTGATTTCAAAACTCATAAGGAACACCTACGTCAGGTCTTGCTCATCCTGCGGGAGAATAAATTATATGCGAAACTGGAAAAATGTGTGTTTGCGGTTCCAGAAATTGAATTTCTGGGGTTTCTTCTCTCCGCTTCTGGTTTTCGCATGGACCCCGAGAAGGTCCGCGCTGTGCTTGAGTGGGAGCTTCCTGAGAATCAGAAGGCGCTGATGCGTTTTTTGGGCTTTGCCAATTATTACAGGAAGTTTATTTTGAATTATTCCTCTGTTGTTAAACCACTCACTGATATGACCAGAAAGGGGGTAGATTTTTCTTCCTGGTCGGTAGAGGCACGTAAGGCCTTTTCTAATATCAAGAAGAGTTTTGCTTCCACTCCCATCCTGGTACAACCTGATATTTCTTTACCCTTCATAGTTGAGGTTGATGCTTCTGAGGTGGGTGTGGGTGCGGTCTTGTCTCAGGGTTCCTCTCCTGCCAAATGGCGACTGTGTGCCTTTTTCTCGAAGAAACTCTCCTCCGCAGAGAGAAATTACGATGTGGGAGATAGGGAATTGTTGGCCATCAAGTTGGCTTTTGAGGAATGGCGCCATTGGCTAGAGGGAGCCAGACACCCTATCATCGTGTTTACTGACCATAAAAATCTGGCCTACTTGGAGTCAGCCAAGCGTCTGAACCCGAGACAGGCCAGATGGTCTTTGTTCTTTTCAAGGTTTAATTTTGTTGTCACGTTCCGCCATGGGGTTAAGAATGTGAAGGCAGATGCCCTGTCACGTTGTTTTCCGGGAGGTGGGAATTTTGAAGACCCGGGTCCCATTTTGGCTGAAGGTGTGGTGGTCTCTGCTCTTTTTCCTGAATTGGAATAGGAGGTTGTTTGTGCCTCTCGCTTTAAGACACAAGATCTTTAAGGAACACCACGATACGGTCCTTGCTGGGCACCCGGGGGCAAGAGCCACACTGGATCTCATCGCTCAGAGATTCTGGTGGCCTGCGCTTCGTAAGTCGGTTGAGGGTTTTGTGGCAGCCTGCGAGACTTGCGCTCGTGCCAAAGTCCCTCATTCACGGCCATCAGGTCCTCTCCTTCCCTTACCCATTCCTTCCCGTCCTTGGACACATCTGTCCATGGACTTCATAATGGACCTGCCTCGTTCCTCGGGGAAGACTGTGATTCAGGTGGTGGTGGACCGTTTTAGCAAAATGGTGCATTTCATCCCTTTTCCTGGTTTGCCCAATGCTAAGACGCTGGCGCAGGCATTTATTGATCACATTGTCAAATTGCATGGTATTTCTTTCAGACATAGTCTCTGATAGGGGCACGCAGTTTGTTTCCAGATTCTGGAAGGCTTTCTGTTCTCGCTTGGGGGTTCGGTTGTCATTCTCTTCTGCTTTCCACCCGCAGTCGAATGGCCAGACAGAGCGCGTCAATCAGAATCTGGAGACATATCTGCGCTGTTTTGTGGCGGAGAATCAGGAGGATTGGTGTTCTTTTTTGTCCCTTGCTGAGTTTGCTTTAAATAACCGTCGTCAGGAGTCCTCTGATAAGTCACCATTTTTTGGTGCATATGGGTTTCATCCGCAGTTTGGGACTTTCTCAGGAGAGGGGTCTTCTCGTTTACCTGATGAGGACAGATTCTCCTCGTCTTTGTCATCTATTTGGAAAAAGATTCAGGATAATCTAAAGAGCATGAGTGAGAGATATATAAGCGCGTGGCAGATAAGAGACGTGTGCCTGGTCCGGACCTGAATGTTGGTGATCTGGTGTGGTTGTCTACCAAGAATATCAAATTGCAGGTTCCCTCCTGGAAGTTGGGTCCTAGGTTTATTGGGCCTTACAAGATCCTGTCTGTCATCAATCCTGTTGCCTACCGTCTTGATCTTCCTCAGACTTGGAAGATCCATAATGTTTTTCATAAGTCCTTATTGAAACCTTATGTTCAATCCATTGTACCCTCGCCTTTGCCTCCTCCTCCGATTATGGTTGATGGGAATCTTGAATTTCAGGTCTCTAGGATTGTGGATTCTCGTCTTGTCCGCGGTTCTCTCCAGTACCTCGTTCATTGTGAGGGTTATGGTCCTGAGGAGAGGATGTGGGTCCCAGTGATGGACATTAAGGCCACTCGTCTCATCAGGGCTTTCCATAGGTCCCATCCTGAGAAGGTGGGCTCTGAGTGTCCGGAGTCCACTCGTAGAGGGAGGGGTACTGTCACAACCAGACAGCTGAGAAGCTCTGACAGAAGCCTTTCAGAACATCCTCCTTGAGTTTTCTTTGTTTTGGTTTTCAGTTCCTCATCTCGTTAGTCTCTCTCAGCTGTCATGTAGTTGGACTGATTGCATCCCTTTAAATTCCTCCCCATAATGCATTAGTGTACGGCTTATACAACTTCCTGGAGTGTGTGTGCATGCTGTTCCTATTTCCCAGTCTTCTACAAGATAAGTGCTGTACATTCATTTGTGATTTTCTGTTTGCTGGATCCCAGATGACCCTGACTCCCTCCGTGTCTAGTGTAGGGAGCCGGTGGTCGTGTCCCCTCACTATTGTAGGGTGTTCAGGTATTATATAGTCGAGGTACGGGGATATGCGATCATCCACCTTTGGGGTGTTCGCATAGGCTGAGCAGTCAGGGAGAGTGCCAGGTCTCATGCAGGGGTCTCCCTTTTGTTCCTTAGTTTTGGATCCAGTGAGTCATAGATTATTTTGCATTGTCTTGTTTCCTGTACACCTTCCGTGACAAATATCAAGTATGTGTAGATTTTTTATTTATTCATTTTTTAATGATTTATAAAAAAAAAATATTTATTTTAATTTTTTATTTACCTTTTTTTTACTTTTTCATCAGTAGGCCTGATGGCTATACAGTGCATTGCAAAAGTCATCTATTGCAATGCACTGTATTGTCAGTGTTACACTGACACTAAGCCTGATCAGCCTAAGCCTCAGGGTCTGATTATCCTTAGGTACATGGCAGCCCGGACGCCTTTGTAAGGTGTCCGGTTGCCTTGATAACCATCGGGCCACTGCAATCACAGCAGAGGCGGACTGATGGAAAAGAGATGTGGTTAAACGGCCTAGATGTCACGAGTAATGGGAGGGGATAACACCAAATGACACACAGAAGGAACAGACCGGAGTCTAGGCGTCAAAGCTAAGGGAGAGGGATTATGACCTCATAGGAATCCCTAGACTTCTCCCTGACTTCTGCCAGTATGAGTAGACCCTGAAGGTGGAAATACTCATACACCGGAACATAGGCCCTGAAGACCCTGGAAGGCCCTAGGAATGATGGCAGGGAATGAGACTACTGGTTCCTTCCCAGATGAAGGAACCAGCATCTCCCTGAGGCCTAGACAACAACACACACAAGCGAACCACAAAGAGCAAGACAAAATGCACTTAGCTTAAAGCAGAATGGAGGAGCAGGAGATCCAAAGAACAACACACCAGCTCAACCAACTCCAGCAGGAAATATCAACCGCATAGTAAGTAGTGTGAGTCAGAACTAAATAGGGCCTAAGTAATGACTCCAAGCTGCACCTGACAAGGGGTGTGGTCATTACCAAACACAAAACTGAAAGGAAAAAATAGAGAGACTGTCAGATACCCTCAAGTGCCGCCAGTCTCTCCAATCTACTCACCTCTGTCATGGGAGGGTCCATGAAACTAGATCGGTGTCAGCACCGATTTCGGCCGTAGCAGCAGAGTGTCAGCTATAAGTTACAGCTCACACACAATGGCAGCATATGAGAATGATCAGGGGCCTGATTTCAGGCTGTGGAGATCAGTGACAAAATGCCAGTTTCAGACTGTGAAGTGCTCTGATTGGTTAGTCTTCTCCGATGTCTCTGCTCTTTATAGTGTCACTGCCCCGGTAAGCAGTTTGAATGTGACTTGCAATTTGGATCTAAGTTACATCCAAATGCGTGAAGGGGTTAAGACCGGCATTTTAGACCTGCAATGGCGGTGGATCGCTGAAGGTATGAAGAGGTGCAGGCCTCTACATAACTTTGCCGCATCCACCTCTGCTTCGAAATTTAAGCCAGCTTCCTTGCCGGCTTACATGAAGACCATTTTCTACGTCTAATACAGGCGCACAAAATGATGAATGAGATGGGCCTACCAGCCTGTCCCCTTCCCCACCCATTTTATTTAGATCTGGTGTGAGCCGGGAAAAGTCGCAGGTTGAGGTGCAACTAACCATCGCAACGCAATCTGCGCCTGAAATATGCCTAATATAGGCGTATTTCAGGTTACTAAATGACCCCCTTAGTTCTGGAACAGAGAGCTCAGCTCCATTGAAGACATCATCAGGGTAAGATGTGTCTTGTCTATTTTTATCATACGGGTGTCAGCGGAGTGCCATGTTGGATGCTGGTCAATAGGGGCTTGCTCATTTGTTTCTCTGTGACTATTACTTATCTTTGTATATCTTTGTGTAGATATATTCATCTTTTCATAGTTTATTAAACTCTTTATGCACCTACAGATGTAGTAGAGTTAACACACATGGTTTAAGAGACGTGTTATCTAAACTAAATGCGTTAAGAAACACCTTCAATTGCTTTTGTTTCAAGATAACGTGATGAGTTAAAAAAAAAAATAGTTAAGAGTTTGTGTGTTAACCCTGCTACATCTGTAAGTCATGTTAAGGGTCCATTCACACGTCCGTTTTTTCTTTCCTGATCTGTTCCGTTTTTTGCTGAACAGATCTGGACCCATTCATTTTCAATGGGTCCTGGAAAAAAACGGACAGCTTTTTTTCAGGACCCATTGAAAATGAATGGGTCCAGATCTGGTCCAGATCTGTTCAGCAAAAAACGGAACAGATCAGGAAAGAAAAAACGGACGTGTGAATGGACCCTAAGTCTATTTTTTCCCGAACTTCTGATCTCATGATGATAGTTTTATTTGCTCTTGTATCGTAAGATATCACATATATAGACCTTTGAAAATAAAAGCACTGCACTGTTCTCTCAGGCTGTACCTATGTCATCTCCCACTCCCTATTCCTCTCTAAGCCAGGAAGAGACAGAAAGTTTAGGCTGGGTTTAGAATGGATATTTTTTGTCTACACAGTGAGCGTGGCTATTTTGTTGGAAGGAATTTTCTAGTTATTAATAGTAAAAAATAGATTTGGTATTGGTGCCAGCCATAGTGCCAATAGTACTAGCTAGCGTATATACACATTACCAGCCATAGTGCATACAGCTAAATATCTCATCTGCCCAGTTACAAAGTGATAATTTCTCTTTTCTCTTTGCAGATTTGCTTTTCAGCAACTTTGGAAAGCTGGGCAGCATGTGGAGCTGGGGGGCATGCAGGAAATCAAACTACATATACAGCATATAGTTACAGTTGTCCTATTATATTTATGGATATACAGGGTCATTTATCAGATTGGTGTAAAGTAGAACTAGCTTAGATGTCCATAGATGCCACCTTTCATTTTGACCACCAGATGCCACCTTTCATTTTGGACAGTTCATTTGGTATATACAGAAAGTATGTACCAAATGTGGCCTCCATTATATCTCTGCAGGGCTGTTACTCAGCTTTCATGGACTGCTGAAATTCAAATATGCCTAGTTTTGTAGTGATAAATCCCTTCATATAGCTAGACCAACGTGTCGATCAGTGCTGTGGAAAAGCTGGGTAACAACACTGTATTATTGTATTAACATATTATGTTACAAATGTTAATAATCTGTTGTTGATATATTGTGTGAATCTATTATATCTAACTAACGTACCATATGATAGGTTCACACAATATATCAGGGCAGCATTGTGTGTATTTTATACCGTATAAACAATATGCCCCCATCAACACTCCAAAGAGGATGTTCCGCGAGATAAGCCTATTTATGAATTGGCAAATCCCCAGTATTGTAGAGTACCTAGCTAGATTTGCTAGACAGGAGCCTGGAAAATCATGGTAAGAATCCCTGTGACAAATCCTCCATGCCGTAGCATAGCTAGACAGATTTGTCATTTAGGGTCCCAAGATGGTGTATTTTTTAAAATACTGATTGGTTCTGCCCCTTTAATTCTTTTCCCTTTTATTATTAAAATGTTGTGTAATGATGTGCCTTGTAATCTAGTACCCATCCCCCATTGTGCTGATAAGACCACATTCTTGACTGATCTCAGGGACATGCATGCTGGAGCTGTAAAAAGGACTGTTAAATAGTAAGTCTACCTAAATAGATCCTTCTCCTTACTTGTAAACAGTGCCACAGCTAGTCATATTTGCATTTCAAAGTCCTGGGAATGCTGAATTAAAACCATCCAGAACTGTAATAAACAGAAGAATACTAACTCTACCAAGATAAACCCCCTCCTATTCCTGAACAGTGCAATAGCTAGGCAGATTTAACAGTGAGAAATGTGAAGTTTATATATTAGCACAAGTGCTTTATTTATAACCATACAGGTCTGTACTTTTCTGTAATGTCCTTCATGATCCTGGGGCTGCTTCTATGTGAGAAAGAGAAGGTTAGGAAGGAGAGTATCCTTTACTTTCTGTGTGCAGTGGATAAGGGATGGTGTTCACCCACCAGATCTGGGAGAAGTGCAAACTAAAGACAAAGCCTACAGAGGGAAAAACCGATAATGCCACATAAGTCATATGAAGAAAAAGTGTTGTTTCTCAAGCACACATACTCTACTACTGATTGATGCAAAGTTTATTGAAAGGTTAGGTATGCTTAAAGGTTTACCTATGGGTAGGTGCCTGAGCAATAGGTTCTTTTTCCCTAATGTCCTACAAAGGTGGGCTGCTTCTATGTTCATCTGCCTATGTACGCTTCCTAGGTTTGACCACTTGCTGACTAAGCTGAACTCTGCATGATCACTGTATTAACCCTGAACTGCCTGTCCTGACCTAGGACTGTTTATTACATTGCACAAACTCTGCCTTCCCTAATCTTGGACAGTCCCTGAATACATTTTTTGCCTGATACCTTGGTGCTCCTCAACTGTGTTTCTTGACCACCATGGGTCAGCAGTGATTTGAACAGAAAACAGTTGAAGAGGAGGGTCTTAGTTATGAAGAAAGATTAAAAGAATTGAATTTATTTAGTCTTGAGAATGATAACCTACCTAAGACAATCGCCCAAAAAAAAAAAAATGAAAAAGAAAATATGGCTTTCAGACTATGGATACACTAAAACATGTTTTGTTTTTTTTGTTTAAAAAATTATATTAGTGTATAAAACTTAAATAAAGAAAAAAAAGTATACATATTAGATAGATATGAACGCATCCGTAACAACCTTCTCTATAAAAATATCACATCATTTAACCCCTCAGATGAACACCGTAAAATAATAATAATAATAAACCGGTGTCAAATAAGCCATTTGTGTCACAGCCACTATCTCTGGCTGGGACCTTCTGTCATTGCTTGTTCGGCGCTTCTCGCTGAAGTTCCGTTCCTGTGTCATTTGTGGTTCTTTATGGGTTAACTCCCCTGTGTTCCTATTAGGAGTTAATCCTCTGTCTGCTCCATGGGTGTGGTCTCTCTGCTGCACCCATGGAACCTGTATTTAAGACTGAGGTTTCCTCAGTTCTGTTTCAGCTCTCCTGGTGTGTGTTGTCTTGTCCTGCTCCTGGTTTGTACTTTCTCTCCCATGCTGCTGACCCATGGGATCCGTGTCTGTCTGTGCTCTGTGGGTTTCCCTACTTGTTCATTAACGTCGTCTGTCTGTTATCTGTTCTGCTAGTTATGTTTTAGTTACTTTGTGTTTATTCTGATGTCTGTGTTCAGCAAGCCTTTGCAGCAGAGTGGCATGACAAGGCCATGCAGTTTACTACTGGTGGAGCAAGTCCTTCTCTGCTTATTGCCACTCCTGCTCCCTTGCGTGAACTCCTGTTTGTATTATTAGTTGCCCTGTTTTGTATTCATATGTCTGTGTTCAGCAAGCCTTTGCAGCAGAGTGGCATGACAAGGCCATGCAGTTTACTACTGGTGGAGCAAGTCCTTCTCTGCTCATTGCCACTCCTGCTCCCTTGCGTGAACTCCTGTTTGTATTATTAGTTGCCCTGTTTTGTATTCATATGTCTGTGTTCAGCAAGCCTTTGCAGCAGAGTGGCATGACAAGGCCATGCAGTTTACTACTGGTGGAGCAAGTCCTTCCCTGCTCATTGCCACTCCTGCTCCCTTGCGTGAACTCCTGTTTGTATTATTAGTTGCCCTGTTTTGTATTCATATGTCTGTGTTCAGCAAGCCTTTGCAGCAGAGTGGCATGACAAGGCCATGCAGTTTACTACTGGTGGAGCAAGTCCTTCTCTGCTCATTGCCACTCCTGCTCCCTTGCGTGAACTCCTGCTTGTATCATTAGTTGCTCTGTTTTGTATTTGCCTGTATGTTATGTATGCCTATGTGCCGTCGGTACCTTCTGGTACCTGTTGTCCATTCGCTCCTGCTATCACTGTCTAGGTCACGCTCCAGAGTGGACCCTGGCAACTTCCTGCGGCTAAGTCTAACCCTACCATCTAGGGCTCTAGTGAAAACCAGGAGTTGCTTAGTTACGCCCCTCTGGAGTATTACTAGACAGTGGCGCAGTGGGGGTTTTCTCTCACTGTGCTGACGGTACATAGAGCTCATGTTTTATCTGTGCTGCTTTCCGTGTTTCTGTTTGTGCAATAAACTCTTATGTGTCTGTACCTGATTTCCGTTTATTGCTTGACGACGCGGTGGTCTCTCCTGGGACCTCCAACTCGTGACAATTTGTTTATCACCTTACATCACAAAAAGTGTAATACCAAGCAATGAAAAAGTCATAAGCACCCCAAAATCATACCAATCAAACAGTCATCTCATTCCGCCAAAAATGAGCCCCTATATAAGACAATTGCCCAAAAAATAAAAATAAAACTATGGCTCTCAGAATATGGAGACACTAAAACATGATTTTTTTTTTGTTTCAAAAAAAGCAACCAAAAATCATCTGCACTCTAAAATAGTACCAACAAAACTGCCACCTTTTCCAAAATGGAGTCACTTTTTTGGAGTTTCTACTTTAGGGGTGCATCAGGGGGTCTTCAAATGTGACATGGCAACTTAAAATTATCCCAGTGAAATCTGCCCTCCAAAAACCATATGGCGTTCCTTTCCTTCTGCGCCCTGCCGTGTGCCTTTACAGCAGTTTGCGACCAATATGGGGTGCTTCTGTAAACTACAGAATCAGGGCAATAAATATTGAGTTTTGTTTGGATGTTAATCCTGGCTTTGTTAGCGGAAAAAAATGGAAAATATGCCAAAAAAAGTGAAATTCTGAAGTTTCATAACTATTTTCAATTAATTCTTGTGGAACACCTAAAACGTTAACAAAGTCTGTAAAATCAGATTTGAATACATTGAGGGGTGTAGTTTCTAAAATTGGGTCATTTTTGGGTGGTTTCTATTACGTAAGCCTCACAAAGTGACCTCAGACCTGAAATGGTCCTTAAAAAGTGGGTTTTGGAAATTTTCGGAAAAATTTCAGGATTTGCTTCTAAACTTCTAAGCCTTCTAACGTCCCCAAAAAAAAAACAGCATTCACAAAATGATGCAAACATGAAGTAGACATATGAGAAATATAAAGTAATAACTATTATATGAGGTATCACTATCTGTTTTAAAAGCAGAGAAATTGAAATTTCGAATGTTGCGAATTTTTCCAAATTTTTCGTAAATTTGGTATTTTTTTATAAATAAAAATGAAAAATTTTCATTCAAATTTACCACCGTCATGAAGTACAATATGTGACGAGAAAACAATCTCAGAATGGCTTGGATAAGTAAAAGCGTTTTAAAGTTATCACCACATAAAGTGACACATCAGATTTACTAAAATCAGTCTGGTCCTTAGAGTGGAAAATGACTTGGTCCTTAACCAGGAGCCATTTCTTCAAAATCTAAATACTATGTCTGCTCATTTGGCACCTTCCATTCGGGCTACATCTGCACAAGCCGCAGCGTCTGCACTGCTACCACATCCAGCTTCCCCCTTTGGAGGTTCTAGTCTGTATTTGCCTCTCCAGCTGTTATAAGGGGGATCCTGAATCAGTGTACCACTCATTTTGATTTGCTCACTCATCAGTTTACCACTGACTGATCTATGGTTGCCTTCCAGGTTTCCCTCCTGTCCGGTGAAGCTCCTGTCTGGGCCACTCCCCTCTGGGAACAGGATGACTCCTTAACATAAATTGACCTACAGTTTATAGAGCTACTGTCAACTTTCTGCAACATAATTGAGGAATCTAGCTGAACAGCTTCTGCAGCCTTGTCTTTGCTCCAACTACAGGTACATTAGGTAAATCTAAAAATGGGACAATAAACTATACAGTTCAATACTCTACTCTTGCTATCCTGGAACAACAAGTCCCTGGTGGTTGCCTTCTTTGAAAACTTTCTAATTGATGACCTATCCTCTGGATAGGTCATTAGTATCGGATTGGTGAGGGTCCAAAACCCGGGAACATCCTGCTGATAAGCAGTGACTTCTCTCTGCTTTTTCTAGGCCAGTGATGACACTAGGCGATCACATGGCCTAGGAGTAGCTCAGGCGAGCTGCAATAACAAGCACAGCCGCTATATAGTGCTGTGCTTGGTAAGCTGGGAGAAGGCAGCGGCACTCACTCACTCGCTGCCTTCTCAAAACAGCTGATCGGCGGGGTCCTGGGTGTCCTGTACTGATACAATTTATGTATGTAATTTGTGAAGACATTTCCCCTCTTAGAGAGAAACTCCAATGCTACCCCAACATATCAGACTCTCACCTACAGTGGAATCCTTCAAAAGAAACCTAAAACCCCACCTCTTCAGACAAGTCTACAACCAGTGACCCTGGGGGAAATGGGTTGAAAGGAAAAGGGGAAAACACAGGAACCGCTCATATACAATAATAGGGGGAGATGAGAGGCAGAGCTGACTGGGGAAGATAAGGCGTTTGGGGATAAAGATGTCAGCTATAAAACAGCACATATGAAAAGTCAATAAATATGAATATAAATATAAATCAATAAAATTAAATGTAAATATAGATATAAATGACAATAATACATGGGCATAAGAAATAAACAATTGAATCACAAATAAATAATAATAAATTGATGTAGAATAAAAAGATGTTGAATAAAAATGGATGCTAAATGACCTGGACACTTAAAATGTGACTAAAACTATCTGAATAGTTAAATTAATTTCCCAGATTAAGTAAAAAATAGGCAGGCACTCTATACCTGGTTTCATAGGATATTTATTAGTAGTTAATTAATAAAAGGTAGATGGTATATAGGCTGTTGATTTATTTATTAAAATTGGCAATTAAGATGGTGGCTGTTTTTTTCTTTTTTTTAAAGGTGGAATTGGGGAGTAAAGGATGGGTTGTGATGGTAGTACGATTTGTTTAAAAGTAATAATCCATGGGATTAATTCCATGGAATTAATCATTTAATCTACCATCTACAAGGACACCCAAATCCTTCTCTATAAGTGACTCTCCCAGTGTTACATCACCTAGGACATATGAAGCACAGATTATTACTACCAAAATGCATAACTTTACATTTATTCACATTGAACCTCATTTGCCAAGTTGATGCCCAATCACACAGAGTGTTAAAGTCAGCTTGTATTTTATGGACATCTTCCATAGACTGCACAGTACTATATAGCTGTGTCATCTGCAAAAATAGATATGGTGCTATTAATCCTGTCCTCAATATCATTAATAAATAAATTAAATAATAGTGGGTCCAGCACTGAACCTTGGGGTAACACCACTTATAACCCGGGACCATTCTGAATAGGAATCATTGACCACAACTCTCAGGACACGGTCCTTCAGCCAGTTTCCAATCTAATTACAAACTATACTTTCCAAGCCTATAGATCTTACTTTATCTATTAAACGTCTATGAGGGACAGTATCAAAAGCCTTTGCAAAATCCAGAAACACTACATCCACAGCCGCTCCTCTGTCCAGGCTTCTACTCACCTCCTCATAAAAACAAATCAGGTTAGTCTGACAAATTCTGTCCTTGGTAAACCGATGTTGGTTATCACTTATAATATTATTTACAGTCACATACTCCTGTATATAGTCCCTTAAGAGTCCTTCAAACATTTTTCCCACAACAGAAGTTAAACTAACTGGTCTTTAATTACCTGTGAAGGACCTCGATCCTTTTTTGAATATGGGCACCACATTTGCCTTGCGCCAATCACTTGGCACTCTACCAGTATCTAGAGAATCTTTAAAAATTATAAACAGGGGCACAGCAATGACTGAACTGAGCTCTAAGTACTCTTGGGTGTAATCCATCTGGACCCGGAGCATTGTTCACATTTACCTTATTTAACTTATCTTTGACCATATCTACAGTTAGCCAATTGAGTATATTACTGGATGTACTAACAGCCCCAGCACCATAGACATCAGCTCCTTTCTCTTCTTTTGTATATACAGAGTTAAAAAAAAACATTTAGTAACTGCCTTTTCCTTTTCTTCAGTGACTTACCCCCCTTTGCCATTATATAGGGGACAGACCTGCTCGGACGTTGGTTTTTTAGCATTTATATATTTAAAGAGGACCTTTCATCTGAATCAAGTAAGTAAACTGAATATACATACATGGAGAGCGGCGCCCAGGGATCCCCCTGCACTTACTATTATCCCCGGGCGCCGCTCTGTTCTCCTGTTATAGGCTCCGGTAAAGTCATAGTTAGGCTCCACCCATTTGAGCCTGCCGCGGTCTCCTTCTCCTATGCTGTAGCGCTGGCCAATCGCAGCGCTCAGCTCTTAGCCATGCTATGAGCTGAGCGCTGTGATTGGCCAGCGCTACAACATAGGAGAAAGAGACGCCGGCAGGCTCAAATGGGTGGAGCCTAACTATGACTTTACCGGAGCCTATAACAGGAGAACGGAGCGGCGCCCGGGGATAATAGTAAGTGCAGGGGGATCCCTGGGCGCCGCTCTCCATGTATGTATATTCAGTTTACTTACTTGATTCAGATGAAAGGTCCTCTTTAAAGAATTTTTGGGGATTTGTTTTGCTCTCTTTTGCTACCTGCTGTTCGTTTTGTACTTTTGCTAATTTTATCTCCTTTATACAGATTTTATTAAGCCATTCAAATGCTACAGCTGACCCCTCAGATTTGTATTTTTTAAATGACCTTTTTTATGTCTTTTATTGCCCTTTTTACAATAGCTGTAAGCCATGGGGGGTTTAATTTTAGCCATTTATACTTGTTACCTAAAGGAATAAATGTTTTAGTGCAATTACTCAATGTGGATTTAAAGCTCTCCCATTTATCCTCAATAATATTATGTAAGTAAATAGGCCACAGTACTCTTTTCAATAAAAGGCAAGGGTGGGTCCACGTCCGGGTTGTGTTCTGTAGCTCCACCTCAAGAACTGTAGGTATCACACAAATATTTAGACAGCACAACTTAAGTGATGATAATTAATGGTTTTATTTCACTTCATATTATTTCAGCCGGAGTAAGTGGTATATCAGTTGCAACGTTTCGGGCTAACAATCGCCCTTCATCAGGCTGACAAGACATAATATATAGAAAAAGAAAGTTCATATGGCAGAAATAAATCATAAATTCGTAATACATGATTATATACACTGCTCAAAAAAATAAAGGGAACACTTAAACAACACAATGTAACTCCAAGTCAATCACACTTCTGTGAAATTAAACTGTCCACTTAGGAAGCAACACTGAGTGACAATCAATTTCACATGCTGTTGTGCAAATGGGATAGACAACAGGTAGAAATTATAGGCAATTAGCAAGACACCCCCAATAAAGGAGTGGTTCTGCAGGTGGTGACCACAGACCACTTCTCAGTTCCTATGCTTCCTGGCTGATGTTTTGGTCACTTTTGAATGCTGGCGGTGCTTTCACTCTAGTGGTGGCATGAGACTGAGTCTACAACCCACACAAGTGGCTCAGGTAGTGCAGCTTATCCAGGATGGCACATCAATGCGAGCTGTGGCAAGAAGGTTTGCTGTGTCTGTCAGCGTAGTGTCCAGAGCATGGAGGCGCTACCAGGAGAAAATCCAGTACATCAGGAGACGTGGAGGAGGCCGTAGGAGGGCAACCCAGCAGCAGGACCGCTACCTCCGTCTTTGTGCAAGGAGGAACAGGAGGAGCACTGCCAGAGCCCTGCAAAATGACCTCCAGCAGGCCACAAATGTGCATGTGTCTGCTCAAACGGTCAGAAACAGACTCCCTGAGGGTGATATGAGGGCCCGACGTCCACAGGTGGGGGTTATGCTTACAGCCCAACACTGTGCAGGATGTTTGGCATTTGCCAGAGAACACCAAGATTGGCAAATTCGCCATTGGCGCCCTGTGCTCTTCACAGATGAAAGCAGGTTCACACTGAGCACATGTGACAGAGTCTGGAGACGCCGTGGAGAACGTTCTGCTGCCTGCAGAACCTGCAAGACAAAGGCATTGATGCTATGGACTGGCCCGCCCGTTCCCCAGACCTGAATCCAATTGAGCACATCTGGGACATCATGTCTCGCTCTATTCACCAACGTCACGTTGCACCACAGACTGTCCAGGAGTTGGCAGATGCTTTAGTCCAGGTCTGGGAGGAGATCCCTCAGGAGACCGGCCGCCACCTCATCAGGAGCATGCACAGGCGTTGTAGGCAGGTCATACAGGCACGTGGAGGCCACACACACTACTGAGCCTCATTTTGACTTGTTTTAAGGACATTACATCAAAGTTGGATCAGCCTGTAGTGTGTTTTTCCACTTTAATTTTGAATGTGACTCCAAATCCAGACCTCCATGGGTTGAAAATTTAGATTTTAATTTTTGTGTGATTTTGTTGTCAGCACATTCAACTATGTAAAGAACAAAGTATTTCAGAAGAATATTTAATTAACTCAGATCTAGGATGTGTTATTTTTGCGTTCCCTTTATTATTTTGAGCAGTGTAGTTAGGTGCACAAGTGCATGATTATACAAATAGTAAGTAAGACATGATTATAAATATTTACGGTCCATACAACAATGTTAACATCACATGATTGGTAAAATAAGTCCTTGTGAATGAGGCAAGGCAGCACTCATACTGTGTCGCCAAGAACATACAACTAGTCCAAGGGCTAAAGGTTAAGTAGCATTGGATGAGACTAGGTTTGGCTGTGTCCAATCAAGGTCTGTAGGTACTAAATCTGTACAAAGTACAAGCTATAGCCAGAGAACATGGGGCACTGAATGGACTCTGGGTGCAATAGCATACAGGGAAAAATATATCTGTTGCAGGAACCGGCCATAGGACAAAGAAGCTGGCGGGGTAGTCAGGACGTGCCCGCGGCAGAAAGAGCTGCCACAGGCCTGCCCTAAGCACCACTCCACCTTGGACGGGTTGAAACAACATGAAGATAAAAAATGGAGAAATATAAGTAAATGTCTCCTAAGGCTACTTTCACACTTGCGTTCAGAGCGGATCCGTCTGGTGTCTGCACAGACGGATCCGCTCCTATAATGCAGACGTTGGGATCCGTTCAGAACGGATCCGTCTGCATTATAGTTCAGAAAAAATTCTAAATGTGAAAGTTATTCAGACGGATCCGTCCAGACTTTACATTGAATGTTAATGGGGGACGGATCCGTTTGAAATTGCACCATATTGAGTCAACTTCAAATGGATCCGTCCCCATTGACTTACATTGTAAGTCTGGACAGATCAGTTTGTCTCCGCACGGCCAGGCGGACACCTGAACGCTGCAAGCTGCGTTCGGATGTCCGCCTGCTGAGCGGAACGGAGGCCAAGCGGAGCCATCCTGATGCATTCTGAGCGGATCTGCATCACTCAGAATGCATTGGGGCCGCTTGTGAGAGCCTTCAAACGGAACTCACAAGCGGAACCCCGAACGCTAGTGTGAAAGTAGCCTAAGAGTGCGTCGTCATACCTCTAGGATAGAACATCCGAAGGTATGGAAGGGGGCCAGAGAGACCAAAGGCACGCATTATGTGGATAAAGAAACAGACTAATGCAGAGAAATATACATATTTGTACACAGATGAAGAGAACTCACCATTCTGAAGACTACAGTGTGCTTACAGCCGGCGCTTAATGTGGTGTGGGAAGTAGCTGCTCCCAGTCTATGCCCTGAAAAGCTGCCCTCAACCCAGGGAAATTAGCCTTTTTAAAATTCAGTGTTTTTGCTCTGCCTGACAGATTGCTTCTTAGAGTTTCAGGGGAAGATAATTATATTGTGGTCACTATTACCTAGTGTTTCTCGAACAGTAACATTTCCAACAAGCTCTGCATCAGAGTATTGCCCCTAGTGGGAGCTTCTACAAACTGGCCCATAAAGTGGTCCTGCAGCAAGTTGAGGAATTTTCTCCCCTTTGCGGTTGAGGCAGAATCATGACCCCAGTCAATATCTGGGAAGTTAAAATCTCCCATTATGACCACTGTACCAGCCTGTGCAGCCCGCTCTATTTGGTTATACAGTTGCGTTTCTATCTCCTCTGTGATGTTAGGGGGTCTTTAGATTACACCAAGTATAATTCTTTCAGTGTTTATATCTCTTTGAACTTCCATCCATAACATTTCCACATCTTCAGCATCCTCCCATAATTGCATCTTTCACACTTGTCTTCAGATCACATACAGGCACACACCACTGCCTTTTATATTAACCCTGTCCTCCCTAAATAGTGTAAAACCCTCAATATTTACAGCCTAGTCATGCGAAGAATCCAACCATGTCTCAGCCACACCAACTATATCTATGTGTTCTTCTAGTACCATAGCCTCCAGCTCCCCCATTTTTCTAGCTAGACTTCTGGCATTTGTGAAAATACATTTTAAATTACTATTACCTGATTGGGATCGCGCGTCACGTGACCTTCTCCACGCTGGCTCAAATGTAAGCGGCCGGCCCAGGAGCCAGAGGTCATGTGATCGGGCCTTGTCATGTGACCTCAGGCTTACAACAACCCGGGAGTATGGGGCCAGAGGTTCGTTCCCTTAGAAATCTGAATGCTGACTAAGGTATAGTGGAGAAGCCGGTGCCTGGTGATCAAGTGATCGGACCAGAGCACATGACTCGGCTGCTTGAGTGTTGTGGGCGAGAAGAGGTGCGTTCCTATGGGAAACTGTACGCTAAGGATTGGAGGAAAATGATATGTCCTGTGATTAGTGTATATCGACAGTTGCCTGTGTTGTATATACAAAAATATAAATACTAATACAAATATAAAATATAAATACCACAAACATAAATGAATGTATCTAAATAGCCGATTAATATTGGAAAGAAGTACCGGTATATTGCCTAAAAAAGAATTTTAGCATATGTAAGAAAATAATGATAAAAAAATAATGCAAAAAATATATACTGTATTTTTTGCCCCATAAGACGCATCTCCCCCCCCCCCCCCAAAAGTGGGGGAAAATGCACCTGCGTCTTATGGGGCGAATACTAATCAAGAGCTTCCATTATGGAAGTGCTGATTAGTACCGGTGGACCGGAAGCGGTGAAAGCGCTATACTCACCTCTTCCTGGTCCTCGGAGCTCTGCTGTGAAGGCTGCGCACATGTGAGGGCGCGTTGTGATCTCACACTGTGCGCGCGCCACACACAGCAGACTGAAAAGGAGGATTACTAAGCGCGGGCGGTGAGGAGCGGCGGCGTCCGGAGCAGGAAAGGTATCGGTAAGTGTTTTTTTTCCGGGGCTGATGGAGGCACTGGGGGCTGAAGAGAGGCATATGGGGGGCTAAAGAGAGGCATATGGGGGCTAAAGAGAGGCATATGGGGGGGCTAAAGAGAGGCATATGGGGGGGCTAAAGAGAGGCATATGGGGGGGCTAAAGAGAGGCATATGGGGGGGCTAAAGAGAGGCATATGGGGGGCTAAAGAGAGGCATATGGGGGGCTAAAGAGAGGCAAATGAGGGCTAAAGAGAGGCATATGGGGGCTGATGAGAGGCATGGGGCTCTTATCTGGGGTCTTCTTGGGGGTCATTCACATTGGGGTTTGAGCTGAGGTCTTATTGGGGGTCTTATCTGAGGTCTTATTAACATTGGGGGTTCTGATTGGTGGACTAACCTGGGATGTAATGAAAAACATTTTTTTCTTAAAGGGCTTCTGTCACCCCACTAAAGTGATTTTTTTTTTTTGTTGGGCTAGTTAAATTTGTTATATTGCGATATATGAAAATATAATGGTGTTACTTACTTTGATCCAGCAGTTTCTTCAAAAAACAAAGTTTTATAATATGTAAATTCGGTCTCTACCAGCAAGTAGGGCGGCTACTTGCTGGTAGCTGCTGCAGAAAACCGCCCCCTCGTCGTGTTGATTGACAGGGCCAGCCGGGATCTCCTCCTCCGGCAAGCCCTGTCGGCATTTCAAAAATCGCGCGCCTGTGTTTATTCGGCGCAGGCGCTCTGAGATGAGGAGGCTCGTCTCCTCAGCACTCCCTTAGTGCGCCTGCGCCGATGACGTCTTCTATTTCGGTGATGTCATCGGCGCAGGGAGTTCTGAGGAGACGAGCCTCCTCATCTCAGAGCGCCTGCGCCGAATGAACACAGGCGCGCAATTTTTTTGAAATGCCGACAGGGCTGGCCGGAGGAGGAGATCCCGGCTGGCCCTGTCAATCAACACGACGAGGGGGCGGTTTTCTGCAGCAGCTACCAGCAAGTAGCCGCCCTACTTGCTGGTAGAGACCAAATTTACATATTATAAAACTTCGTTTTTTGAAGAAACTGCTGGATCAAAGTAAGTAACACCATTATATTTTCAGATATCGCAATATAACTAATTTAACTAGCCCAAAAAAAATATATCACTTTAGTGGGGTGACAGAAGCCCTTTAATGTCCCCCTCTAAAATCTAGTTGCGTCTTATGGGGCGAAAAATACGGTAAATATATGATAAAGTAACTGAATATGTGAGACACAATGGTAAAAATATGTATAGATTATGATAAAATGTCGTACCTACTGAATGAATCTTGGACGTCTAAAAGAGAAATAAAGGTGGATGGATGACAGAAATGGATGGGAACAAAGCGCTGGAGAGTTCTGAAGTAGCCAGCAATGAGTCCGGATCGAAATCCCATTGAACAACTGTGGAGAGATCTCAAAATTGCTGTTGGGAGAAGGCACCCCTCAAATATGACAGACCTGGAGAAGTTTGAAATCAATTGCTTCTTACACCTCTCAACTGGAATTTTGGACCACTCTTCTTTTGCAGTTATTTTTTCCAAAGTGTGTGCAATCAAATATTAACTTGAGGGTGCCAGTAAATTTGTCCGGCCCATTTTTGGAGTTTTGCATGACATTATCATTTTTGGCTTTTTTTTCCCCTCTGTTTTCTGTGTTGTTTAAATACACAAAAAGGAAATAAACAAAACATGTATAACTACAATAATTTTCTGGAAGAAATACTTCATTTTCTGGAAAAATTTCAGGGGTGCCAACACTTTCAACCATGACTGTACAGAAACAGACCGATCGAAGGCCTGGTCTGAGAGAGTGATCTTGACTAACACCAGGAGTGGGGGGATGAACAGGAGAAGGGGATTGCGAAGAAGTTGCCATGGGGCCCAGTCATTCCTAGGTAAGCCACTGGCTATAGCATTACATCTCTGGTTCTGTACTTCTAACTAAATGTCTGATGCTGGGGTATTCACATTTGTAAGACCCCATATTGCAGTCAAATATCATAGATCTAACTGTGCCAAAAATCCACAAAGTAGACAAGTCCAAAAATCATAGGAAGCCTTGATAAAACTTACCATATTTTTCGCCCCATAAGATGCATTCCCCCCCCCCCCCCCCCCAAGTGGGGGAAAAATGCCCCTGGGTCTTATGGAGCGAATGCTGCCATTTTACATCGCAGACTGCGATGTATCAGTTGGAGGGGGGAGGGATGAGGGGCCGGTGTCATGCAAATGTGGGGGGGGCCCCACCGCTCACTCACTTCCTTAATGCCTAAACATTTTATAATAATAACTTTAATTGAAGTTCCAATCCCCAGCCCCATCTGTACTACTTACTAAATGTCCTGTAGCAAGCAGAGCAGGCACGTGGCATCAGTGAGTTACGGCCGGCCGGCCGCCTGCCCTGCTCTGCCTGCTACAGGACATTTAGTAAGTAGTAAAGATGGGGCTGGGGATCAGAACTTCAAATAAAGTTATTATTATAAAAGGTTTCGGCAATAAAGCAGTGAGCGGCGGGGCCGGAATACAGTGACTGTATGCCACCGGCCCCTCCCACAGGTTTAGTCCGGTATATTAGGGCATCTGTGGATGCCACTATTATGGGGTGGGGGATATGTGGATGGCACTGGTATGGGGTGGGGGATCTGTGGGTGACACATATATAGCAGTGCCATCAACAGATCCACCCCCCATAACAGTGCCATTCACAGATCCCCCTCCATAACAGTGCCATCCACAGATCACCCTCCCATAACAGTGCCACCCACAGATCACCCCTCCCATAATAGTACCATCCACAGATCACCCCCCCCCCATAACAGTGCCATCCACAGATCGCCCCCATAACAGTGCCATCCACCGATCGCCCCCATAACAGTGCCATCCACAGATCCCCCATAGTAGTGTCATACACAGGCCACCATTAGTTCAAAACCCACCAAAAGCACACCTTTTGGTTAAAAATATATATTTTTTCTTATTTTCCGCCTCAAAAACCTAGGTGCGTCTTATGGGCGGGTGCGCCTTATAGGGCGAAAAATACGGTAACCTTTAATATACTGTATTAAAATATACACGCGGAAAAAAAAAACACTTCCAAATGCCAAGATTGCTGGCAATTTGCCCTACTCTATTCCTCCTCTGTAACTGCCTAAATGAGGCTGGCTGATTAAATCAATAAACAACTGTCTGTACAAAAAAGGAATAACACTGCTACAAGTTAAATTTCAATAAACAGCTAACGCTCCTACACCAATAAGCAGACTAATCAACAAAATCCATATGTCTCAACTAGAGATAATTGAACCAGTTTGTAATGAACCGGGTTCACAAAAGAATCTCTATAAAACTTAACCTTTCATATAATGTATTAAAATATACACATGAAAAAAAACACTTCCAAATACCAAGAATGCTGGGAATGCGCCCTACTCTATTCTTCCTCTGCACCTGCCTAAATAAGGCTGGCCACCATAAGGGCAACACTGCACTGGAACCTGGTCTATTAATGCCCTAGTAACCCATAACACAAAGAAATGTGCGAGAAGGGCAAAGAATAAATTAAATAAAAACTGTCTGTATTCTAATGAATAACACTGCTATTTAAATTTCAATAGGCAAATTACATTTCAATAAACAGTTAATGCTTAAAGGGGACCTTTCACCCGGAAAAACATTGTGAACTAAGTATACAGACATGGAGAGCGGCGCCCAGGGATCTCACTGCACTTACAATTATCCCTGGACGCCACTGTGCCCTCCGGTATCTTCGCTCACTTGGTTATAGTAAGCAGAGACTGCCCTTGTTCTGCTGGGCGTCTCCTTCTCCCATGCTGTAGTGCTGGCCAATCGCAGCGCAGAGCTCACAGCCTGGGAGAAAAAAAAAACTCCCAGGCTGTGAGCTCTGCGCTGTGATTGGCCAGCGCTACAGGCTAGAAGGAGGAGACGCCCAGCAGAACAAGGGCAGACTCCGCCTACTATGACCAAGTCCCCTAAGTCTCCGCCTACTATAACCAAGTGAACCAAGATACCGGAGGGCACAGCGGTCGAACGGAGCGGTGCCCATGGATAATAGTAAGTGCAGTGAGATCCCTGGGCGCCGCTGTATATGTCATGATACTTAGTTCACAATGTTTTTCCAGGTGAAAGGTCCTCTTTAACAATAACCAGACTAATCAACAAAATCCATGTCAAGTAGAGATAAGTGAACAAATCGGGTTCGTTACCAATGTTCCAAAGTTGTATACGCCTTTTCTGTTGGGCTATGATGAGGTGGGTGGGTGCATCTCGCAGCGACTGACAGAAAACGATCTTGGGGTACAGTGTACAGTCACGATCAAGCTTCTATCTACTGTCAGATCTACTGTCAGGGACACTGAAGGGAAAGGCTACAATAAAGAATTGTGTAGAATAGAGAAAGGCAGGGAAAGCTGTCAGCCAGGGAGTGAGAAGTGAGGAGCTAAGGCTGGGTGTGCCTGGCAATATGTTCTAGCTGCAATTACTGCCTTTATAGCAGACCATATTAGTCTGTCTTACAATAAACAGGGTAACACTAGTCCGAAATCCAGTAAACAGAAAGTGGCCAAACCCTTTAAGTTTTGAGTGATAACGTGAAATACTATTTCAAAATAAATTTTGGTGCATCTGCAGGGACTTCCATTTATTTATTTTTGTTTGGGAAAATAGCATATTATTGTGTCTTACAATACAAAGGGTAGCGGACTAGCAGTTTATACCAGTCTGACTGATGATGTGAAACACTAGGCCTAAATCCCTATTGGTGTATCTGCAGGCACTTCCAAATTATCATTTTTTTGTTTAAAGAGGACCTTTCACTACAAAAAAAAATCTAAACTAAGCATACAGACACGGAGAGCGGCGCCCAGGGATCTCCCTGCACTTACTATTATCCCTGGGCGCCGCTCCGTTCTCCCGGTATAGGCTCCGGTATCTTCATATTTTCTGCTCAACTGGGTGGAGCCTGCCGGCGTCTCCTTCTCCCTCTCAGGCTATGAGCTGAGCGCTGCGATTGGCCAGCGCTACGCTGGACAATCACAGCGCTCAGCTCATAGCCCGAGAGGTTTTTTTCTCTCTCAGGCTATGAGCTGAGCGCTGCGATTGGCCAGCACTCCAGCCTAGGAGAAGGAGATGCCGGCAGGCTCCACCCAGTTGAGCTGAAAATATGAAGATAGTGGAGCCTATACCGGGAGAACGGAGCTGCGCCCAGGGATAATAGTAAGTGCAGGGAGATCCCTGGGCGCCGCTCTCCATGTCTGCATGCTTAGTTTTGATTTTTTATTGTAGTGAAAGGTCCTCTTTAAGTTTGGGGAAATAGCTTATTAGTGTGTGTTACAATAAAAAGGGTAGCAGACTAGCAGTTTATACCAATCTGAGTGACAATGTGAAATACTAGGCCAAAATTCATGTCAATGCATCTGCATGCACTTCCAATTTATCTTTTTGTGGTTTAAGTTTTGGAAAACAGCATAATAGTGTGTCTTAAAACACAAAGGGTAGAGTTTTATTCCAGTCTGAGTGGTAATGTGACATACTAAACCGTGTTGTTGCATCTCCCAACAGTTCAAGTGTAGGTGTGGTGATGGGTGGAAAATAATTGCACAATAGTTTTGACAACTTGTGTTTTACTAATGCCCAAAAGACATCAGGCCCATATTTGTTAGTGGTGCCATTACTGCATTATTTCCAAAGTCAACTGTCAGTAGCAGTGTCTTTAGTGTGTTTCTGGAAAGGGAAAGACATTGCATTGCGCCTTCCTGTCTTTAACTTCCAGAAAACAGATTTGCAAACCGTTCCATACTTTGTGTGACTGTGTACGTTTAGGCGCAAAAATGTAGGAGTTAAGGAAGAGTTCCAAACGAAAGACCCAGGTTGAGAATGTGGGTAGCAGCAGGATCAGCTATCTCCCCAGAAGTAGTAGTAGCAGTCACAGTTCTGCTAGATTCAGAAAGGCACAACATTATCAGTGAGGAGAAAATGGATAAGATTGCGGACTGGATGGCTCGCTACTCCACTCTGTTTTCAAAAATTCGATTTGAATGTGTAGAATTTTCGCCCAAAAATTGATTTGATCCTAATTAATTTGTGACGAATCGCATTAAAAATAAGCTATTTCCTGGCTGCAGGAAGCCTGTATATAGGTGTACATCACTGTGCATTGCAGTGCATGCATAGCTAGTCCGCTGTGGTAGTCAAACTGTTAGGCCTCTTTCACACGGGAGTCACGTGCGAGGGCCAGACAAGATGCCCATGTTATAAGGGAAAATAATAAAGATCGGGTCCCCATTCGGATCGTCAACTAGCAACCATGCGTGAAAATCGCACTGCATCCGCACTTGCTTGTGGATGCTTGCGATTTTAACACAGCCCCATTCACTTCTATGGGGCCTGCACTGCATGAAAAACGCACAATATAGAGCATGCTGCGATTTTGACGCAACGCACAAGTGATGCGTGAAAATCACCGCTCATGTGCACAGCCCCATAGAAATGAATTCAGTGCGGGTGCAATGCGTTCACCTCACGCATTGCACCCATGCGAAAAACTTGCCCATGTGAAAGGGGCCTTACTGTGTGTCATAATGCCAGGCAGTAGATGGGCGTCACTCTTAGAATCAATTCACACTTCACTTATTTGGTTAGTTATGGGCCAAAACTGGCCAAATAACTGAAGTGTGAACTAAGCCTTACAGGTCAATGTTAGAGTCAGGTATAAAGAACTGTGCAGTGGCCCAAGATTGTACTATACAGTGAAACAGTGCACCCCTTTTACACAGTCAGCTGATTTCACATAGATTTCTACAAAACCTGTTCTGTTACATGCAGATAAAAGTAGTGGCCACATGACGGAGGGAAAGGGTGTCAGTAAGTTTGTGTTGATGTCACTGTTCATTTTTCCCTTCATCTGATCTGTCAAAAGAACAACCCCAAAAAAAATGATCCCGTCTTTGGAGCATCTGCCTACACACGGTCAGCATTTGGTAAGTAATCGATCAGAATGAATATGATACCATGCTGATATTAACCATTCTGGTATAAACTAGGCAAGTGGGTGCCTCCTGTATATGGTAGTACAGGCGAATACCTAGGTTATACCAGCATCATGGTCCATATAACTACAAGATGTATAACTTAAACGAGCTATACATATATAATTATGTACAGGAGAGGAGATGCCCAGGTTATACAGTCAGGTCCATAAATATTCAGGTACATCGACACAATTCTAAAATGTTTGGATCTATACACCACTACAATGGATTTGAAATGAAATGAACAAGATGTGCTTTAACTGCAGACTGTCAGCTTTAATTTGAGGGTATTTACATCAAATCCAAACGGTGTGGGAATTACAACAGTTTGCATATGTGTCTCCCAACTGTTAAGGGGTCAAAAGTAATGGGACAATTGGCTTCTCAGCTGTTCCATGGCCAGGTGTGTGCTATTCCCTCATTATCCCAATTACAATGAGCAGATAAAAGGTCCAGAGTTTATTTCAAGTGTGCTATTTGCAATCTGCTGCTGTCAAATCTCAAGATGAGTTCCAAAGAGCTGTCACTATCAGTGAAGCAAACCATCATTAGGCTGAAAAAACAAAACAAACCCATCAGAGAGATAGCAAAAACATTAGGCGTGGCCAAAAGAACTGTTTGGAACATTCTTAAAAAGAAGGAAGGTGAGCTCAGCAACACCAAAAGACCCAGACGACCACGGAAAACAACTGTGGTGGATGACTGAAGAATTCTTTCCCTGGTGAAGAAAACACCCTTCACAACAGTTGGCCAGATCAAGAACACTCTCCAGGAGGTAGCTGTATGTGTGTCAAAGTCAACAATCAAGAGAAGACTTCACCAAAGTGAATATAGAGGGTTCACCACAAGATGTAAACTATTGCTGAGCCTCAAAAACAGGAAGGCCAAATTAGAGTTTGCCAAACGACATCTAAAAAAGCCTTCACAGTTCTCGAACAACATCCTATGTAAAGATCAGACGAAGATCAACTTGTACCAGAGTGATGGGAAGAGAAGAGTATGGAGAAGGAAAGGAACTGCTCATGATCCTAAGCATACCACCTCTTCAGTGAAGCATGGTGGTGGTAGTGTCATGGCGTGGGCATGTATGGCTGCCAATGGAACTGGTTCTCTTGTATTTATTGATGATGAGACTGCTGACAAAAGCAGCATGATGAATTCTGAAGTGTTTCAGGCAATATTATCTGCTCATATTCAGCCAAATGCTTCAGAACTAATTGGACGGCGCTTCACAGTGCAGAGGGACAATGACCCAAAGCATACTACAAAAGCAACCAAAGAGTTTTTTTAAGGGAAAGAAGTGGAATGTTATGCAATGGCCAAGTCAATCACCTGACTTGAATCCGATTGAGCATGTATTTCACTTGCTGAAGACAAAACTGAAGGGAAAATGCCCCAAGAACAAGCAGGAACTGAAGACAGTTGCAGTAGAGGCCTGGCAGAGCATCACCAGGGATGAAACCCAGCGTCTGGTGATGTCTATGCGTTCCAGACTTCAGGCTGTAATTGACTGCAAAGTATTTGCAACCAGGTATTAAAAAGTGAAAGTTTGATTTATGATTACTATTCTGTCCCATTAATTTTGGTCCCTTAACAAGTGGGAGGCACATATGCAAACTTTTGTAATTCCTACACCGTTCACCTGATTTGTATTTAAATACCCTCGAATTAAAGTCTGCAGTTAAAGCACATCTTGTTCGTTTCATTTCAAATCCATTGTGGTGGTGTATAGAGTCAAACATTTAAGAATTGTGTTGATGTCCCAATATTTATGGACCTGACTGTACCATCATAGTCCATTATCACTATATACAATGCTAGTGCTAGCAGGGAAAAACAATGTGACCGGTGTAGTGTTGCTGAGTGCATTCTAACTCTTATTGCTGATACTAAGCCGACAGCCTGACACTTCCTCTCCTCCTCATAGATTTACCCTAAGGGAAGGGAGAAGAAAAACACCACACTCATTAGAGACTCACTCTTGTCTCTAAGATGGTGCCACTGCCACCTCCGTGTTACCTGGCCCTGCTGCTGCGGGCTCAGTCCTCCTCTTCCAGTTGGAAAAAGGAGGAGGCAGCAGTAGCGCGTCAATATGGGGTAGGCGGCACCCCGCTGCGCCACACACAGAACGTCCTGTAGTAGGACGTAGGAGAAATAAGTGTGGGCATTTTGCCAGCAGGGTGAGCACTAAGCGGACATTAAAAACTTGTGAGCAGGGGCACCTGCCCCCCCACCCCCTCCAGCAGTCATGGCAGTGGAGCGTGAGTGCAGAGGGCCCCCTGGTCAGAACATCATCAGAATGGGCAATGGCACACATAGGCAGCGGCCTACATATGATGTCTCAATAGTAGTTCAGTTTATCCTCCATCTCAGCAGGTGGAAAAAAGGCCCCCATTTTGGACCGGTAGCGAGGGTCTAACATAGTGGAGAACCAGTAGACATCACTCTGCCGAATGGTGATAATACGTCTTTCACTATTCAAGCAGCTCAGAATGTATCTAGTCATTTTCGCAAGGGACTCGGAGGGACTCCCTGCCTCCATCTCCACTGCATACGGTCACAGTGTGTCAGGGTCATCGGCCTGGCCTTCCTAAATCGCCATCCAACTCCTCTTGCTCCTCTCCTGTCATGTGTGCAGATAAACCACCCATTTCCGTATACACTGCTTGAGCATGAATGTCCTCCACCACCAGTTCAGCCCCCACAGGCTCAGTTGGCCGTGAAATGTAGGCGCCACGTCTTCTGGCCAGACAGATTTATCAGCATCTGCTACTGGACGTGAAGGAGTGGAATGACTTCATTTATACCGTAGTCCTGGAGACTGACAAATAAAGTGGTCTCCTCAAAGGGTCTGAGCAAACAGCAGGTATCACACATGAGCTGCCACTGGCTAATGTCAAAAGGTAGTGCTTCAGTCCACCTGCATCATCAAGAAATCGTTCATGGCGTTCCTTTACTCATATAGTCGGTACAACATGTGGAGGGTGGAGTTCCAATGGGTAGAAACATCACATATGAGGCAATGTTGGGGAACGCCATTCTGCCTTTGCAGCTCAAGAAAGACGTGTCTTGCAGGGTAAGAATGGTTGAAGTGCATGCAAAATTTCCTGGCCATTTTCAGGATGTCTTGCAGATGATGGAAGACTTCAGGAACTGCTTTACAACCAGATTGAAAACGTGTGCAATGCAGGGCACGAGTCAGCCCTCCTTGATATAGTGCCAACACAATGTTCTTCCCATTATCGGTGACCATAGTTCCAATCTTCAGTTATCCAGGAGACAGCCTGGATTCGATTTCCTCTTGAAGGACATGGAGCACTTCCCCCCCAGTGTGACTCTGTTCGCCCAGGTAAACCAGGTGCAGAACAGTGTGAAACACCATTCTGCATAGGTGGTATGCTGGAGGAGAACTCCAAATTGTGCCCGCAGTGGAGTTTGAGAACAAGGTGGAGGATATGGAGGCAGAGGAGGACATTGGCGCAGGACTCACAGCTTGAGAACGCGAAGGCGGCACTGCCTTCACTTGGCTAAGTTGCTGGAGTGGCTTGGCAGGAACCACATTTACCCGGGTAGCTGTATATTGTCCTTGACCATAGTTACAGCGCCACACGTCGGCACTGCCGTGAACTTTAGCAGACACCGACAGGCTCTAGGACTGGCACAGCTTCTGCTCAACATATGTGTGCAGGGCTGGTAAAGCCTTTTTGGAGAAGTAATGATGGCTTGGGACTCTCCACCTTGGCTCTGCACAAGCCATCGGTTCTCTGAAAGGTGCAGTCAATCACATGGAAAGGGAGGGACTGTATTACCAGCAATTTGGTCAGGAGCACATTCAGATTCACCGTTGGATGGGAGTGCTCGCCTACTGTTGTCTTTTTGCAATCACCTCAGTGATCGATTGCTGGAAAAATTTGTGAGGAGGAGGAGGGGGAGCATCCGGACCCGTAGATAATGGTAAGAAAACACAGCTCCCTTCTGCTGAGGTGGTGGAGCCTTGACTGCTGGAGAAGGGGTGCGGGCCACTGGTTGATAAAGCGGTTGCTGCGTCAGTCTGTACAATTTTATGCAAGTGGGTGTGGACCCACTGTGCCAATGACTGGCTATACCGTGAATGGGTGTGACTAAGCAACTACCTGGTCTTCACTAGAGCCTCTGATGGTGAGAATAGGCTTGGGCCGTTAGGGTTAGGGTTGTCCCGATACCGATACTAGTATCGGTATCGGGACCGATTCCGAGTTTTCTCGGCGGTACTCAGCCGCCGATACCCCGCCCCGATACATAAATAGAATACTATGGGCGTAACTATGGGCGGGGCCCGGTGCAGTCACTGTACTCTTACACCGGGCCCCGCCGCTCACCGAAGTATTTATAAACGTGAATCCTTATCCTGTTGTTAAGTTGAACTAACGCTGCCCTCTCCCATGTTCCCCTGTATCCCCACAGCACTTACTTAAGCTTCCATAGCAGGCAGAGCAGACGGCAGCAGTAACGTCACTCACTGACGTAGAGCGCCTGCTCCGCCCACTTTATGAATGAAGCAGGCGGAGCAGGCGCGCGACGTCAGTGAGTGACGTTACTGGTGCCGTCCGCTCTGCCTGCTATGGAAGCTTAAGTAAGTGCTGTGGAGATACAGGGGGATACAGGGGAACATGGGAGAGGGCAGCGTTAGTTCAACTTAACAACAGGATAAGGATTCACGTTTATAAATACTTCGGTGAGCGGCGGGGCCCGGTGTATTGGGGGACACTGTTATGAGGGGGATCTGTGGATGACATATAGCAGTGTCATCCACAGATCCTCCCCATAACAGTTCCATCCACAGATCCCCTATAACAGCACCATCCACAGATCCCCCACCAAATAACAATGCCATCCTCAGATCCCCCCACCCCATAACAATGCCATCCACAGATATCCCACCCCATAGCAGTACCATCCACAGATCCCCATAACAGTGCCATCCACAGATCCCCCATAACAGTGCCATCCACAGATCCCCCATAACAGTGCCATCCACAGATCCCCATAACAGTGCCATCCACAGATCCCCCATAACAGCACCATCCACAGATCCCCATAACAGTGCCATCCACAGATCCCCCATAACAGTGCCATCCACAGATCCCCCATAACAGTGCCATCCACAGATCCCCATAACAGTGCCATCCACAGATCCCCATAACAGTGCCATCCACAGATCCCCCATAACAGCACCATCCACAGATCCCCATAACAGCGCCATCCACAGATCCCCCATAACAGTGCCATCCACAGATCCCCCATAACAGTGCCATCCACAGATCCCCCATAACAGTGCCATCCACAGATCCCCCATAACAGTGCCATCCACAGATCCCCCATAACAGTGCCATCCACAGATCCCCCATAACAGTGCCATCCACAGATCCCCATAACAGTGCCATCCACAGATCCCCATAACAGTGCCATCCACAGATCCCCCATAACAGTGCCATCCACAGGTCCCCCATAACAGTGCCATCCACAGATCCCCCACATGACAGTGCGTCATCCACAGATCCACAGATCCCCCAAAACGGTCACATGACATTTAAAAAAAGTATCGGTATTCGGTATCGGTGACTACTTGAAAAAAAGTATCGGTACTTGTACTCGGTCCTAAAAAAGTGGTATCGGGACAACCCTAGTTAGGGTAGTTGCCAAGTGCCACTCCAGAGCAGTCCCCGAGTCAGTGGCAGCTGACCAGGGGGTCAGAGATACCAGTGCAAGCACCGAGAGGAAGAACCTGGTCAGGAAGTCTGAAGTCAGGGCAGGTGGCAAACAAGCAAAATCTATTAACTCTAAGAGCAGGGTCTGGTACACAGAAAAGCATAAACTCCAAAAACACCTTCACACTAAGAACTAGACAAGTGACCAAGATTGCTCAAGCGCCTTCCTGGGGCAGGAAGCGCCTTTAAATACTTCCTGCAATCCAAAGATAGGCTGGGGAGATAGAGGGTGTGTACGTACTGCCTCACAAGGGAGAAGAGACATGCCCATGTGAGCCCTAACAAAAACGACAGGACTCAAGCAGGAAGTAAGCTCTGGCATGGAGCACAGATACAACAGTCAAGCTACCTGCTGCCCGCGCCTGTCAACACAGCGCATGGCAGGAGAGAAAGAGGGAGCCTGGCGCCCGTGCCCCGGGTAGGGGCAGCAGCACTGGCATGGACCGCTGGACAAACATACAATAACATTAGCTTCACGTTTTTTCCAGGCCACTTTATGATGATGCTGCATGTGTTGACGCAGGGCCATGGTGCCAAAATTAGCACCCTGGTCACACTTCATTTTTGCCCACAGATTCCACATACGTTCACGCTGACGTCCTCCGGCAACTTAATAAAAAATTCCCACACCGGAGAGTATGGTATTTTCCCCATACCATTGCATGTCGACTGTCTGCTGCCTCTATGAACCCGTGCACCGCTGAGTAGCAGAGGTCTACCCCAGGCACGTTTGGCTCCATTACTTACACTGTGCCACCCTGCTGACTTACAGTTACTCTAACACCCTGCTAGCTCAGTCACTGCCTCACGTGCAAGCTGCCACCCTCATCCCCTGATAATGATGAAGCACCTTCTTCATCCAACTCCCACATGCGATTGGCTACATCATCATCCACTACTGTCTGCACAGTAAATGAGGCTCCACAGTGTTTTCTGTAGCTGGTCTCCCTAAGATCAGCTATTGTTTTGTTTGAGTAGTCTCCAAGGCATTGCTCCCGGTTAGCCAGAATCCTACTCCACACTGATGAGGGGCAACACCCTGAAACAGCTGTCTGTGGATGGATAACTGGCTTAGGTTTTCCCCGTCACATCCTTAAAGCTTGTAAAAGAGCGGGATCTTGACATAGGGGCCACTTAATATGGTGGATTTGGTGATCTCTGTAATGGGGACACCCCTTTGCTCGGTTTTCCTTCCTTTGAGGGATATCTGGCTTTCACTGTGTTGAAGACCCATAACTGGGGCTCCACGGTTATTTTGCATATCACTGTTTCCCAGGGAGCTCTGCACTTTGGATTGCTGTGTCGAGACTCTTAAATGAGGCTCCACAGTGTTTTCTGTAGCTGGTCTCCCTAAGATCAGCTATTGTTTTGTTTGACTACTGTCTGCACGTCACTGATGTCACCCTCACCAGTATCAGGGCCGCATGCCTGACTGCTCGCAACACCTGCTTCCATGCAATTCTCATCATCACTACTTGCCCGCCTACTGGAGAAAGCAGTGTCTCTCTCCTCCAAATCTTGGCTGGGCAGTAAGTGCTGACTGTCTTCAATAAGCTCCTTCTTGCTGAAAAGTAGAGACGAGTCGACAGCATGCAATACGTCCCGAGCAGAAGGAACAGAAAATGAAAGATCCAGGTTCAGGATAGGTGGGGGCACAGAGCTTGTTCCTGGGCCATGCCAACTAAGCGTGGTGTCAGAGGAACCTACAGACTCCTGTCTGATGTCAGTTGAGATGATGTTGAAGACCGAATCAACCATTCAAGGACAGCTGGGTTGCTGGTCAATACATGACTGATGGATGACACTGGCAGCTCTGGCCTGTCGCTGCGATTGCTGCTACCACTCTCCCTTCTTCCGCCAGCTCCAGAAACATTTTTGTCATTGCCAATTCCCTTAGAAGGCCCTGGAACCTGTCTGTCGGACATACTGTACTATAACAGTTACTGTAAAATAGCAATAGTGTCAGGCAGCAATTTCACCAAATTAAGGATTAACAGATTTACTTAAGTATAAAAGAACATGAACCCCTGTTCTCTTCCCTATAGTGTGTATAAAGCCTTACTATTATATCCCTCCACTATCTCCAAGCTGTTCCTGAACTGATAATTTGTAAATAAACTCTTCCCTAATCACTGTCCCTAGCACCTGTCACATCTCTCCCTGTACTAAGTTCACTGAAGACCAGACAGGATGAGGCTTTTTATAGGGCTGTGACATCACAGGGGCTGGCTATGTGCTGATTGACTGGCTGCGCGGCATTATGGGTGATCCCTTGTTCTCAGGTTTCTTACTTCCTCTATGTAACATGTGCAGCATCCATTTTAGAAAAAAATCTGATTCGTTAAGACGATGCGCAATGAAATTCGGCTTTGCAACGAATCAAATATTTCCTGAAATTCGGATCGAATTCCACTTTGATTTGCTCAACACTAGTCACCGCATTCCTCCTGCTCCTCCTCGTTGCATCAGTGGAGTCCTCTCAGTCTTCACTGTCCATTCCTTTTTGCTAAGAAGTGGCAAGTAAACAACTCCACGCCCTACAGCAGACAGTCAACAGAGTCTCCCCGATAATAACTTGTGTGAGAGCACCATTTGAGCTGCAGTGAGGAGGAGGTTCCCGAAGAACAGCCAGGGCCATGTCTTCTTCGGGATCTGGTGATGTCGCCGATAATGTGGGTGGGTTAGGTCAAAAACATGCCAGAGTGAAGCTAAGCTTGGCTGCCTGTAGCTCTCTGTGAGCAACTCCCGTATGGCGTTTTTTCTCCACAAGGCAGACACAGAAAACCAAAGCTGTGTGCAAGATGTGCAGGATTAAAATAAGATGTGGGTGTTCAAACACAATCATAGGTACAAGAGCTCCACTACAGCATATGAGGTGGCAGCATTCCCAAGCAAGAAATTTTTCATCATCATCACCTTCTTCTCCTACTGCTAAGACTCCTCCTTGTCCTCTGATCTATTGTGAGACATCTATAATGGACCGTTTGGCCATGAAAAAACTTTTCTCCACCAGCAATTATCTTGTATACAAGCTGAACCCCCACCTGGCCATGTTGAGGGTGGTGCAGTTCCTGCCATACCATTTAGCAGTGCATTGTATTCTCACGTGGCAGAGAATACAGGTCACTCCTTGCGATTCTCACTGTGCGGCAAGCTGCACTCCACAGTGGAAACCTGGAGAAGCTGTTAAGGGCAGGGATAGTACATGTCTTTCATGGCCAACTGGGTCAATGTTTTTTTCTGCAGCAGAGAGCCAGTACCCCAGCAACATAGCCAGGTCCTTTTGACCTCCCCACGACTGCATTGGGCTGGCTACTACAGCAGGCACCTATCCTCCTCCATAGACACGCTCCTGTCACCAACAGCAGCAGGGCACAGCATCTGTCTACCATCATGTTCCGTACGGCAGCTGCTGCCTACGTCATGCCACTGCCACCATCATGCCATTGGTGCTTTCTGCCTACTAATATGTCCCGTATGGCAGCTGCTGCTGCCTCAATCATGCTTCAATCCCGGCCACCCTGTATCTGTGCTGCAGTGGTGGCTGTAACCCCTGGAAACGAGTGCAGTATAATGTGATAAAAAAATTAATTAAGACAACAAATGAGACAATATGGAAAATCACAATACATTAGTAAGTGCCTTGTATTAACTTTGTCTACATGATAAATGGCTTTTTCTTGTTGATCTGGGATGGCAGCTTCTGTGCATGCATGTCTATACGTGTTTCTATGGTCTGGGCCACCAGAGAGACCAGCACTTCTTCCTATAGAGGATTGCAGCGGTGGTCGCAATTCCTGTGAAGAAGCACTGCACAATGCAATTGAAAACTTAATCAAGCAGGCAAAGGAGGCAATATGGATAATCACAATACATTAGTAAGTGCCTTGTATTACCTTTTTCTACATGATAAATGCCATTTGCTTTTTTAAGAGAATTCCTTTATTTCCCCCCCCCCCCCTTTCTTTATGGCTTCACTCCTATTCACCCTACTCTGTTCTAAAGATTCCCTACTACTTTGGCAAAGCCCCTGCTTTGTCTCATCCCAACTGTTACCTCCCTCCTCACTTCCATCCTAATCTTGAGTGGGCTCAGGCTGGTCAAATGGGGCCTAGAGAATTTTTATGGTGGCCATGACAATGCTTAGTGCCCCCAAAGGAAGGCCTTGCCGAAACGCGCGTTGGGGTGTGGGTTCTCCTGAGGTGACTATGCTTCATGGGTATGAAAAACCAAGTCAGGGGGCACACCACATAATGAACAGAGTGCAAAAGGCGGTGAAAGGGAACATTAAACAGTATTGACCCAAGAGAGAGTCACTAGAACCACCTTATAAATGCACATCCGACAATAATTCCGTATCAAAAATATATAAAGTTTATTAGACACACCAACAGACACATGAAAAAAATTGTATACAATTAGAACAAAGTGCGGTATGCAATAAATGTGTAACCAGCACATACAGGTCCACTGAGTGGCCAAGACATAGGCAAAAATGATATACCAGCATATACAGAGTTCAATGTAAAATATAAAGCAAATGTAGCATAAGGTGAGACCTCTTAAAAATGCAGACAGACCTGAAATAGGGTCACAATCAAAGAGCCAAACCTACATGAAAAGCTGTTGCAGTGGACCTGAAAAATGTGACAGCGCTGTCACATTTTTCAGGTCCACTGCACCAGCTTTTCATGTAGGTTTGGCTCTTTGATTGTGACCCTATTTCAGGTCTGTCTGCATTTTTAAGAGGTCTCACTTTATGCTACATTTGCTTTATATTTTACATTGAACTCTGTATATGCTGGTATATAATTTTTGCCTATGTCTTGGCCACTCAGTGGACCTGTATGTGCTGGTTACACATTTATTGCATACCGCACTTTGTTCTAATTGTATACAATTTTTTAATGTGTCTGTTGGTGTGTCTAATAAACTTTATATATTTTTGATACGGAATTATTGTCGGATGTGCATTTATAAGGTGGTTCTAGTGACTCTCTCTTGGGTCAATACTGTTTTATGCTTCGTGGGTAGTTTATCTTTACAATTGATTTATTGAATACTAGACATTAAGCCCATTACAATAACGGGCGCTAGAACAGTAGTGCATAAACATTAGTAGGAACAATCTATATTAACCTTCTTAGCGGTAATCCCGAGTGTGGCTCGGGGTTGCATTGCACTGCAGGCAGCGGTAACCCCGAGCCACACTTGGGATTAACATGAGTTAATTTGAACGGTGCAGGGATGGATGTGGACAGCACTCAGTGTTCTGTCCGCATCCGCATTTCCGGAGCACAGCGCGAACTTCCGGCCGCAGCTCCGGAAGATTGTACCGCTCCGGGTACAAAATTAATGAAGCCATTGTACCGCCAGGGAGGTTAAATGGCAAGAGAACTTGTTGGCTGAGACTGGTGGCTGGTGGCCGAGACTGGCGGCTGTGGCTGAGACTGCTGGCACTGGCTGGTGGCTGTGGCTGAGACTGCTGGCACTGACTGGTGGCGGTGGCTGAGACTGCTGGCACTGACTGGTGGCTGTGGCGAAGACTGCTGGCTGCAGCTGAGACTGCTGGCACTGTCTGGTGGCTGTGGCTGAGACTGCTGGCTGAGGCTGAGACTGCTGGCACCGAGTGCTGGATGTAGCTGAGACTGCTGGTACTGACTGGTGGCTGAGACTGGTGGCACTGACTAATAATTGAGATGGCTGGCACTGACTGGTGGCTGACAATGCTGGCACTGTGACTGGTGGCTGCAGCTGTACGACTGGCACCGACTGCTGATAGCAACTGGCAGGTCAGACAGCTGACGGGGGCTCCTCTCTGTATGGCTGATAGTGCTGTGACTGACGAACAGAAATGGCGGCTGGGACTGATGAACAGAAATGGTGGCACTCCGAACCTGCTTGCCGGCGCCCAGGGCGGTGCAGGTGGCATGTGGAGCGCTGTGTCCTGATTGGTTGGCGAGCTGGTGTAAGCAGTGCGGGGGGCGTATTATTATTAGGGCTATTCCTGCAGTATAGAAATCTTTTGCTAGAGGTGGATGTGCATTGTGTGTGTGTGTTGTGTGACAGGTCTCACGCAGGTTGGAGGCAAGGAAGAGGTGGCTAGTGCGGTCAACGCCCCTATTACACCACAGGTGAGACCAGCTGGATGTAGTCAGGCAAGGGGGGGGAAGTGTGTTACCTGTAGACAGAGGCCTGGAGGCTCTGTCTGTGTGGTCTCAGTTGGGCAAGGCTGAGGGACCACAAGGCTTGGAGATAGCCTGGAGGTGGGGGACAAAGCGACGCCTGGGAGGGTCGCAGGGCTATAGTCAGGCGGACTATTAGGCCCCAATCCCCCACAAAAGACATTGGTCTGGTGGACAGAGGCCTGGAGGCTCTGTCTGTGTGGTCTCAGCTGGGCAAGGCTGAGGGACCACGAGGCTGAGAAATAGCCTGGAGTTGGGGGACGCAGCGACGCCTGGGAGGATCGCAGGGCCATAGTCAGGCAGACTACTGAGCCCCAATTCCCCACAATAAATGGTGAACTAGAGACAGTGGGCATACTATGCTCTGAACAGCTGTGGGACATTGGCTGACAAAGCCGCACGAGTTCACATGGTGTAAACTGTAACTTAGGTGAGTCAGGAAACTCTGTGTTAGTTAGAGCCTAACCGGGCAAGTGTTTATTATTTTGTCATTTTGTTGTTGCTGGTGTTGCACAATAAATGCACTGTTGGAACATTATATCGGTGTCTGGTGAAGTAACCAGTGAGAATGACCCCCGGAGAAGAGCCAACTCCCCACAGTGTATATATATATATATATATATATATATATATATATATATATATATATAGATAAAGAAAGACACCGCGGCACATCCGTTTAGTGAAAAGAGTGAGACCCTTTATTCACCCATGCGACGTTTCGGTCCGCTTGCTGGGACCATTTTCAAGCAAGCGGACCGAAACGTCGCATGGGTGAATAAAGGGTCTCACTCTTTTCACTAAACGGATGTGCCGCGGTGTCTTTCTTTATCTACACTGTACACCTTGGTAAGGTGTTTCCACTGCTGGCACCCTAACTTCTTATACTGAGGAGTGCTGCCTTGAACTTTCCTTTCTATATATATATATATATATATATATATATATATACACACATATACACATACAGTCGTGGCCAAAAGTTTTGAGAATGACACAAATATTAGTTTTCACAAAGTTTGTTGCTAAACTGCTTTTAGATCTTTGTTTCAGTTGTTTCTGTGATGTAGTGAAATATAATTACACGCACTTCATACGTTTCAAAGGCTTTTATCGACAATTACATGACATTTATGCAAAGAGTCAGTATTTGCAGTGTTGGCCCTTCTTTTTCAGGACCTCTGCAATTCGACTGGGCATGCTCTCAATCAACTTCTGGGCCAATTCCTGACTGATAGCAACCCATTCTTTCAAAATCACTTCTTGGAGTTTGTCAGAATTAGTGGGTTTTTGTTTGTCCACCCGCCTCTTGAGGATTGACCACAAGTTCTCAATGGGATTAAGATCTGGGGAGTTTCCAGGCCATGGACCCAAAATGTCAACATTTTGGTCCCCGAGCCACTTAGTTATCACTTTTGCCTTATGGCCCGGTGCTCCATCGTGCTGGAAAATGCATTGTTCTTCACCAAACTGTTGTTGGATTGTTGGAAGAAGTTGCTGTTGGAGGGTGTTTTGGTACCATTCTTTATTCATGGCTGTGTTTTTGGGCAAAATTGTGAGTGAGCCCACTCCCTTGGATGAGAAGCAACCCCACACATGAATGGTTTCAGGATGCTTTACTGTTGGCATGACACAGGACTGATGGTAGCGCTCACCTTTTCTTCTCCGGACAAGCCTTTTTCCAGGTGCCCCAAACAATTGGAAAGAGGCTTCATCGGAGAATATGACTTTGCCCCAGTCCTCAGCAGTCCATTCACCATACTTTCTGCAGAAGATCAATCTGTCCCTGATGTTTTTTTTGAAGAGAAGTGGCTTCTTTGCTGCCCTTCTTGACACCAGGCCATGTTCCAAAAGTCTTCGCGTCACTGTGTGTGCAGATGCGCTCACACCTGCCTGCTGCCATTCCTGAGCAAGCTCTGCACTGGTGGCACTCCGATCCTGCAGCTCAATCCTCTTTAGGAGACGATCTTGGCGCTTGCTGGACTTTCTTGGATGCCCTGAAGCCTTCTTAACAAGAATTGAACCTCTTTCCTTGAAGTTATTGATGATCCTATAAATTGTTGATTGAGGTGCAATCTTAGTAGCCACAATATCCTTGCCTGTGAAGCCATTTTTATGCAACGCAATGATGGCTGCACACGTTTCTTTGCAGGTCACCATGGTTAACAATGGAAGAACAATGATTTCAAGCATCACCCTCCTTTTAACATGTCAAGTCTGCCATTTTAACCCAATCAGCCTGACATAATGATCTCCAGCCTTGTGCTCGTCAACATTCTCACCCGAGTTAACAAGACGATTACCGAAATGATCTCAGCAGGTCCTTTAATGACAGCAATGAAATGCAGTGGAAAGTTTTTTTTGGGATTAAGTTAATTTTCATAGCAAAGAAGGACTACGCAATTCATCTGATCACTCTTCATAACATTCTGGAGTATATGCAAATTGCTATTATAAAAACTTAAGCAGCAACTTTTCCAATTTACAATATTTTTGTCATTCTCAAAACTTTTGGCCACGACTGTACATACACACAATGGCGTAGCTAGAAATGACTAGGCCAAAAAGCTAATTTTTGAATGGGGCCCCCCTCCCCCAGTAATTTTTTCACAACCCCTTCCTTTCATGCCGCCCCCATTCCTGTGGCTAGTAAAGATTACTCTCTCAGACCAGGCTGTTCAATCCGTTTCCTACACTGTCTATACTGTCACTGTATATCATTTCATTGTGTAATACTGTTGAGGGGGCCCTGACAAAATCTTTTAGTCCTCCTCCTCCTGGATGGGCCCCTAATGGGTCAGGGCCCCAAAGCAGCCGCTTCCCCTGCTTCCCCTATAGCTACGCCACTGTATACCGTATTTTTCGCCCCATAAGACGCACTTTCCCCCCCCCAAAAAATGGGGGGAAATGCCCCTGCGTCTTATGGGGCGAATGCTGACACTTTAACATTGCTGGATGCGATGTACGAGCGAGCGGGGGCCGGGGGAGGGACTGGGAGGAGGAGCTGGGGGCCGGAATAGCGGCGGGGCGGTGCAGTCAGTGTACTATAGCCCAGCCGCTCCGGTATAGTAATATTAAATGTCTTATTCAATTAAAATGTATTACATATGCCCCCTCACTCCTAAATTCCTAATAGTACCTTACATCCTATTCCTAATAGGTTCTGCATAATGCCGGCAGCGTAACTCCCTGATGTCACGTGCCTGCTCCGCCTACTTTAGGAATGAAGCGGGCGGCGCAGGCAAGTGACGTCAGTGAGTGACGCGCCGCCCGCCCGGCCTGCCTGCCGGCATTGTGCAGAACCTATTAGGAATAGGATGTAAGGTACTATTAGGAATTTAGGAGTGAGGGGGCATATGTAGTAAATTTTAATTGAATAAGACATCTTATATTTGTATACTGGGGGGGGGCGGGGGCTGGGGCGGCGGCGGCGGGGGGGGGGGGGGGGGGGGGGGTATGATCCGTGGATAGCACAGTTAAGGGGTGGGGGTGGGGGGTCTGTGGATGGCACTGTCATGGGCTGGGGGGTCTGTGGATGGCACTGTTATGGGCTGGGGGGTCTGTGGATGGCACTGTTATGGGGTGGGGGGGTCTGTGGATGGCACATATATAACAGTGCCATCCACAGATCCCCCCTGTAACAGTGCCATCCACAGATCCCCCCTGTAACAGTGCCATCCACAGATCTCCCCTGTAACATTGCCATCCACAGATCTCCCCTGTAACATTGCCATCCACAGATCTCCCCTGTAACAGTGCCATCCACAGATCTCCCCTGTAACATTGCCATCCACAGATCCCCCCCTGTAAAAGTGTCCGTCATCCACAGATCTCCCCTGTAACAGTGTCCGTCATCCACAGATCCCCCCCATAACAGTGTCCATCATCCACAGATCCCCCCATAACAGTGTCCGTCATCCACAGACCCCCCATAACAGTGTCCGTCATCCACAGATCCCCCCATAACAGTGTCCGTCATCCACAGATCCCCCCATAACAGTGTCCGTCATCCACAGATCCCCCCATAACAGTGTCCGTCATCCACAGATCCCCCCATAACAGTGTCCTTCACTGATTATCAGTAATAGTGCCATCCACAGACCACCATTAGTTCCAAACCCACCAAAAGCACACCTTTTGGTTAAAACATTTTTTTTTCTTATTTTCCTCCCCAAAAACTTAGGTGCGTCTTATGGGCCGGTGCGTCTTATAGGGCGAAAAATACGGTATATATAATTTTTATGAAGCAAGGTAGCAAAAAAATGTTAGCCTAGAAATTGGACCCTTTTTAAAATGTAGCTTTTATTAGTTCAACTGGGTGACCGAAATTTTTTTTTTATCAGGACAGGATATCGCCCAGCTACCACCGTGAATTGGTGCAAATAATAAATAAGATGAAAATAGTGCAAATTCCAAGGGCAATTAAGTGATTAGCGAGAGGTATGGGATTTGGAAAAGGTTAGGGCACTTCTGATGGGTGCTGGGGATGATTCTCTCCCTGTACCCGCCCTAGGTTAACCCTTTGCCCAGGGATAATCCCTGATTGTAGGATCACCCTGTCCCCGTACCTACCCTGCCGTGTTTGGTAGGTGGCAGTCCGGACATCATTGGGGCATATCACTAGTGACATCCCTCTTCACCAATAAGAGAGTCTTTGTGAGTTATCCTACCCCAAGTATGGCCTGCCTTACGGTATCATCCAGGACATAGTATATATATATTTTTTTATCTATTTATCATGTTTTGATCTATGATGTTATTTATAATAATTATCCTCCTTTAACCGACCTCCTGATGAACCGTGGTGGGGAAACGCGTCGGGGTTAAAATCGACAATATATATGTGAAATTCCCAAGGTACAGGGTTGTACAGGGCCAGACAGGGTAGGTACGGGGACAGGGTGATCCCACCATCAGGGATCATCCCTGGGCAAAGGGGTAACCTAGGGCGGGTTGTCACGGAACCATGAACCAGACGTACAACAAGAGATAAGTGAAAATAAGAAGGCTTTATTGAAAATAAAGCTGTAAAGCAAAAGTCCAAACGGATGGTGAAACCGAGCAGAGTCTTTGCGAAGCCAGAGGTCAGGAACCAGAAGGGTAGTCAGACGAAGCCAGGATCAGGAACCAGCAGGGTAGTCAGACGAAGCCAGGATCAGGAACCAGCAGGGTAGTCAGACGAAGCCAGGATCAGGAACCAGCAGGGTAGTCAGACGAAGCCAGGATCAGGAACCAGAAGCAGCAGCAGTCTTAGAAGCATGTGAACACAAGAGGACCAAGCAAGGAACTGAAGCCACAGACCTCCTATATATATGAGCTAGGCATCCAGCTCCTCCCAGGGGAAGGAGGAGCCGCAGGGTGGAAGGCTACAAGAAACCCAGGACCCAAGATGGCCGCCAGCACATGTCCAACGAAGGAGAGCAGCAAGCAGGTAAGACCATGACAGTACCTCCCCCTCAAGGGCCCCTCCTCCGCGGAGCACAAAACGGTTTCTGAGGGAAGCGTGCGTGGAAGGCTCGGAGCAAGGCAGGAGCATGGACATCTGCGGAGGGAACCCAGGAACGCTCCTCTGGACCATAACCACGCCAATGGACCAAAAACTGCAACCGACCGCGGACCAGGCGTGAGTCCAGGATATTGCTCACCTCATATTCCTCACGATTGCCCACTTGGACCGGACGAGGCCGAGGAACCGAGGAAGTGAAACGATTACACACCAGTGGCTTCAACAGGGAGACATGAAACACGTTGGAGATCCGCATGCCAGGAGGAAGCGCAAGGGCATAGGCTACCGGGTTTACCCTGCGAAGCACTCGGAAGGGACCAACAAAGCGAGGCGCCAGCTTGGGAGTGGGCACTCGAAGGTTGAGGTTGCGGGTGGACAACCATACACGGTCTCCGACCTGGTAGGAAGGAGCAGGCGCTCGTCTGCGATCAGCCTGGAATCTCTGGCGCTGCGCAGAGACCTCAAGGGACTTCTGGATCTGTACCCAAGAAGCACGTAGGACGGAAAGGTGATCCTCCACAGCCGGAATATCCTGGGGAGAGAATACCTCCGGTAACACGGCAGGTTGGAACCCATAATTGGCCATGAAGGGAGACGTCCCAGAGGAAGAGTTCACCGCCGTGTTCCTGGCAAACTCAGCCCAAGGCAGGAGGTCAACCCAATTGTCTTGGTGATCGGAGACATAGCAACGAAGGAATTGCTCCAAGGCCTGATTGGATCGTTCTGCGGCCCCATTGGACTGAGGGTGGTAGGCCGAGGAGAAGGAGAGATGAATCCCCAACTGGGAGCAAAAGGCGCGCCAGAACCTGGACACAAACTGACTCCCCCGATCCGACACAATCTCCTTAGGCAAACCGTGCAACCGGAAGACCTCCCTGGCAAAAATCGTGGCCAACTCTTGTGCAGAGGGTAACTTCTTGAGAGGAACACAGTGGCACATTTTGGAAAACCGATCCACAATCATGAGAATGACCGTATGGCCTCGGGATGCAGGGAGGTCCACAATGAAATCCATCCCCAGGTGTGACCATGGGCGCTCCCCGGTGGCTATGGGTTGCAGAAGGCCCAACGGAAGGTGCCGAGGGGACTTACTCTGGGCACAAACGGAGCATGCCGCTACATATGCGGCGATGTCGGAACGTAGGGAAGGCCACCAGAACAGACGTGAAACAGCCCAGGACAGCTGATTCTTTCCAGGATGCCCCGCGGTCTTGGAGTTATGGTAGGTTCGCAACAACCGAGTGCGCAACTCCTCAGGCACAAAACATCTGCCGTTGGGTCTCCCAGAGGGAGCACCAGATTGAGCCGCCAAAATCTGCTCACCCAGGGGAGAGGTCAGGCTGGTGCGAATGGCGGCCAGGATCTGATTCGGAGGTATGACCGAAGTCGGAATCGACTCCTCCCTGGACAGCTCGGAGTACTGCCGTGATAAGGCATCCGCCCTGATGTTCTTGGAACCGGGTAGGTAGGAGACCACGTAATTAAAACGTGACAAGAACAGAGCCCATCTGGCCTGACGTGGTGTCAATCTCTTGGCCTCAGAAAGGTAGGTCAGATTCTTGTGGTCCGTCAGGATGAGAACCGGAACCACCGAACCCTCGAGCAAGTGCCTCCATTCTTTAAGAGCCTGCACGATGGCCAATAACTCCCTGTCACCAATCTGATAGTTGCACTCCGCGGAAGACAGTTTCCGGGAGTAAAACCCACAAGGAAGCAGAGGACCCTCTGGTGTTCTACGCTGAGACAGAAGGGCGCCTACTCCCGTCTCAGACGCGTCCACCTCGAGGACAAAAGGCAACCCAGGGTTGGGATGCGACAGAATCGGAGCCGACACAAAGGCGGACTTTAGGGCCTCAAAAGCTCGGATGGCCTCGAGCGGCCAGACCTGGGAATTACTGCCCTTCCTGGTCAGATCCGTGAGAGGCTTGGCCAGCATGGAAAAGTCCCTGATGAACTTCCGATAATAATTGGCGAAGCCCAAAAAGCGCTGCAGGGAACGAAGACCACTGGGCTGGGGCCACTGTAAGACAGCCGAAACCTTCTCAGGATCCATGGAGAACCCCTCAGCGGAAATGATGTAACCTAAGAAGGTTACCTGGGATCGGTGAAATTCGCATTTCTCAAGCTTACCGAACAGCTTGTTCTCTCGTAACCGTTGCAACACTCGTCTGACATCCAGAATGTGGGCCTCCATGGATTCAGAATATACCAAGATGTCATCCAAATAGACTACCACACACTGCTGCAACAGGTCACGGAAAACATCGTTGATGAATTCCTGAAAGACTGCGGGCGCATTGCACAACCCAAAGGGCATAACCAAGGATTCGTAATGACCGGTCCTGGTGTTAAACGCGGTCTTCCACTCATCGCCCGCCTTGATCCTTACCAGGTTATATGCCGCCCTCAGGTCGAGTTTGGTAAAGACCGTGGCCCCTTTAAGGCGATCGAACAGCTCGGAAATCAAGGGTATCGGGTAAGCGTTCTTGATCGTGATGCGATTGAGACCCCTGTAATCGATGCAAGGCCTCAACTCACCGCCCTTCTTTTTCACAAAGAAAAATCCAGCCCCTGCCGGGGACGAAGATTTGCGAATGTGTCCGCGTGAAAGCGCCTCCCTCACGTACTCCTCCATGGCCTCATTCTCCGCTACCGACAGTGGATAGACTTTGCCACGAGGAGGAACGGCACCAGATTGTAACTCTATGGCACAATCGTATGGGCGGTGCGGAGGTAGGGCAACCGCGCGCACCTTATCGAATACATCCCGGTACTCCTCGTATTCAGGAGGCAACAGAGAGTCCGAGGAAGTACACAGCAACTTGACAGACCCATGGATGCAACTAGCCCCACACTGCGGTGACCACGAGAGGATCTCGACCGATCTCCAATCGAAAGTCGGATTATGCTTCTGGAGCCAGGGGTACCCCAAGACCACCGAGTAGTGTGGAGACGAAATAACCTGGAGGCAGACCGACTCTCTGTGAACGGCACCAATGGCTATCCCCACTGGAAGGGTCTCATGAGTCACGTGTGGCGGCAGAAGGGGTCTGCCGTCTATCGCCTCAAGAGCCAGTGGGGAACCTCGAGCCTGCAGAGGAATGGAATTGGCGGCAGCGAACACACTATCAATGAACAAACCACCAGCACCAGAGTCCACCAACGCCTGGGTCGTCACCGAGCCCCCGACCCAGGAGAGGACAACAGTGATCAGTGGTTTGTCAACACGGGAAACCGGGGACGAGGAGACTCCACCCAAGATCTGCCCCCGACAGAATCTCAGGGTACGAGCGTTTCCCGGACGGTTCGGACATGCCAACCGAAAATGCCCACCGAGACCACAGTACATGCATCGGCCCTCGCGTCTCCGGAGTGCCCTCTCCCCCTCGGACAGGCGAGCAAACCCCAGCTGCATGGGTTCACCCCCAGACAAGTCATCCCCAGGAGGCGTGGGAGGAGAGGGAGGCACGGGTGGGACAGCAAACGTAGGCACCAATCTGTTAGAAGACCTCCGCAGGTTCTCCTTAAAGGAAGGTCTCTCCCTGAGTCTGGTGTCAATCAAAATCAGGAAAGAAATAAGAGACTCGAGCTCAACTGGTAGGTCCTTAGCTGCAACCTCATCCTTCAAGGCATCCGAGAGACCATGAGAGAAAGCAGCGACCAGAGCCTCATTATTCCAGCCCACCTCTGCTGCCAGGGTACGAAACTCAATGGCGTATTCAGCTACGGATCGTGAACCCTGTCTGATGGACATAAGGAGCTTCGCAGCAGAGGCAGCACGAGCCGGCACATCGAATACCTTCCGAAGAGAAGCAACAAAACCGGAAAACTCGGCAACCACCGGATTGTTGTTCTCCCATAAAGGGCTGGCCCAGGCCAAGGCCTTGTCCGAGAGCAGCGAGATCAAGAAGCCCACCTTTGATCTCTCAGTAGGAAAGGCATGTGGCAGCAACTCGAAATAAATGCCCACCTGGTTAAGGAAACCTCGGCACTGAGTTGGCTCTCCCCCAAAGCGCTGTGGAAGAGGGGCAGAACCGGTCATACCCCGAAACACCGCAGGCGCAACAACAGGTGTCGGGGTAGACTCTGGCGCAACAACCGGAGCGGCAGTAGGAGCGAGCCCAGGAGCGACAACCGACCCATCGGCAACGGGAGCGAAATGAGCCGTGCGTTCAAGCAGGGTTTGCAACGCCACAGCGAACCGACCCAACAGGTGATCCTGCTGATCAAGTCTGGCAACCAGCGTGGGTAGCGAGGATGGCCCTGTACCGTCAGAATTCATGGCTTGGTCCTAATGTCACGGAACCATGAACCAGACGTACAACAAGAGATAAGTGAAAATAAGAAGGCTTTATTGAAAATAAAGCTGTAAAGCAAAAGTCCAAACGGATGGTGAAACCGAGCAGAGTCTTTGCGAAGCCAGAGGTCAGGAACCAGAAGGGTAGTCAGACGAAGCCAGGATCAGGAACCAGCAGGGTAGTCAGACGAAGCCAGGATCAGGAACCAGCAGGGTAGTCAGACGAAGCCAGGATCAGGAACCAGCAGGGTAGTCAGACGAAGCCAGGATCAGGAACCAGAAGCAGCAGCAGTCTTAGAAGCATGTGAACACAAGAGGACCAAGCAAGGAACTGAAGCCACAGACCTCCTATATATATGAGCTAGGCATCCAGCTCCTCCCAGGGGAAGGAGGAGCCGCAGGGTGGAAGGCTACAAGAAACCCAGGACCCAAGATGGCCGCCAGCACATGTCCAACGAAGGAGAGCAGCAAGCAGGTAAGACCATGACACGGGTACAGGGAGAGAATCATCCCCAGCACCCATCAGAAGTGCCCTAACCTTTCCCAAATCCCATACCTCTCGCTAATGACTTAATTGCCCTTGGAATTTGCACTATTTTTATCTTATTTATTATTTGCACCAATTCACGGTGGTAGCTGGGCGATATCCTGTCCTGATATATATTTTTTTCGGTCACCCAGGTATCATAGGGTGATATATATTTTTTGCTTTTTAATTGAACTAATTAAAGCTACATTTTAAAAAGGGTCCAATCTCTAGGCTAATATTCACTTTCGCGGACACTTATATTATTGCTATATATCTAATTTTTCTCCGAGATTTTTTTGTAACAAAAAAATGGCTGCTCTGACACAGTTTTTATTATTTGTTTTTTACAATGTTCACCCGGCAGAGTAGATAATGTGATACTTTTATAGAGCAGGTCGTAACAATGCGTTGATACCTAATAAGTCAATTTTTTTTTTTTTGGGATTTACACAAAAAAAATTTGGGGAAAAAAATCTAGTTTTTGTGTTTTTCCATTTTTTAAAAAGCCTTTTTTTTTTTTTTTGTTTGAGCGATTGTCTTAGGTAGAGTCTCATTGCTGGAAGAGATGATGGTTTGATTGGTATCATTTTAGGGCACATATGAATTTTTGATCGCTTGGTATTACATTTTTTGTGATGTAAGGTGATAATAAATAGATTTTTAGCATATTTTTTATTTTAGTTTTTTACGGCATTCACCAGACGGGTTGGATCACATACTATTTTTATAGAGCAGGTTGTTACGGACACAGCGATGCCTAATATGTGCATTTTTTATTTTATTCAATAGCATTTTTGAAAAAAAAAATGATGTTATTGTGTCTCCATTTTCTGAAAGCCATATTTTTACATTTTTTGGATGATTGGCTTATGTAGGGGCTAATTTTTTGTGGGATGAGGTCACGGTTTTATGGGTGATAATTTTGGATACATATGACTTTTTTGATCACTTTTTATACCATTTTTTGGGAAGTGCGGTGGGCAAAATTGCAATTCCATCATAGTTTTCCTTTTTTCTATGGTGTTCACTGCATGTAAAAGTAACATGATCCTTTTTTTTTTTTTTAACAATATGTTTATAAATTTTTCCAAACAAGTTGAAATCTTACACTCGTATTTCAACATGTAATTACACAATCATTGTACAGCGTGCACATATATATAGACATTGTGTACATTATATGCATCAACCCCAGTGTAACTCCCCCCCCCCCCCCCCCGCCACCCTTGTTCCCTCCCCTCCCTTCTCAAGTGGACAAGCTTCTTACTCTGAGCCTATATGATTCTGAACAACTAGGTTTCTTGTTGCTCAACTAGGTAGGTACTATGTAGTGGTGCATTTTAGTTTCCCTAACGTTTCTGCTGTCTTCTTTAAGGTACCAATTTGAATCTCTGAATGGGTAGACGAATTTCTGTATTTCAGTGTCAGTCAGAAATTCAGTAATGAAGACTCTCCATAAAAACAAAACAAAAACTGTCGACTGTGATTCCTGCTGTTTCCTCGCCTCGATTGCCTCCAGCCACAAACACTGTTTAACCTGGTCCACCACTTCTAATATGCTTGGACAACTTGGTTCAAGCCATCTACTCAAGAGAGACCTTTTTGCTGTCAAAATGAATAAATGCATTATATCTGGGCAATTTGACTTAGTGTCCGTTGCCTGAAAAAGTACCATCTCTGGAGAGACCAGAAGGTCAATGGAGATTTTTCGTTTTAGGTAAGTTTTTAGCTCATTCCAGAAATTTTTTGAGGCCTGACAGCTCCAAAGACCATGATAAAGATCAGTGTCTTCGGTCTTACATTTGGGGCATGCTGTTAGTTTGGTATTATCTGCGTGTCTATTTTTTCGGAATCTATAAATTGCCCTATGTATGATCCTAAATTGGGTTTCCCTCCAATTTTCACTCACGGTTACACTCCTCACTGTTATTCATCCTCTCAGTATTAAATCAGTAATTTGATCATTAGGAAATTCATTTTTCCAACCTTTGAACAATTTAAAGTCTGTTATCTTCAGGAGCTTGTCTCTGACCTTAGTGTAGATGTTTGAGAAGTTCTGCTTGATGTGTTATGAAGGTATCAAAGTATCAAACTCATTCATTCACAGTTCCCCAGTGCAGTTTCTAAGTAATTTTTTGAGGGAGCTAATTATTTGGTAAAAAGCTAGGAAGGATGCATCGTCCAGGCTAAATTTGCTCTTACCTTCCTGGCATGTATAGTATCTTTCTTCTTCTACGTTCCATATGTCTGTATGGATTTTAGTTGGGAGTGACCTGCTGGGATTTTTAGTTTAGCCTGTGTTCCCCCCTCCGCTACAATGGCCTTCAAGGGGTACACGTATTTAGATATCTGATATGGCCAACCATAGTTTTTTCTTACCATCTTCCAGGTCATAATGGTATATGAACATCAGGTGATTTTTAATCCTATCTGGAATCATCTTAAAGGGAGTGTGTAGTAGTGTATTTAAATCCCATGGTTGCGCTAAGGCTGATTCCAGCTCGTAGTTGGAGTAGAAACTGGATCCCTGTATCCAATCTACGCAATGACAGAATATACCAGCCAGGTTGTATGATCTAATATCTGGAAAAGCTACTCCCCCTTTTTCTTTAGGTAATTTGAGCTTGTACAAAGATATCCTGCTCCGTTTCGATCTCCAAAGGAATTTACTGAATTCCTTCTCCAATAAAGATATATCCGTGTGCTTCAATAATTATGGGATAGTCTGAAGAGGGTACAACAAATTGCTCTGAGGGTGAAGCGTTCCACATTGAAGCCAAGAGGCTACAGACGAGATTCAGGGAGAGGGGCTACCCCCAAACGGTCCTTGGGGGTGCGTTCCAAAATGCCATCAGCAGGGAGCGCACTGAGGTCCTTGTCCCCAAACCTAAGGCGCAGAGCGGACAACAACCGATACGCCTGATATCTGTATTTGACTGTGCGAATATGGAGGTAATGTCAGTTCTGAAAAGATACTGGCCAATCCTTCACATGGACCCTGACCTGAAGGATGTATTGACGAAGCAGCCTAGTGTCACCTATAGGCGGGGGAGGAGCCTAAGAGACCGCTTGGTCCACAGCCATTACACCACACCAAGTGGGGTAGGGACCTGGTTGGACCGCAAACCTTGCGGCATGTTCAAGTGTGGCTCCTGTAAAGCATGTGCTTTTATCTCCACTGTAAAATCGATTACATGCTCAGTCACTGGTCAAGCCTATCAAATTAGGGATTTCTACAACTGTAGGAGCAAGGGTGTGGTATATATATGCCAATGCCCTTGGCCTATGGACTATATAGGCAAAACCATAAGAGAGGTCAGGCGTCGGATCTGTGAACATGTGAACGACGTGGTTAAGAAGAAAATCACACCCGTCGCGTCACATGTAATTGACGTCCATGGTGGCGATCCCAGTTGTCTGCGATTTTCGGTACTTGAAACCATCCCATTATCACCAAGGGGTGGAGACTGGGACCGGAAAATCCTTCAGAAAGAGTGCGTCTGGATTCACCGCTTTAGATCCCAGGCACCACTCGGGATTACTGAGAGACTCACTTTCTCCTGTTTTTTGTGATCTGCGGGGGGGGGTGGCTCTATGTGTACATGGTTCCCTTATCTCTATGGTCAAGAATCACGCTAATTCGGTAAATCTATCAAGGCCAAGACAAAAATAAATAGGATACACTTTGTATCCAGTTTGCACATATGTCTTATGTGCCCTAGGTGTCACCTTTATCACAGGCAATACACCCAAGTAAAAATCTTTATCGTAGGGATTACACCCAAGTGAAAAATACGATAATGAATATCCATGTACCACCCTTCACACCCTATTCCCCTGCCCCTTACCAAGAGTGTTGTGTGATTGCTGCTGCAAATATATGTTCACACAGCGTCGCCTGGGCTCTGGGGGCCGTCCCCTGTGACATAGTACTCTGATGCACTGTAAATGGGACGCCTTGTGGAGCGGATGTGACGCGGCGATGCGTTCCACAGGACCGGATGTGGCCGCTCCGTGCGTTTCACCTAACACAGGCGTCGCACGGACCGGAAGTGACGCGACGATGCGTTCCACTTGACCGGATGTGGACGCTCGGTGCGTTTCATCTGCACCAGGTGACGTACTGAGGCGGAAGAAATGCTTCCATGTATTACAGGGATTGGTGGCCACATATGCATGCGGTGCACGGACAGGCAGTGACGCCGGCTGTGACGCCTTACCTCCTGTTACGATCTGCTGGACGCGCTAATTAGCGCGAAATTTGAACAGCTGGTAAGTGGGTATATAGGGAAAGCAGAGGGAGTGTGAATGTTAGGAGGAACAGGACGCCACAGGGACGCAGCTCAAATGTAAGTAAGGACCATGTACCAACAGCTGAAAATGATTATCATGGCATGCAATGCGCTTTATAGTATATGCAAATTTCTTGCCTACAGCTTCTTGGATGAAGTACTGGCCCCTATCTCTCTGGGCCCTCTAGCCTCCTGAATGCACAGGACAATAAGTAAGTGCTGATCTACAGGAGGTCTAGGATATATTTCAGATGTAGCACCCATATTTATACTGTTTTTATTCTCTACAGGTGGGACATATCAAATTGGTCCCTTGGTCCTATGCCTATCATCATCTGCGTCTCTGGTCCTGTGTCCTCTAATATATCCTAAGTATATCTGATATATCTTGTTATTTAGGATGGTTGTATCCCTGACCGTGAATACCCCCTGATGAACCTAGGAATAGGGGAAACGCCTAGGGGCTTATGCGAACCAGCCTGGGAACGCACCGTTATGATGCCCCTGTGCTTGGTTTTGCATTAACATAGGTGATACTTACCATGTTCACCTTTTAATGATTTGGTCTATGACTATCTATCAGTGTCCCTCAGGGTAATCTATTACCAGGGACACACTATTACACCCGTCAGCTTCCTGGGGAGCATTTTTTCTATTGTTGGAGAGGAGGGTAAACGCAGGGCAGTCAGCCCAGGTACGAGGACAGGGAGTCTCCACCATCAGGGGACGTCCCTGGGCTGAGGTTTCAGTCAGGGTGAGCATAGGGAGAGGATAGTTCTACCCACTGCTCCCTCTAGCTGCCTTGTGTTCACTCACCACCTAACCAGTGTATCGAGAGCTGGCTCCCAGGAGCACTTTATATTGTATATTATTGTTGTTTGTTTCACTATTTTTCACTGGTGAACCACTACGGTGGTAGTATTTTATAATTTATGAAGTAAAAGTTAAGTTTTAAAGGGATCAATACTGCTGGACACTACTTGATTCTATGATCCTTTCTCATCAATTCATATTGATTTAGCTGGACATTCAATTTTGATACTGACATTATTTTTACCAGATGGCACCTGCCTAACAAGACAATGGTAAGTTGTGCCATTTATCTTTGGGGTCATCTGAAGGCAATTGTCTATGCTGTGAAGATACGAGATGTGCAGCACCTGAAACTACGGATACTGGAAGCCTGTGCTAGCATTTCTCCTGCGGTGTTGCTATCAGTGTGTGAAGAGTGGGAGAAGAGGGTTGCATTGACAATCCAACACAATGGGCAGCACATTGAACACATTTTATAAGTGGTCAGAAACTTGTAAATAACTCATGAAAGAATAAAGTTACAACCAAGCATACCATTGTTTTTATTGTGAAATTCCCAATAAGTTTGATGTGTCATATGACCCTCTTCCTATTGAAAAAACAAAAGTTGGATTCAAAATGGCCGACTTCAAAATGGCCGCCATGGTTACCACCCATCTTGAAAAGTTTCCCCTCACATATACTAATGTGCCACAAACAGGAAGTTAATATCACCAACCATTCCCATTTTATTAAGGTGTATCCATATAAATGGCCCACCCTGTACTTTTGGCAGATCTGCCTGGGGATGGGCCATGAAAAACAGAACGTTGTCTGCGAATAATCTATGTTTGATCTCTTCCTTACCCACCTTTACAACCTCTAATTGTCTCTGATAATGTGATGCTCTTGGACAGAGCCAGGTTAAATAATAGTGGGGACAACGGACATCCTTGTCTCGTGCCTTTCTGAAGGATAAAAAATGGGGACAAAAAACCTGGAGTCCAAATTCTCGCATGAAAATTATTGTACAGAGTATCTAAATATGTCCTAAAGGCCCCCATAAAACCCTGATATCTAGCACCCCACACAGTCAACCCCACCTGATATTATCGAAAGCCTTTTTCGGCATCTATAGTTAGTAAAGCTGGGTGATCATACAGGTTTGGATGATTTTTTACATGGTCTAGGACCATCATGACTTTCCTGATATTGTATACGGCCGCCCTCCCTTGGATAAAACCCACCTGCTGTTTTGAAATCAATCTGGGCAGTATTCTCGCCAACCTATCGGCCAATATCTTAGATTGTATCTTGGTATCAACATTTATAAGTGATATTGGTCTATAGGATGATGGCTGTGTGGGGTATTTTCCTGGTTCGGTAAGTACCGTTATATATGCTGTGTTGGAGTTGGGGGACATCTCCAATCCCGCCATGTATTTTCCATATAAGGAGGGTCGAGATCTGACTATTGAGTATTCTAAAGAATTCTCCCTTATACCCGTCCGGACCAGGAGCCTTCCCCATTTTCAGATTTTTGATTACGGCCTGTACTTCCTCAGTAGTGATGGGGGTATTCAGGTCTTGTAATTCGTTCTTTGTCAGTTTGGGTAATACTAAGGTACGTAGCTATGTCTCACCCCCCTGTTCTCGCCCAGGATAAGATGTATACAGTCGTTTGTAGTAATGTAATAATCATTATAAGATATCGTTAATCTTCTTTGAGTCATGGTGTGCTGTCCCTTCATCTGATTTGAGGGTCAGTATTTGTGTGGAGGCACAGTCTTGCTAGTAATTTACCGGCTTTATTGCCATACCTGTAAAAGGTGGGCTTCCTTTTTTGACCTGTAGAATGATTCCCTTTCCTGCAACCATGTTTCATATTTGGTCTCAGCCTCCTGCCACTTATTTTTGTTTGTTGGTGTTGGCATGGAGATATAGTACGTGTATGACTGTCATAATGTCTGGATATAATGAGCTAGCTGCGTGTTTATCAGTTTTTTCCTGAAGGACACATAGGACAGTATTTTCCCTCTGAGCACCACTTTTCCTGCTTCCTACAATAACTGGGGTCATTTTGTTTCTGTGTGATTTTCCAAGTATTCACTCCACCAACCTCTAAGTTTGTCGCAGAACCCGTCATCTTGGACCAATTGGGAGGGAAATCTCCATATGTAATCTGTCCCCTTGGGTGTCTGATCCTGAAAATGTAGTGTGACTGGAGCATGATCGGATATGATTAGGTCCTCGATTGTGACAGATAGGCTCCTTGCTGCCAGAGGGGGAGATGTCAATATGTAATCTAGTTTTGACCAAGAGGAATGTGCGTGGGAGAAGTGAGTAAATTCTCTCCCTTCAGGGGGAAAAGACCTCCAAACATCTATGACTTGTACTTCATCCAAGAATATACCAAGGACATGTTCGTTCCTTCTTCGGCTCCCTTCTGTGGTTATCACTCGTGTCCTATCCTCCAGTGACCGTACTGTCAGATTCATATCTCCTGCTATGATTTTGTTATTCACTGGATCGGATAAAATCCGCTGCGTCAGCCTCTGGAAGAAAGGACAACTTGAATCAATCGGCCCATACACATTGTATATGCTAACCTCATCAGTGGGGGAGCTGAGTATGATATGATGAAATCTTCCCTCAGAATATGGTTACTCTCTCCGTACCGTATATGGTAAATTTTTTCGTATTGAAGTTATGACTGTTTTTGATCCAATGCTGGTGACCCGTAAACCTCCCCACCCACAGCTTATTCATCCTGCCTATATCTGTCTGGGACAGATGCGTCTCTTGTAACAATGCGACATCTGCCCTCGACTATTTTAAATGACGCAGCAACATCAACCTCTTGTTAGGGGATTGCAGCCCCTTCACATTCCAAGTAATTATTTTCATATCATTCCCTGGCTGAGACGTAAGTGAGCCCTGAGTGACCACTTGAGAGAGTGCCCTTCAAACCAAACTACCCCCCATAACCTAGGAACAGTAAAATAAATAAAATGGGTAAAAACCATTAACAGTGTAGTGCCAATAAAGAAATCCCAGAGTTTACATCTGGACTCCAGGACAGAGATTCTATGGACTTCTCTTTTTTCCCTTCACGACGAACAGTATCGCGATAACGAGTACAATTAAAATTGAGAGAAAAATAACATTGCTCCCTCTCAAACCCTTAGTACTTCTGCGGCATCGGAAAGCCAGGGATATACATAATGGCTCGAAAAATAGGCGTACTTCTCCCTGATATATCACGGACCAGTAAGCCGACAGAGTATCAGGTAAACAAACAGTCAAGTGTAGTAATAAACTTATCTGCATGACATCCACGGTCAGCGGTTAGAGTTCACTCTCGCAGAATTCCCCCTGGGCCGGTCAGTATGAGGAGGCTCATCCCTCAGTCGTGGTTTTGGAGTTGTGCCGTCAGGAATCTGTGGGCCCCTCGGTGAGTGCCTGGATGACTATGGCTCCCCCCCTCTACCATCCGAGATAGGTGCTGCATCTTCCGGAGTATGGTACAAATGCACTGAGCGGTCTGACTGGAACACTTTCAGTATTGCTGGATATAGAAGGGCAAATTTTACCCTCTTGCATAGTTCAGTGCATATAGGCGCAAAAGCCTTTCGCCGTCTCAGCACTTCTGCAGAGAAGTCGATTAAGATCAGTACTTTATGCCCTCTTGTTTTCACCGTGTCTTTGGTGGCCCTATACGCCCGAAGTATGTTAGCCTTATCAGAGAAGTCAAGATATTTAAATATGATCTGTCTTGGCCGTTGGTGAGCTCTCAGGGTCTGCCCAGGCAGGTGGTGTTACTCCTTCCCTTCTCTGAGGTCAGGTCCCGTGCGGTGTGCTCTTTCAACCTTGAAAAGACCCGCTAGTTCCAAGGCTTCTGGAAGTTCCATCTCACAGATAGCTTGTAATTCATGGAAGGGAATAGCTTCTGGTATCCCCACTATACGCAGGTTACTTCGCCTGGATCTGTTCTCCAGGTCATCTACGTACTTTGGCCTATAACCTCTGCACTTTGCTTTCGACTTGAAGTAATTTTGTGCACATGCTAGCCACGTTTATTTCCATCTGGCTGGAAGTTTCTTCAATCGCGTCGAGTCTGTGTGCGTGCTGTGTTACCTCTGCCTGCAACTGTAGAAAATATTGCGCCACTGTGGAGGTTAGCGATTCTAGTAGGTCGGGGAGGATCCTCGTCGCTAATTCTTTTGCTAGTCAGACATAGTTTACCCGGGTGTAATCTTCCTGCTCCTCTTCGTCTAGAGCCCTCGGTGAGTCTGGGTGCGGAGGGCTAGGCGGGAGCTGCCCGTCCACCATGTCTTGCGCTGGATCTTGTGCCACAGGTTTCCCTGTCTTTCTGGTACCTTTTGCTTTGCTTTTTGCCCATATGGTAGTCAAATATTTTTCCATCCGTGGCGATGTATGCGCCGGCTATAATGGGGTGGGGATTTAAATCCCTCTCTGATCGGGAGATCGCTTGTTAGGGTGCTTGGTGCGGGAGCTCTCACCACGCGCTGCTGGCCATGGAGGCGGCGGAAGTCCAACATGATTTTTTTTATAGATCAGGTCCTTACGGACTTGGCGATACCATGTTTAGTGTGTTTATTTTAAAAAATTTTAACCAATTATGTGTGTATATAGTAAGGTTTTTTATATATATATATATATTTTTTATTTTTTTTTTACTTTTTTCCACATTTTTGGACCCAGACCCACTTGGTATATAGTGTACTGCAGTGTATTGAACTTAGGGCTGGGCGATATGGCTTAAAATCTATATTGCAATATAATTTGAAGCATGTGCAATAACGATATATATCGCAATATATTATTTTCAATTTTTTTTTTTGGGGGGGTGGTTAAACTTTTTTTTTTTTTACTTTTTATTTATTAACTATTAGCCCCTTAGGGGCTAGAACCCTTGTCCTATTCACTCTAATAGAGATCTATTAGGGTGAATAGGACTTTACACTGTCCCTGCTGCCCTGTGCTTTGTGCACACAGCAGCCAGGGCTTCAGTAGGGTCCTGGCTGCCATGGTAACCGATCGGAGCCTCAAGATTACACTTCTGGGGCTCCGATCAGAAGCTGCCACTGCGCCTCCAATGGGTAATGAGGGGGGTGACCCTGGGGCCACTGCCACCAATGATTTAATACTGAGGGGTGGGTAGGTGGGCGGTGACCGCAATTAATATAATACTGAGAAGAGGGGAGGGGAGGGAGGGGGACTGAGGCCACTGCGCCACCAATGAATATAGTTGATGCTTGAATACAAACGTAATAAATAAGATAAAATGAGTCACTAGGTTTCAATGGTACTTGCGCTGCTGGTCTCCTGGGATGAAGTGGGTTCTTCACAATTTTAAAATGTTAATAGTGGGACCGCACTGCTCCTCATTCACACAGAGCGTTTTTCCACAAATGCAGGTATTCACTTTATCTGGCCCAAGACAGACACCCTTCAATTGGATTGCATTGTACTTCTACGCAGATTGAAACTTAGCAAATCCATGCTGGATCGACGTAGGCTCCTCTGCAAGATGTCATAAACCGCACAATAATGAGAGTACCTCCGGCACAGTTAAAATATTCAGCTTTATTATACTCACAGAAATAAAATGATTTTTCAGCATATCAATACAGCAATAGTCTTTCGCACAGCCCGACCCGGGTTTCACATATAGCTTTGTCAGGGGCGAGAATCTACCACACCTAGGGTAGGCGGATATTTAACCCCCTTCCCCCCATGTTGCACAACTGATGATTACATTACCCATCCAATTGCAAACAAAAAAAGGGGTTCTCCAAAAATCCTCATATTACAAATAAAACACAAATAAAAAGACATTCTATTCCTATTCCAAAATCCACATGCAATATATCGCAATTATAAAACTTTTTCATGCTGACTTCCCCCACTGGGACTTATACTACAAACACGGCTAGGTCGACCATTGACTGACTTACAGGCACTTCATTCATAAAATCACACATCCATGTTGATCCCCTCCCCATGCTCGACAATCAATTACTCCACACTTTCACTGCTCCGGCGCACTACAATGCCAATATTTAAAGTAAATTCAAACTAAACAGGGCTTGAGATCGAATTCAATGTTCATCCCTTTAGGCTGAAGGGTGCTTAGTTTATATATCCATTCGATCTCTCTTCTATTTATTTGCATAACTGGATCCCCACCTCGCCAATGAGGTTTAACTAATTCCACTCCCATGAATTTCAAACCCTTAGGATTCTTTTCATGGTGCTCCTTAAAGTGCATAGAAACACTATGTGTAGTTAGACCTTTTTTGATATTCCGGATATGCTCCTGTATTCTAACTTCCAGTTTCCTGAGGGTTCTTTCCACGTACTGGAGGCCACAGGGGCACTCCAGTACGTATATCACCCCCTCATTCTTACAGGACAGACCCCCCCTTCACTTTAAACTCTTGTCCACTTACTGTGGATTTCACTACCCCCACATGCTGCGTGCTGAGTTTTATAATTGCGATATATTGCATGTGGATTTTGGAATAGAAATAGAATGTCTTTTTATTTGTGTTTTATTTGTAATATGAGGATTTTTGGAGAACCCCTTTTTTTGTTTGCAATTGGATGGTTAATGTAATCATCAGCTGTGCAACATGGGGGGAAGGGGGTTAAATATCCGCCTACCTTAGGTGTGGTAGATTCTCGCCCCTGACGAAGCTATATGTGAAACCCGGGTCGGGCTGTGCGAAAGACTATTGCTGTATTGATATGCTGAAAAATCATTTTATTTCTGCGAGTATAAGCAGAATATTTTAACTGTGCCGGAGGTACTCTCACTATTGTGCGGTTTATGACATCTTGCAGAGGAGCCTACGACGATCCAGAATAGATAGATATGCTGAGTTTCAATCTGCGTAGAAGTACACTGCGATCCAATTGAAGGGTGTCTGTCTTAGGCCAGATAAAGTGAATACCTGCATTCGTGGAAAAACGCTCTGTGTGAATGAGGAGCAGCGCAGTCCCACTATATTAACATTTGAATACAAACGTAGCCTGCGTGTGCCGGCCATATCCCAAACTTTGCAGCGACATAGAGGCCGGAGGCCGGGTATGGGAGCCAGCACACGCAGGCTACATTTGTATTCAAGCATTAACTATATTAATTGGTAGTGCAATGGCCACAGTCCCTCCCTTATACTCCTCTCTGTTCTGATTACTTAATTCATAAAGTAGGTGGCGCAAGCACGTGACATCAGTGAGTTACGGCCGGCCGCCCGCCCTGCTCTGCCTGCTACAGGACATTTAGTAAGTAGTACAGATGGGGCTGGGGATCGGAACTTCAATTAAAGTTATTATAAAAGGTTTAGGCAATAAAGCAGTGAGTGAGCGGCGGGGCCGGAGTACAGTGACCGCACCGGCCCCGCCGCATTTGCATGCCACCGGCCCCTCCCACAGGTTTAGCTCCAGTATATTAGGGCATCTGTGGATGCCACTATTATGGGGTAGGGGATATGTGGATGGCACTGTTATGGGGTGGGGGATCTGTGGGGGACACATATATAGCAGTGCCATACACAGATCCACCCCCCATAACAGTGCCATCCACAGATCCCTCTCCATAACAGTGCCATCCACAGATCACCCCTCATAACAGTGCCATCCTCAGATCGCCCCCATAACAGTGCCATCCACAGATCGCCCCCATAACAATGCCATCCACAGATCCCCATAACAGTGCCACCCACAGATCCTCCCCATAACAGTGCCATCCACAGAACCCCCATAGTAGTGTCATGCACAGACCACCATTAGTTCAAAACCCACCAAAAGCACACCTTTTGGTTAAAAAAAACAAAACATTTTTCTTATTTTCCTAGGTGCGTCTTATGGGGTGAAAAATACGGTACTTTTTGCTCTCACTGCCCTCTCTAAATTCCACTGAGCCCTTGCCACTAAAGAGCCCAAACCATTTACTGTTTCCCCTTTTTTTATTTTAATGTAAATTTTATATTAATTAATATACACTCAACAAAAATATAAACGCAACACTTTTGGTTTTGCTCCCATTTTGCATGAGGTGAACTCAAAGATCTGAAACATTTTCTACATACACAAGACCCATTACTCTCAAATATTGTTCACAAATCTGTCTAAATTTGTGTTAGTGAGCACTTCTCCTTTGCGGAAATAATCCATCCCACCTCACAGGTGTGGCATATCAAAGTGCTGATTAAACAGCATGGATATTGCACAGGTGTGCCTTAGACTGCTCACAATAAAAAAACACTCTGAAATGTGCAGTTTGATCACACAGCACAATGCCACGGATATTGCAACGTTTGAGGGAGCGTGCAATTGGCATGCTGACTGCAGGAATGTCTACCAGAGCTGTTGCCTGTGCAATGAATGTTCATTTCTCTACCATAAGTCATCTCCAAAGGCGTTTCAGAGAATTTGGCAGTATATCCAAGCGGCCACACAACCACAGACCACGTGTAACCACATCAGCCCAGGACCTCCACATCTAGCATGTTGACCTCCATGATCGTCTGAGACCAGCCACCCGGACAGCTGCAGCAACAATCGGTTTGCATAACCAAATAATCTCTGCACAAACTGTCAGAAACCGTCTCAGGAGACCTCATCTGCATGCTCGTCGTCCTCATCGGGGTCTGGACCTGACTGCAGTTCGTCGTCTTTACCGACTTGAGTGGGCAAATCCTCAATTAGATGGTGTCGGGCACGTTGGAGAGGTGTTCTGTTCACGGATGAGTCCCAGTTTTCACTGTTCAGGGCAGATGGCAGACAGCATATGTGGCGTTGTGTGGGTGGAGCGGTTTGCTGACGTCAACGTTGTGGATCGAGTGGCCAATGGTGGCGGTGGGGTTATGGTATGGGCAGGCTTATGTTATGGACAACGAACACAGGTGCATTTTATTGATGGCATTTTGAATGCACAGAGATACAGTGACAAGATCCTGAGGCCCATTGTGGTGCCATTCATCCACAACCATCACCTCCTGTTGTAGCATGATAGTGCACAGCCCCATATTGCAAGGATCTGTACACAATTCCTGGAAGCTGAAAAACATCCCAGGTCTTGCATGGCCAGCATACTCACCGGACATGTCACATATTGAGCATGTTTGGGATGCTCTGGATCGGTGTATACGACAGCGTGTTCTGCAACTTCGCACAGCTATTGAAGAAGAATGGACCAACATTCCACAGGCCACAATCAACAACCTGATCAACTCTATGCGACGGAGATGTGTTGCACTGTGTGAGGCAAATGGTGGCCACACCAGATACTAACTGGTTTTCTGACTCCCCCCTGTAAGGCAAAATTGTGCACATTTCAGAGTGGCATTTTATTGTGGGCAGTCTAAGGAACACCTGTGCAATATTCATGCTGTCTAATCAGCACCTTCATATGCCACACCTGTGAGGTGGGATGGATTATCTTGGCAAAAGAAAAATGCTCACTAACACAGATTTAGACATATTTGTGAACAATATTTGAGAGTAATGGGTCTTTTGTGTATGTAGAAAATGTTTCATATCTTTGAGTTCAGCTCATGCAAAATGGGAGCAAAACCGAAAGTGTTGCTTTACATTTTTTTTAATTGTATATAGTACAAGCAGTCAAATCCGAAACATTATTGTTGTCGATATATAGCCACACCTTCGTTAAAACCCCACCCCAGCCCACATTTCCCCTATTGTTTCGGAAGCCACGGAACAATTATGTATTTCCCTCAACAGGGCTTTCGGTAGTGCTTTTAAATTGCACAGTCATCCCCTGAATTCAATGATAGACAAAACAACAAAGAAAGTAATCAACTAAGTTCAGTATGCCCAGGTTTTTTCCAATTTTATTTTCTGACAATTTCGAATAGCAAATCTCTCATATTTCTTGATCATTCTTATTAGATGTTTCCACTTTTTAATATCAGGTTGTTTATTAGAGCCCCAATATCTAACAATTATTACTCTGGCTAACAGCAATGTTTTCAGACAAAAAGTATCTTCTCTCCCACGAATGTCAAGAGGGGAAGGGAAGGTACCCAGTATAGCAGAAGCAATACTGCTTACAAGTTTTGAAGGGGTCCTACTATCTACTTCATCAAAGACCTTACTCCAGAAAGACTGGATAATAGGACAAGACCAAATCATATGCAAAATATCTGCTTGATCACTTTTACACTTCGGGCACCTGTGAGACGATTTTTTAAATATCTTAGAGAGCATGATAGTATAAACGATGTATAATGTTAAACTGAATTAACGTATGGTTGGTGGATAAAGAAGCATGTTTAATATTCTTGTATATAATCTCCCAATTAGGCTACATGCACACGAACGTATTTTGATTCCGTGTCCGTTCCGTTTTTTGTGCGGATATGATGCGGACCCATTCATTTCAATGGGTCTGCAAAAAAATGCGGACAGCACACTGTGTGCTGTCCGCATCAGTATGTCCGTTCCGTAGCCCCGCAAAAAAAATTATTCTTGTCCGTTTTAGGCATTGTTACAATGGATCCGCAAAAAAAAACTAACGGCATATGGATGTCATCCGTTTTTTATTGCGGATCCGCAATTTGCGGACCGCAAAACACATACGGTCGTGTGCATGTAGCCTACAGTGTATTATTAGTACCATTCTCTTGTCTCCATTTAAACTCACTTTTAAACTTTATTACCATACCTAAACCTTTTTAAAGGGCTTCTGTCACCCCCAAAACTCATTTTTCATTTTTAGGCATATTAAAATCCTTATTGGACGACTATTCCCTATATAGGGCTCTTACCTTCTTCTGTGACTTGGTTTCACTAAAAGTTGATCTTTTAAAATATGCAAACGACTTCACTACCAGCAAGTAGGGCGTCTACTTGCTGGTAGCCGCCGCATTCTCCTTTCAAAAAAACGCCCCCTCCTCCTGCTGATTGACAGGGCCAGGGAGCGCTCTCCTCCTCCGGCTGGCCCTGTCTGCAATTCAAATCCCACGCCTGCACTTCATTCGGCGCAGGCGCTCTGAGAGAAGGACGCTCGCTTTCTCAGCACTCCCTCAGTGCGCCTGCGCAGATGACGTCACCTCTAGAGGAATTATAACAAAAATCTGTAAAATCGTGTGAATTAACAGTAAAGTAATTTTTGTTCTTAGTGCATAAAAAGGCGTGTTTTAATTGAGCGTATCGAAAATTAAAGGGAACCTGTCATCTGGATTTTGGGTATAGAGCTGAGGACATGGGTTGCTAGATGGCTGCTAGCACATCCGCAATACCCAGTCCCCATAGCTCTGTGCGCTTAAATTGTGTCAAAAAAACTATTTGATACATATGCAAATTAACCTGAGATGAGTCCTGCTCCTGTCCCTGACTCATCTCAGGGACAGGACTCATCTCAGGTTAATTTGCATATATATCAAATCGGTTTTTTTACACAATAAAAGCACACAGAGCTATGGGGACTGGGTATTGCGGATGTGCTAACGGCCATCTAGCAACCCATGTCCTCAGCTCCATACCCAAAATCCAGATGACAGGTTCCCTTTAAAAAGTGAACCAACTTCTTTTTCCCTACATTATTCCTCCACCCTTTTTATGTTCCCAGAGGAAACTATATGTGAGAACCGAGTGATACCCAGCTTTTCCCAAAACCTAACATCTTCAATCAACATAAATTCCCTAAGATTAATATTCTGCCATAAAGTAGTAAAATTAAGAGTGTGTGTGATCCCTAATATTAGTTTGACTTTCTTCCAGACCAAATGGATTACTCTGCTGCTGCTTTCCCTTATTATCCCAACAAAGTTTGGCTCAGTTTCGTCAAGCGAACAGCAAAACGCTGCAGGCAGCGTTTTGGTGTCGGCCTCCAGAGCGGAATGGAGACTGATCGGAGGCAAACTGATGAATTCTGAGCAGATCCTTTTCCATTCAGAATGCATTAGGGCAAAACTGATCCGTTTTGGACCGCTTGTGAGAGCCCATGACGGATCTCACAAACAGAAAGGCAAAATGCAAGTGTGAAAGTAGGCTTACCATTAAAAGAGTGGTGGGGCTTGTGTCTATAACCAACAAAGCCGCTATTTTGTCTCATCCCAACTCTCATTTCCCTCTTGACTTCCTTCTCAGTCTTACTGGTTGTATGGGGCAGAAATGATTTTTATCGTGGCCCTGACAATGCTTATTACAACACCACAGATTACAGAAATCTACTGTATATAGTTGTTTCCTGCCTACAGGAATGCCACACCTGTGGCAATGATTAGAGGGGAATTCTTATGCTTACTATATCTGTAAAGAATAAATCAAGGCAACTGGACTTACTGTAAGTTTCTTGAAAACGTTTCACTCGTTCTTCCAACGAGCTTTCTCAATTCTGAGTGACTCTACAAGAATTCTCTGGGAATAAATATGTAACTTAATCAACATCTAGTAATTATACGCAGCATGGGGTCAGAGGTCATTATACTCAGCATGAGGTCAAAGGTGTTGATTCCATTATCCTAATTGGAGTCAGTAGGTGATAATGACCTCCCAGAAAAAGGTGTCAAGACAGCATTTACGTAAGATGGCCTCCTTCACACCTCGTTTGTGCCAGTTGCCTTGATTTATTCTTTACAGATATACCATGACCTGGATAAATGAGAACCTTCACACTCTTATGCTTACTGAAAGTTTGGAAATTCTTATATTAGTAGAAGTGAAGGTTGCTCTGCAAAATTGGGGGGGGGGGGGGGGGGGGTGTTGAACTACTATGGTTAGATGCACGCAACTGTATTCCTGCAGAGAAACCGACATTTTTTTTTTTTTACATAAGACATATTAATATGAACATACCTTCCTTTTAATACCTATGGCAATGTACATGTTTCGTAACACCAGTTTTTCCTGCTTCAGTTCATTTTGTGCAAGATGTTCACTTTGAGCATTATGTTCATTTTCTAAAAAGTAAAAACAATAAAAGCTGACAAATAAATAAATGTTTTGGAATAGGAAAATAGATAGTAAGCACTGTTGTGGTCCAGCATAGTTCACAGAGAAATTTGCATTTACACTTACAGGGTTTCTTTTTTTTACAAACAAAGGGGGTCATTTATTAAGACCGTCATTTTAGATGCCAGTCTTAATAACCCCTATATCTGGTGGTGGATCCACTGAAGATATGCCGGCCTCTACATAACTTCGGAGCATCCAGTACCAGTCTAAATGTAAGCCAGCTTCCCAGCTGGCTTACATTTAGACCATTTTCTACACCTAAAACAAGCCTTTCGGCCTGTACCCTTCCCCGCCAAGCCCACTTCTTTGGAGGGGAAAAGTCACAGATTGCGGCGCAAGAAATACACATAATATAGGTGTATTTCTAGATAATAAATAACCCCCTGTTGTGGAAAAATTATTGTTCGCCGTATGGTCGCCATCTATCCTATGGAGAGGCGTAGATTAGTTCGCATCGTGCAAAAACCTTTGCACGATGGTCTGGTCGCCCCGACCTGTAGCTGATTTGTGCCCGGCCTGGTATTACTGCAGGATACCAGTGTCATGGAGCCGGCATGACATCCCCTAAACTTTTATCTTTGGGGTCATCTGAAGGCAATTGTCTATGCTGTGAAGATACGAGATGTGCAGCACCTGAAACTACGGATACTGGAAGCCAGTGCTAGCATTTCTCCTGCGGTGTTGCTATCAGTGTGTGAAGAGTGGGAGAAGAGGGTTGCATTGACAATCCAACACAAAGGGCAGCACATTGAACACATTTTATAAGTGGTCAGAAACTTGTAAATAACTCATGAAAGAATAAAGTTACGTTAAAACCAAGCACACCTTTGTTTTTCTTGTGAAATTCCCAATAAGTTTGATGTGTCACATGACCCTCCTACTATTGAAAAATCAAAAGTTGGATTCAAAATGGCCGACTTCAAAATAGCCGCCATGGTCACCACCCATCTTGAAAAGTTTCCCCCTCACATATACTAATGTGCCACAAGCAGGAAGTTAATATCACCAACCGTTCCCATTTTATTAAGGTGTATCCACATAAATGGCCCACCCTGTATATTCGATCTTAACATACTTTTTTCTTTCTATTTCTATTTTCCAAGTGACAGTTCTCCACGCCAGGACTCTTCTCTTTAACAACCAGAGGTTAACCCCGTTTTTCTTTTTACTTTATCAGCAGGAGATTGACTGGAGGAGCCACATTGTTCTGTAGAGAAAGAGGATATTCATTGTGCTGTGCAGTTTAGTCTGGCGACGCAGTGTAAGGGTTGTGTGCATCCATGCAAGGGAAGGAAAGTGAGGCAGAGTCAGACGGCTGCACAGTAAATTAAATCTAGTTTTGGGGCGAAGGCCATGAAGCCCCTTTAAGGAATAGAGTAGGTGGTCCAAGGGAACAAATTGAAGTATCCCTTTGGAAGGTAGGTAGCGCAATGGTGGCTGCAAAAGTCAATCATGATAATTAAGCATGGCGTACAGTACCCAGTTTCAATCCGGAAGAACTGGGTGATGTACACCTGGCCTGAGGAGTAAACTGAGTTTAGGGATCCGATACAGGAAGCAGAGGAGGCTCTATCTGGGCTGAATTTGTTGAAACAGGCCGGATCCACTAAACCCGGGCCTATTTAAACAACCAGTACCCAAGCTAAGTGAGTCCCCAACTGTCACTTCCACCTCCACTACTGACAGGGTCGCTTTTCTCTTTCTCTTTCTCTTTCTCTATCTCTCTCTCTCTCTCATGCCTCCCTCATCTCTCCATCTAACCTTGAGACGATGCACCATGTTGAATCCAGCTTCTCTTCGTCCTGGTTTTAAGGACGATGAGAAGGGGGGAAAGTGGTGCAGAAAAAAACAATCTTCAAACTTTTTACTAAGCATTCTAACCTCTCAACTGTTAATCAATTTTCTAACCTAGTAGGGAATTACGTTGAGAACCATCACGACTGCGTTTTCTTTGAAGGTACTTGGGTCAGATTTTTGCAAAGAAGGTAAAAATCATGGCCGATCCATGGCCTGAATGTTCCCGCTGTAACCCTTTATTCCATCAGGGATGCCCCCAGGCAGCCCCATGGGTTATCACGCGATGTCCACCACCGGATTCGGGAGTCTCTCCCGGACCCAGACTCAATAACCAGTGTTCATTCTAGTCAACCAGGTGATTGGGTTGTTCAAAGGAACATCCGAGGACGGGACTAGAGCTGAGATATCTTGGGCCATTTCAGGTGCTGCTGATGACACCAACCTCCCTCAAGGTCGAGGAACGTGACTGGTGGATCCACGCCAGTCATTGCAAGAAGCTACTGGACCACAAAGCGCAATGATCAGGTACCTCGTATACCTTTATTCTTTCTGTCTAATGGCCTTTGGAAAATGTTATCAGGAGTCACCGGAAGTGTGACTCCTGATAACCGGACCGGAAGTGTGCTTTTTTTTTTCTTACAGCTGGTAACGTAGCAGGCTCCTTACTGGTCTGCTAAGCCTTTTCTACCGCTTAGCAAAGAGCCTGGTGATGTCACCGGCACAGAGGTGCATTTTAGAGGCTGTTTTGGAGGAATGAACTGGCAGCACTAGGGAATGCCAGTGACGTCACCAGGAACAGAGGGGCGTTATTCTGAGCTGAAGGAGGATGTTTTGGAGGAGGGAACTGGCAGCGATAGAGAACACTTATCTGTGACGCAAGCAGAGAGCCTATATACAGTATCAAAACTATGAATTAACACATGTGGAATTATATACATAACAAACAAGTGTGAAACAACTGAAAATATGTCATATTCTAGGTTCTTCAAAGTAGCCACCTTTTGCTTTGATTACTGCTTTGCACACTCTTGGCATTCTCTTGATGAGCTTCAAGAGGTAGTCCCCTGAAATGGTTTTCACTTCACAGGTATGCCCTGTCAGGTTTAATAAGTGGGATTTCTTGCCTTATAAATGGGGTTGGGACCATCAGTTGCGTTGAGGAGAAGTCAGGTGGATACACAGCTGATAGTCCTACTGAATAGACTGTTAGAATTTATATTATGGCAAGAAAAAAGCAGCTAACAGTCTATTCAGTAGGACTATCAGCTGTGTATCCACCTGACTTCTCAACGCAACTGATGGTCCCAACCCCATTTATAAGGCAAGAAATCCCACTTATTAAACCTGACAGGGCACACCTGTGAAGTGAAAACCATTTCAGGGGACTACCTCTTGAAGCTTATCAAGAGAATGCCAAGAGTGTGCAAAGCAGTAATCAAAGCAAAAGGTGGCTACTTTGAAGAACCTAGAATATGACATATTTTCAGTTGTTTCACACTTGTTTATTATGTATATAATTCCACGTGTTAATTCATAGTTGTGATGCCTTCAGTGTGAATCTACAATTTTCATAGTCATGAAAATAAAGAAAACTCTTTGAATGAGAAGGTGTGTCCAAACTTTTGGTCTGTACTGTATATGGAAGCAGGGAGGCTTTGTGCCTGTAGGCATTGACAAGGACAGTTTTAGGGGCATTACTAAAAAGGGGAGGAATGGCAGGAGGCGGAATACTGATGAGAGGGAGTGATAGGGGATGAGACGTTAATCTGCAGAATGGCACTGCCTTCTGGGACCCATAAGGCAGTGTGGCAGGAAGCAACATTGAGGGAGAGCTGCGATGTAAACAACAATAACTACTGCAGTGTCTGGAGAAGGGAAAAAAAGACCTGGAAACCTTCAGGGGGACCTTACGTGTAAAGATCATTACTAAAATGACTATGATCCCAGACAATCCCCTTAATGGTTTCCCTACCAAGGGCGTACATTTGTTTTATACATTATTGCCACACTTGAATATCATAGCAACCAACTTTTAAAAAGGCCTAGGAGGGACATTATCAGCTGTGTGTGTGCCATTCTCTTACTAAGACAAGCAGGTGAGATTAGGTCACCCCACAATTTGTTAGCCATTGTTTAAAGAATACAACAACACTGAGCGCATATGGTTTTTGGAAGTTAAATTTTGCAGGAATGGTTTTTAGACACCATGTCGCATTTCAAGAGACCCTGAAGTATCCCTACAGTGGAAATACCCAAAAAGTGACTCCATTTTGGAAATTATGCCCTGAAGGATTTTTTCAAGGGTTGTAGTGAGCAATTTGAGCGAACAGGCACTTCATAGAATTTACAAACACTTGGATGTGAGAATAAAAAAAAAAATACCTACCTTTAGGCCCAAAGTTTTCATTTTCACAAAGGGTAACAGAAGAAAATGAACCTCACAAACTGCTGTATGGACTCACGAAGGGTAACAGAAGAAAATGAACCTCACAAACTGCTGTATGGACTCACGAAGGGTAACAGAAGAAAATGAACCTCACAAACTGCTGTATGGACTAAGAAGGGTATATATGGATTTAGGAGGCCAGATTTCACTGAAATGGTTTTCATGTGCCATGTCGTATTTGAAGAGATCCTTGGGTACACCTACAGTAGAAACACTAAAAAGTTACCTTATTTCGCAAACTATACCCCTCAAGGAATTTCTAAAGGGTTTTAGTAAGTATTCTGACCCCACAGGTATTTTCCAGAAATTAATTTACAGTGGTTGGTGAAAACTGAATATGTAAGCTGTGTCGAATATAAGGTGTAATAAGGCAACTTTCACACTAGCGTTGTTTTAATCCGGCGTTCAATTCCGACACCGGAACTGCCCGCCGGATCCAGAAAAACGTGTGAAAACGCATTACATTTGAATCCTGATCAGGATTTTGATCACAATGAAAAAATGCATTGGAAAAAACGGATCCGGCATTCACATTTTTCGGGTTTAACATGCAAAAGCCCTATCCGGTTTGACTGAACACACGGCGCCGGATCCGGCGTTAATGCAAGTCAATGGGAAAAAGACCGGATCCGGCGTTCAGTCAAAGTGTTCAGGATTTTTGTCCGGAGGTAAAAATACAGCATGCTACGTTTTTCTGAAAAGCCTGATCAGTCAAAAAGACTGAAGTGAAGACATCCTGATGCATCCTGAACGGATTAGGGCTCTTTCACACCTGCGTTATTGTCTTCCGGCATAGAGTTCCGTCGTCGGGGCTCTATGCCGGAAGAATCCTGATCAGAATTATCCTAATGCATTCTGAATGGAGAGTAATCCGTTCAGGATGCATCAGGATGTCTTCAGTTCCGGTACGGAACGTTTGTTGGCCGGAGAAAATACCGCAGCATGCTGCGCTTTTTGCTCCGGCCAAAAATCCGGAACACTTGCCGCAAGGCCGGATCCGGAATTAATGCCCATTGGAAGGCATTGATCCGGATCCGGCCTTAAGCTAAACGTCGTTTCGGCGCATTGCCGGAGCCGACATTTAGCTTTTTCAGAGTGGTTACCATGGCTGCCGGGACGCTAAAGTCCTGACAGCCATGGTAAGTGTAGTGGGGAGCGGGGGAGCAGTGTACTTACCATCCGTGCGGCTCCCCGGGCGCTCCAGAGTGACGTCAGGGCGCCCCAAGCGCATGGATCACGTGATCACATGGATCACGTCATCCATGCGCATGGGGCGCTCTGACGTCATTCTGGAGCGCCCGGGGAGCCGCACGGACTCTAAGTATACCGCTCCCCCGCTCCCCGCTCCTACTATGGCAACCAGGACTTTAATAGCGTCCTGGGTGCCATAGTAACACTGAAAGCATTTGGAAGACGGTTCCGTCTTCAAATGCTTTCAGTACACTTGCGTTTTTCCGGATCCGGCAGGCACCTCCGGCAACGGAAGTGCATGCCGGATCCCAACAACGCAAGTGTGAAAGAGGCCTTACTTTCCATTCAGAATGCATTAGGATAAAACTGATCAGTTCTTTTCCGGATTTGAGCCCCTAGGACGGAACTCAGCGCCGGAAAAGAAAAACGCTAGTGTGATAGTACCCTAAGGTGGTTTAATTACCATAAAGGATAAAATTAATAATGCAAAAGGATGTGTAGTGCAGTATGCTTTGAAGCAATCCTTTATGGACAGACCAGGGTTTCCAGGCAGGTTTCACAGTGTATCGTGTCCTCTATTTTCCCCCTTTTAGAACACACTCAGCATCTTTTTGGGTCCCTCCTTTCCTTGCTGTTCCTTGCTGTTTGGGGGACTTCAACAGGGCATCCCTCTCTTCGAACTCGAGACCTGTGAGTGTACCCTCACACAGCTTGTCTATTTTAATGCCATACACTGCCTGTTTAATAGGCAGCTAATGGCAGAATTGTATCCTCCCTTTAAAATGTATTAGGGACTTATCTATGGAAATGTTTTTTTTTTACAAAGGTGTAAACATCAGCAAACTTGGTGTTAAAGATGTAGAGGAGTAGCCTAATTTTAAATAAAATGCCAAATCTTGGGTTATTCTGGGGTGGGCATTATGCATTATTATTATTATGTAAAAATGTAAACTGCTTCAAACCTTTTTTGGGCGATGGCAACTGAAGTATGGTACAAAACACCTCGCTTCCGATACGGTCTGATTTCTGTTTTTTTACAAGGTCTATAAGCAACACAAGCATCAAAATCTCATAATCTGTGCTACATTTTTTAAGGCTAATCCAGGGGTCGAGCATATAATGATTGAGTTCTGGGCAAAAAACTTCTGGGCATACAAATTTGTTAGGGCCACTATTAAAGGGGGTTGTCTCATCATGGACAATGGGGGCATATCGCTAGGATATGCCCTCATTGACTTATAGGTGCGGGTCCTACTGCTGGGACCCACACCTATATCGAGAACGGAGCCCCAATAGTGAAGGAGGGTGCACTGCACATGTGCAGCAGCCCTCCATAAATTTTCTATGGGGCCGGCGAAAATAGCCGAGCACTGGCTCGGCTATTTCCATCGCCTTCATAGAAATGAATGGGAGCGGTGGCCGTGGTACGCTTCAATTCACTTCTATGGGGAGCCGGCTTGGTGGTGGCCGGACCGGAGTCTTCCACCCACCACCTTGCTGGGCTCCGTTCTCGATATAGGTGCGGGTCCCAGCGGTGGGACCTGCACCTATAAGACAATGGGGCATATCCTAGTGATATGCCCCCATTGTCCATGATGAGACAACCCCTTTAAGTTTACAAAATCCTCACAGAAAAAAAAAGATTTTGAAGAAAAAAAATTGCAAATTTGGATTTATGAGCTGGAAAATCATTGCCTGCCGAAACGGTAAAATATTTAAAACAAGAAAAAGGGGTATAAAAAAAACAACTACGGTAGTAATAATACAAAATTAGGCAGTATACAGGGGAAAAGAATGATGTCTGTGTGCCCACACCACCAAACAACTGCTCATTTAGAGTTGGTGATTAATATATTGCAAATTGTGGATGAACACAGACGCTAAGTTCACTTCAAAACGCTTACAGTACAGGGAGTACAAAACTGAAAAAGAAATAAACCTCCCTACCTTTACAACATTATTGTCATGGCTGTGTCATGGTCTTGTTGCTATGCGCAGTCACACGGTTGCCGTGCTTGCTAGTTGCCAGGGGCAATGCGTCACATTTAGGCAGCATGTGTTTAGGGGGAACCACTAGTCAGTGTGCTGCTCTGCCTGGGGCCACCATGCATCCTGCATAAACGACATGTTGCCCCTGGCAACCAGCAAGCATGACAACCGTGTCAGGGCGCATAGCAACAAGACCATGACACAGCCGTGACAATTATCTTTATTTCATTGATAATAATAATAATAATAATAATGAATTCCCTATAGAAATCTTAGTACAAAATATGATAATCACAAATCTAGATGACAGGACATCAAAGGACTTTATATCTTGATGTTTGGGAAATCCTTTTTTTTATCAGGGTAAATACAGGGCCTGCAAAGAGCTTAGCCACCGAGAGGTGGGTTCCCCCCATTCGGGCGGGTGGACCTGTAGGTTCTTAGGTACATTACAGAGAAAGTACTGGATGTTCCTTACTCACCAAAGTGATACTATCAGCACCCCAATGCAGCAATCATCAAACCGTGAGTAAAAATGGACCATAACCAAGTACTTTGATGTCCTGTCATCCAGATTTATGATTATCATATTTTGTACTAAGATTTATATAGGGGAATTCATTATTATTTTTAATTAATAAAATATAGATAATGTTTTAAGGGTAGAAAGGTTTATTTCTTTTTCATGAACACAGACACTATTTAATTGCATTCACCTTGCCTCAGAAGGGTCACCCTGCCTAAGAAGGGAACGACTGCAGCTACGGTGCATGAATCCTGTTCAACCACACATTGTAAGCAGCAGTGGTTCATAGGTCATAGACACGTGGTCAGTCACAATGGGTGGCTGAAGCTACAATCAGCCCAACATTACAAAGTCAGAGCAGGTCAGTAGTATGGGAAGTGTCTAAGATAAGACAAGGAATACACTCCGCCAGAAACTCTCAGGGCCCCCTATATTGGTGGTACCCTCAGTAAATTCTACTGATCCTCAGTGCATTAACAGTGTTCTCATGCTCATGTGCACGGTCCTCAATGGACTCATTTACTGCCAGCATCTCCGGCATTACTTTGTGAAGGACTGAGACGGGTGTTCATGCAATGTGATTTCTGCCCAGTGCTCTTTTTGTGTGCTTTATTGGATAGCAGCACAAGTCCCTAACAACGCCATCCAACATTTTTGGCCAATTTAGAGGCATTTTGATATCTAAGCAGATGCCTTTCTCTTTCTTTCTCTCTATCTAGAAATCTATATGTATATAAGAACCCCAATTACTAAAAGTACTAATTCCTTTGTTTGTTTGTTTTTTTTACACACAAAGGGAGCACTTTTTACAAAGAAAAGGGAGCACTGCCTCCAACCCATCATCTCATACACCATTCCACTATCCCCTGTTTCAGTCACTCTCAGTCCATCCTCCATTTAGGCACACCAGTACATTCACATTCACTATTCCCAATCATCAAGCACATCTCAGTCCCCAGATCTCCTATCTATTTGTGCCAGCACTCCGATACAGAGCGCACTGACACTGCGCACATAGGACAGTTTCACTTCAGCGGTTCGTCAGTTGCCCCGCCCCCCGCTTTCCCTTATCCTCCAGTCGGCAGCCCGTAACCAGCCACGCCCCCTATTGCCCGGCTCAAGAAAGTGCGCGCTCTCTCACACGTGGGAAACTGCGCTACACACACAGCAGTACGATACCAAGGTAATATTTTTAAATTCAGATTCTCCTTCATTTCATCAACATTTTAGATCGCAAGACTCATAATAATTTTCAATTTCTATCTAGTTCCTTTTATCTCATTTCCAATTAATCTACTATTTAAGCTCCTAACCATCCAATTTTTTTGACCTATAGTATCTGGATTGGTCGCGCTAACTGTATGTGCCCGGCTCCAAAGGTAACTACCCCCACCACCCCCCTCACCTGTGCTTCTGATCACAATCAACATCATTATTATGTCTACCCAATATCAGCAACCTTCATCAATTAACTATCTAAACACACATTTGAACGATGTCTCTCTCCCTCTCCTATATATATATATATATATATATATATTATTATTATTTTATTTTTTTCACATCATCTGAATTAATCCTGCCGGAATTATTATGTCATTATATTATTGTGATTATTGCTATTTATTATCGCTATGGTTGCAATTATTGCCGTTATTATCATTATTATTATTAGTCGCCCTGTATTTTGGGTCCCGTTTATTATATCAAGGCCCCCATTTTTAACATCAATTTTAACATCATTATTATTATCATATTATTATTAAGATTATTAATATTAATATTTCCCTAATGGCGAAGAAATTTTTTATTACTATATGGACACCCAGTTTGATTAGATTAGATTATATCGGATCATTCTAACTATGTCCTTTACATTCATGTGATTATTATATTGTCTATCACCCTCGCACCTTGCTGATGAATTATCTAAGTATTTTTTTTATTTTATTTTACTTAATTTTATTTATTCATGTATTGCCTTTTAGCACTACTATATCTCATACTACTATATTTTTTAGACTTGAAAAAGGAGTACCCTCACTCCGAAACACGTTGTCACCTGAATAAATACCTTTTTGAAAAGACGCCACTCGCAATTGTGGTTTTGCGCCAAGAGGTATCATATCGTGTACGACCTCAGTACACAGCTTTTCACAGTACTCTACATCACTCCTTCAGAGTGCTGGCAACTTCAAGGACTGAGAAGATACCTGTTCACCCCCCCCCCCCTTCGCAAGTGTTGTACTGACACACGCACAACACCAGAAGGTGAGTATAACAATTGACACAGCATACTCTCTAAATCTGGTACTCAAAACTTACTACCCTATGAGTGCCTTGTTTCCAGTTTATTTTTGCCAAATTTGATGCAGTGTATAATGTGTAAATCACTGAAAAAATTAAACCTACTTTAAAACTTAAAGGGGTTGTCCCACTTCATTAAATCTGTTTAACCCAATATACTTTCCCCAATGAACATTTATTCCTATGTATGTCATTAAAAAAAATGCTTCAATCTTCTGCAAACAGCTTCTATTAGAAGCTGTTGTTTACCCTGGTGTCCCATGGATACGGCCGGCTTTTCGCCGGCCGCATCGTTTCGCCGCGCCTGCGCACTACAGGCAAAGAAATAATCGGCCGGCCTCTCCTTTACATGAACGCGCACGACCGCGCATGCGCAGTATATTCGCGTCTTAGATAGAGCTGCGCATGCGCGGCCGTCCGAACAGTTCGGGCGAGTCAGCGGAGTGAGCGGACGGACGTCGGAGGAACGGGATACTGTAAGTATAATATCTGCTGTCCCACTAATCGACCAACGATAATTGTATATTCTGCAATAAGGGGGGTTCATAGGAAATTCAATGGGGTCATTTTTGTGTACAACTGGGGGGCAACTATATTCTATCTATGGACACTGGGGGCAACTATATTCTATCTATTGGACACTGGGGGCAACTATATTCTATCTATGGACACTGGGGGCAACTATATTCTATCTATTGGACACTGGGGGCAACTATATTCTATCTATGGATACTGGGGGCAACTATATTCTATCTATGGACACTGGGGGCAACTATATTCTATCTATGGATACTGGGGGCAACTATATTCTATCTATGGATACTGGGGGCAACTATATTCTATCTATGGACACTGGGGGCAACTATATTCTATCTATGGATACTGGGGGCAACTATATTCTATCTATGGATACTGGGGGCAACTATATTCTATCTATGGATACTGGGGGCAACTATATTCTATCTATGGACACTGGGGGCAACTATATTCTATCTATTGACACTGGGGGCAACTATATTATATCTATGGACACTGGGGGCAACTATATTATGGGGGCGGATGGAGGAGGCACTTATGGGGGCGGATGGAGGAGGCACTTATGGGGGCGGATGGAGGAGGTACTTATGGGGGCAGATATGCAGAGATGTGTATGTGGCGGTTTAGAATCAATGTGGGTGAAATATAGAATCAGATGTAGCAGAGCTGAATAAGCGCTGTTCAGTCACAGTACTAATGGTGAAGGAAATAGACGGATTTAGCAGAGATGTGTATGTGGCGGTTTAGAATCAATGCTGGTGAAAGAGAAACAGATGAAGCAGAGCTGAATATGCGGCTGTTCTGACACAGTGCTGGTTGAATAGAAAAACAGATGTAGCAGCGCTGTATATGTGGCAGGTCAGCATCAATGCTGGCAAAAGAGAAACAGATGTAGTAGAGCTGAATATGCGGCTGTTCTGATACAGTGCTGTTTGAAGAGAGAAACAGATGTAGTAGAGCTGAATATGCGGGTGTTCTGACACAGTGCTGTTTGAAGAGAGAAACAGATGTAGTAGAGCTGAATATGCTGCTGTTCTGACACAGTGCTGGTTGAAGAGATAAACAGACAGATGTAGCAGAGCTGAATATGCGGGTGTTCTGACACAGTGCTGTTTGAAGAGAGAAACAGATGTAGTAGAGCTGAATATGCTGCTGTTCTGATACAGTGCTGGTTGAAGAGATAAACAGTCAGATGTAGCTGAGCTGTATATGCATCTATAAAGATACATAGTGTGAGGTTTATACACAACTGGAGTACAGCTGTAATGGAAACAAATCTGCATCAGTGCTGGGGGGTGGGGGTCGGTCAAGCTTTTGGACTAATGTATAATATGGAATTATAGTTTTTGATGCACAGAATGGGTTTATAAAAGATCAGACAGAGATTTTATGTGTAAAACTGTACACTGAGCTCACTTCACATGGCTCTGAGTGACCATTCCCCTCACAGACACTGCATACTGATGAGTCATACTCTTCACATGAACAAGCACATAAGAACTCAGTGCTCAGTGTGATGTCATAAGGAGGTGTGGCCGGCCTTCACTCTAGCTGCCTAAGCCCGCCCAGCCTTAGCTGCAGAAAACCAGGAAGTTACCAGCAGAGCTGGCTGCAGGTGAAGCTGATTTAGCAAAGTGGGAAAACCCCTTTAACTTTTATATAAGATAATAATTAAAATAAATCCCACAAGACAGTATATGTTTTGGATAGCTGCAAATAAACATCTAGTGGAGTACATGGATAGGGTATGCAGTACCTAGGACATATCGATAGCACACTGAGTCATGTATGACCACTCACTGTTCAGACGTGTGATACTTAGGAGGTCTGTGCTGGATCCGATTCAAGGATTCAAAAGGCTCCCGGTCTCTTGTTCTATTGCTCAAGCTGTGAGTGTAGGAGGGTTCAGAGAGTTCAGAAGGAAAAAATTAGGAAAATGAGGGAGATCTGGCCCTATGATACTGAGGGTCCCTACCTAAAAGTGGAGAAAACCCCCACCTAGGTGCGGAGGTATCACCCCCTATTGGAGCGACCCCACTTATCGATGACTGACCCTGGATAGCTGACCCTAAAAAACTGTTACTCCCAAACAAACAAACCCGACGCGTTTCCTCTGTCACAGATTCTGTGACAGAATCATCAGGGGATAATAGTGATGAAATGGTGGCCTGATAGCCAAAAAAATTGATAGTAATGCTGGTCTTCCCAGATGAGTAGATTGCAGTCCAGACCGATACCTGGCACTGCTACTAATAAATACCCCATAAATCAAATAATAACCCATTACCGGGGTGGTGTATTTTATAAATTGTACCTGCGGACTACAGTACGTAGGAAAAACAAAAAGAGAGTTCAGAAGAAGGATTGGAGACCATCTGGGCGACATAAGGAACAAAAAAGATACAACCATCGCTAGACATGTTCGATTTTTCCATGATGGCAATGATAAGGCAATTAACTTCTGTGTGGTAGAGGTGGTACGTCCTTCACCTAGAGGTGGGGACCTCAACAGGAGGATTTTACAGAAGGAGGCGGAGTGGACTCACAGATTAAAAACTGTGAGTCCACTGGGCCTCAATGAGATCCTCTCTTTTGGATGCTTCATTTGACTTCTTTGTTCGGCATTGCTTTTTAGGAGTTTACCAAAATACCTCTGTGAATATAATATGAATTGATCTGTCAGAAATAATGAGTTATATCTAACCAAAAAAGGTTTAATAAATTTATCCCAAGGTGATTTAGGGTATCATTGGTTTGACTGATAGGAATAAATACACAATCGTCTCTCTCCCATTGATCACCTGTCCCCATCTATATGTATTTAGATTAGGCCATCCCATGATTATAAATACACCAAATAACCCTCGGTGAAAATATTGATAAATAAGCATTCATATGTTGAACTGTATATTCTAACTAGGCACAAACCACCTATTCATATGTGAAATTTCATTTCCTGTAATGGGGCACAAATGGTTTGCAATAAATATAAGACATGTATTCGGTTTGCGGTTCACATGCTCCAATAGGGGGTGATACCTCCGCACCTAGGCGGGGGGTTTCTCCACTTTTAGGTAGGGACCCTCAGTATCATAGGGCCAGATCTCCCTCATTTTCCAATTTTTTTCCTTCTGAACCCTCTGGAATATTTGCAGAGGAAGGACTACACTCACAGCCTGAGCAATAGAACAAGAGACCGGGAGCCTTTTGAATCGGATCCAGCACAGACCTCCTAAGTATCACACGTCTGAACCGTGAATGGTCATACATGACTCAGTGTGCTATCTATATGTCCTAGGTACTGCATACCCTATCCATGTACTCCACTAGATGTTTATTTGCAGCTATCCAAAACATATACTGTCTTGTGGGATTTATTTTAATTATTATCTTATATAAAAGTTAAGTTTTAAAGTAGGTTTAATTTTTTCAGTGATTTACAGACTATATACCTACCCAAATATGCATTAATACTACTGTGAACAGTGTATAATGTGATGGAAAAATGAATCCATCCAGAAAAGGACATAAATATGGTCAATCACAAAACATTAGTAAGTGCCTCATATCAACTTCCTCTACATAATTGTCACAGTCCCGTCTGTGACAGGAACTAGAAGATCGAGGAGACTGGCTGCAAGTGATTGACAGCCTCTTTGGTTTCACCTTTCTGTGTTGTTGCTGGGGATGACTAAAATTATTGTCTCAGATGTAGCTTAACCACCTCCGGACCGCCTAACGCAGGATCGCGTTCCGGAGGTGGCAGCGTTGCGCAGAGTCACGCATATACGCGTCATCTCGCGAGACGCGAGATTTCGCTCAAAGCCGGCCCGCGCATGCGCATCGCGGGCCGGCAAAAGTTAAAGAACAAGTTCGTCACCAGCCTGCCAGCAACGATCATTGGCTGGCAGGCTGGCGATTTTCAAAAAATCCAATCACAAGCCATATAACAGATCATATTAGTAAATATGATCTGTTATATGGCTTCTCTACTCCTCTGCTGGTCCTTTTCATCGGTTGGATCCAGCAGAGGAGCAGACTGAACTGTGAGTACACCAAACACTTCACTGTAGCCCCAGATCACCCCCCTGCACCCCAATTAACCCTTTGATCACCCCTTTGATCGCCCCTGTCAATCACTAGTGAAAGACAAAAAGTGATCAGTGTAAACTGTCACTTTTTTTTTCCACTAGTATTGGCTGTTAGGTTTTAGGGATAGTTTAGGCCCCTTGGTTAGGTAGTTAGCGTCCACCCCACCGCACCGCAGTCACTTTTATTCGCTGATTAGCGTATCGCTAATCAGCATTTGTACTTTTATAGTATCTGTAAGTGATCAAAACTGATCACGGTCAGATCTATAATAGTATTAGTGTCACCTTAGCTCGCCCTCCACTCAAAACGCAGTGTTTGCCCGATCAGGCCTGATCGGTCGCCCACACGTGCGTTCACCCACGCCCGCCCCACCGCAGTGACAAAAAATTATTATTTTTTGATCACTGCACATTCACTTTACACGCACTGCGGCGATAAAAAAATCAGTTTTGATATTTTTTATCAACCGCAGCGGCCTCCGGTACTTCGCTAGCCTCCCCTTTGTAAGACAGGCTTGCTTTTTTTCTTGGGTAGTCTCAGGGAATACCCCTAAATTTAGTAGTCCAAAATGTCAAACAGGGGGTATTCTTCTGAAGAGGCCTACAGGATTCTGACCCAGTCGGATGAGGAGTGGGAACCCTCATCTGACGAATCTAGCGGGTCAGAATATGAACCTGTGGAAAGCAGTGGCTCTCTGACCCAAAGTTCGGACGAGGAGGTGGAGGTCCCTGGCAGCACCAAGCGTACCCGGCCCCATGTCGCTAGACCACAGGTTGCGCAGGATCCGCTTCAAGAGCAGCAGAGTGGGGCTGTCGCTGCCGGATCACGTGGTGAGGCATACACCAGCAGCGCAGCCCTTCCTGGACCTAGTACCAGCACTGCCGTACAACATGGTGAAGTAGCGAGCACCAGAAGGGCAGTTGAAGCTGGTACGGTGGCACGTGCAATAGTTACCCCGTCGCAGCCACCGCACAGACAGGCCCGTAGAGCCCCTAGAATCCCTGAGGTGCTGGCAAACCCTGATTGGCAGTCACCAACTTCAGCCGCACCAGTAGTTCCCCCTTTCACCGCCCAGTCTGGAGTTCGGGTTGAGACGGCTCAAATCGGTTCGGCCCTGGGATTTTTTGAGCTGTTCTTGACTGCGGAGCTCTTGGACTTAGTCGTGGCAGAGACAAACCGGTATGCCACACAATTTATAACCGCAAACCCGGGAAGCTATTATGCCCAGCCTTTCCGGTGGAAACCAGTCCAAGTTTCCGAACTTAAAATTTTTCTGGGCCTTCTCCTCAACATGGGCCTGACAAAAAAGCATGAATTGCGGTCATATTGGTCCACGCACCCGATTCATCACATGCCCATGTTCTCTGCTGCTATGTCCAGGACACGATTTGAGACCATCCTGCGTTTTCTGCATTTTAGCGACAACACCACCTCCCGTCCCAGAGGCCACCCTGCTTTTGACCGGCTCCACAAAATTCGGCCCCTCATAGACCATTTCAACCAGAAATTTGCAGATTTGTATAACCCTGAGCAAAACATCTGCGTAGACGAGTCCCTAATACATTTTACCGGGCGCCTTGGCTTCAAACAATACATCCCAAGCAAGCGTGCCCGGTATGGGGTCAAATTGTATAAGCTCTGTGAAAGGGCCACAGGCTATACCCACAAATTTCGGATCTATGAGGGAAAATATCAGACCCTGGAGCCGGTCGGTTGCCCTGACTACCTGGGGAGCAGTGGGAAGACAGTCTGGGACTTGGTGTCACCCTTATTCGGCAAGGGGTACCATCTTTATGTGGACAATTTCTACACAAGTGTGGCCCTCTTTAGGCATTTGTTTCTAGAACGGATTTGCGCCTGTGGCACCGCGCGAACTAGTCGCGTGGGCTTCCCCAAATGGCTTGTAACCACCTGTCTTGCAAGGGGGGAGAGGGCTGCCTTGTGTAACGAAGAACTGCTCGCGGTGAAATGGAGAGACAAGCGTGACGTTTACATGCTCTCCTCCATTCACGCAGACACGACAATGCAAATTGAGCGAGCAACCCGTGTCATTGAAAAGCCCCTCTGTGTCCACGACTATAATGCGCTCATGGGAGGGGTGGACTTCAATGACCAGATGTTGTCTCCGTATTTAGTTTCCCGCAGAACCAGACGCTGGTATAAGAAGGTGTCTGTATATTTAATTCAATTGGCGCTGTATAATAGTTTTGTTCTCTACAGTAAGGCTGGGAGAACACAATCTTTCCTCAGATTCCAGGAAGAGATCATCGAGAACCTCCTTTACCCAGGAGGTTCCGTGGCCCCATACACCAGTGTAGTTAGCCGTCTACACGAGCGACATTTCTCCAGTGTCGTTCCTGGTACCTCAACCCAACCGTCACCCCGAAAAAGATGTCGTGTCTGTAGCAGGAGTGGAATAAGGCGTGACACCCACTATTTCTGTCCTGACTGTGCTGACCACCCTGCCCTATGCTATGGAGAGTGTTTCCGGAAGTACCACACACAGGTACACTTAGTATAGGGATTGCATCTCACAGGACAGGCACACAGGGCTATTAGGGCCCTTTTACTCACAGCTGCTGCAAACCTCTCCTTTCACCTGGGATAAAGTGCATAACGTACTTTGCCACATCTTTGGGCGATTTGCGCTTTGCACATTGTCCCATGGGGAAGGAGAGGTTTGTTCTATAAAGGTAAAAAAAACGAAACAAAAAAAAAAATTACCGGTAAGTAAAAAAAGTTAAAAAAGTTTAAAAAAGTTAATATGTTCTGTTCTAAAGTTAATAAAGTTATTGCGTTGCGGCCTGGTTTTTTCTTTTGTTTTTTTTACCTTCCAGGTGGACCAACCAATCGACTAGCTGCAGCACTGATGTGCATTCGGACAGAAGCATTGCGCTGCTGTCAGATTACACGCAAGTCGGTGTATGCGGCGCTGCAAGACGAGATTTCTACTCTGCAGTAAAAGATACGTTTGCCGAGGCATATGAGCTGAGGAGGTGGCGGTGTTCATATACTTTGGCAAACACTTTGTATATATAAAAAAAAAAAATCCCGGCAATGATTTATTCATCCACATCGATTGATGTGAATGGAGAAATCGGGTTTGCCAGGGCATACGAGCTAAGTGGGTATGGATGTTGGGCGGAGCTCCTATGTCCTGGCAGACGCCTTTCCCCTCCTTTTTCTTTTTTTGGCAGAGATTTTTTCATCCACATTGATCGATGCGAATGAAGAAATCTGTGCCGTTCATTTTTTTCTTTCAGCCCAGAGGCTGAAAGGAAAAAAAAAATCTCATTACCTGTATGCTCAATATAAGGAGAATAGCAGAAACTCCTAATGCTGGGCATACATGTAATGATTGCGGAGACCCTCAAATGCCAGGGCAGTACAAACACCCCACAAATAACACCATTTTGGAAAGAAGACACCCCAAGGTATTCGCTGAGGGGCATATTGAGTCCATGAAAGATTGAAATTTTTGTCCCAAGTTAGCGGAAAGGGAGACTTTGTGAGAACAAAATCAAAAAAATCTATTTCCGCTAACTTGTGCCAATTTTTTTTTTTTTCTATGAACTCGCCATGCCCCTCATTGAATACCTTGGGGTGTCTTCTTTCCAAAATGGGGTCACATGTGGGGTATTTATACTGCCCTGGCATTTTAGGGGCCCCAAAGCGTGAGAAGAAGTCTGGTATCCAAATGTCTAAAAATGCCCTCCTAAAAGGAATTTGGGTACCTTTGCCCACCTAGGCTGCAAAAAAGTGTCACACATCTGGTATCTCTGTATTCAGGAGAAGTTGAGGAATGTGTTTTGGGGTGTCTTTTTACATATACCCATGCTGGGTGAGATAAATATCTTGGTCAAATGCCAACTTTGTATAAAAAAATGGGAAAAGTTGTCTTTTGCCAAGATATTTCTCTCACCCAGCATGGGTATATGTAAAATGACACCACAAAACACATTCACCAACTTCTCCTGAATACGGCGATACCACATGTGTGACACTTTTTTGCAGCCTAGGTGGGCAAAGGGGCCCACATTCCAAAGAGCACCTTTCGGATTTCACAGGTCATTTACCTACTTACCACACATTAGGGCCCCCTGGAAAATGCCAGGGCAGTATAACTACCCCACAAGTGACCCCATTTTGGAAAGAAGACACCCCAAGGTATTCCGTGAGGGGCATGGCAAGTTCCTAGAATTTTTTATTTTTTGTCACAAGTTAGTGGAAAATGATGATTTTTTTTTTTTTCATACAAAGTCTCATATTCTACTAACTTGTGACAAAAAATAAAAACTTCCATGAACTCACTATGCCCATCAGCGAATACCTTGGGGTCTCTTCTTTCCAAAATGGGGTCACTTGTGGGGTAGTTATACTGCCCTGGCATTCTAGGGGCCCAAATGTGTGGTAAGGAGTTTGAAATCAAATTCTGAAAAAAATGACCAGTGAAATCCGAAAGGTGCTCTTTGGAATATGGGCCCCTTTGCCCACCTAGGCTGCAAAAAAGTGTCACACATCTGGTATCTCCGTACTCAGGAGAAGTTGGGGAATGTGTTTTGGGGTGTCATTTTACATATACCCATGCTGGGTGAGAGAAATATCTTGGCAAAAGACAACTTTTCCCATTTTTTTATACAAAGTTGGCATTTGACCAAGATATTTATCTCACCCAGCATGGGTATATGTAAAAAGACACCCCAAAACACATTCCTCAACTTCTCCTGAATACAGAGATACCAGATGTGTGACACTTTTTTGCAGCCTAGGTGGGCAAAGGGGCCCATATTCCAAAGAGCACCTTTCGGATTTCACTGGTCATTTTTTACAGAATTTGATTTCAAACTCCTTACCACACATTTGGGCCCCTAGAATGCCAGGGCAGTATAACTACCCCACAAGTGACCCCATTTTGGAAAGAAGACATCCCAAGGTATTCCGTGAGGGGCATGGCGAGTTCCTAGAATTTTTTATTTTTTGTCACAAGTTAGTGGAAAATTATGTTGTTTTTTTTTTGTTTTTTTTTTCATACAAAGTCTCATATTCCACTAACTTGTGACAAAAAATAAAAACTTCCATGAACTCACTATGCCCATCAGCGAATACCTTGGGGTCTCTTCTTTCCAAAATGGGGTCACTTGTGAGGTAGTTATACTGCCCTGGCATTCTAGGGGCCCAAATGTGTGGTAAGGAGTTTGAAATCAAATTCTGTAAAAAATGACCAGTGAAATCCGAAAGGTGCTCTTTGGAATATGGGCCCCTTTGCCCACCTAGGCTGCAAAAAAGTGTCACACATCTGGTATCTCTGTATTCAGGAGAAGTTGAGGAATGTGTTTTGGGGTGTCTTTTTACATATACCCATGCTGGGTGAGATAAATATCTTGGTCAAATGCCAACTTTGTATAAAAAAATGGGAAAAGTTGTCTTTTGCCAAGATATTTCTCTCACCCAGCATGGGTATATGTAAAAAGACACCCCAAAACACATTCCTCAACTTCTCCTGAATACAGAGATACCAGATGTGTGACACTTTTTTTCAGCCTAGGTGGGCAAAGCGGCCCATATTCCAAAGAGCACCTTTCGGATTTCACTGGTCATTTTTTACAGAATTTGATTTCAAACTCCTTACCACACATTTGGGCCCCTAGAATGCCAGGGCAGTATAACTACCCCACAAGTGACCCCATTTTGGAAAAAAGAGACCCCAAGGTATTTCGTGATGGGCATAGTGAGTTCATAGAACTTTTTATTTTTTGTCACAAGTTAGTGTAATATGAGACTTTGTAAGAAAAAAAAAAAAAATCATCATTTTCTGCTAACTTGTGACAAAAAATAAAAAGTTCTATGAACTCACTATGCCCATCAGAGAATACCTTAGGGTGTGTACTTTCCGAAATGGGGTCATTTGTGGGGTGTTTGTACTGTCTGGGCATTGTAGAACCTCAGGAAACATGACAGGTGCTCAGAAAGTCAGAGCTGCTTCAAAAAGCGGAAATTCACATTTTTGTACCATAGTTTGTAAACGCTATAACTTTTACCCAAACCATTTTTTTTTTACCCAAACATTTTTTTTTTATCAAAGACATGTAGAACAATGAATTTAGAGCAAAATTTATATATGGATGTCGTTTTTTGTTGCAAAATTTTACAACTGAAAGTGAAAAATGTCATTTTTTTGCAAAAAAATCATTAAATTTCGATTAATAACAAAAAAAGTAAAAATGTGAGCAGCAATGAAATACCACCAAATGAAAGCTCTATTAGTGAGAAGAAAAGGAGGTAAAATTCATTTGGGTGGTAAGTTGCATGACCGAGCAATAAACGGTGAAAGTAGTGTAGGTCAGAAGTGTAAAAAGTGGCCTGGTCTTTCAGGGTGTTTAAGCACTGGGGGCTGAGGTGGTTAAAAGAGGTCATTCCTTCTCCTCTATTTAGTCCGGCCTCACCCATCATGCTATGCGGTTGTTAGCTCTTTCTTTGTGGAAGTCCTGGTGTTGGTTCTCTCTGAGTTCCTGCTCATCCGCATACTTCTGGAAGTTAAGTTCATCTTCTTTGATGTTTTCCCTTACTTGCTGATATTAGGCATGAGGGGTCTCCTATTCCTTCATCTGAGAAGGAATAGGCCATCTGTGTCCTGACACTATCTGCAGGGCCCTGTTAGGGTTATATAGGGCTTAGGTTCCTGCGTATGAACATTTCTACCATCAAGGTCTGTTCATACCAATAGCAATCAGGGCTCGGCATAGGTACTCACTAGTGACCACTTCACTTTCCCTAAGTTCCAGGCCTAATACCTTTTCCCTTCTGTGTTCAGAGTGGAGTGTATTTACCACACTGCGCCGTGCCATTATCAACCGCTGCAAACCGTCATTTTTTAGTAGCCAACCTCCACACGCAGATCCAGGGATCACAGGCTGCTGGTGTCAATAGTACTTACCAGGCCAGCCCTGAACCTAAGGTAGCACTTCCAGACAGGTTTTCAGGGAAAGGGGGAGAGACAACTTTATTCGGTTCAGAGAGTCATGCAAGTTGTACTTTAAGTTACGCCAGCTCTCATCTGGGAATGAGAGTCAAAGAGTTGGTATTTGTAACGGTCACGTCCACACACACACAGGGGGAAGGATAGTGACCACTGCGCTGCACCCTCACCCCTGGCCTTGCCTACTTGCCTCACGAGTCCTGATGACAGGGGACAACTGGACGGCAGTCCCTAACTTAGGATACGTGCAGGGAAGACAGACAAGACAAAATACGGAACATGTCACGCGGTTCCGAAGGTGCACTCGGTCCCCCATTGCCCGCAGACCTGTGGCTTAGCTTTGGGAATGAGGATTTGTGCTTGACCTCATTCCCAGGGCGGCTTTGCTGGCTGGGTGGCTCCCTGCTCCTAGTCTGCCTTGAGCGCCGAGCTGATCACTCGGTGCTCGACTGGTTGGCCTGTCGGTCATGTGACGCTGGCCACGTCACATGACCCTCACTCCCCACTATAAATACAGGCAGCCTGCTGGCCACAGGTTGCCTGTTAATTTCTAGGTTCCTGGCTATTTGTTGGACTACTGAATACTTACCTGATCCTGTTCCCTGACGATCCTCTGCCTGTTCCTCCTGTACTGCGCGTCCATCCTGGTATTGTGACCTCGGCTCCCACCTAACTACTCTCTTAGGACTCCTCTTGTACTTCGCTACTCTCCTGGTATTTGACCGCGGCTTCTCCTGACCATTCTTTGCTTAATCCGTTGTACTGCGTAGCTCTCTTGGTTCTGACCCGGTCCGTTCATGTTCCGTATTTTGTCTTGTCTGTCTTCCCTGCACATATCCTAAGTTAGGGACTGCCGTCCAGTTGTCCCCTGTCATCAGGACTTGTGAGGCAAGTAGGCAGGGCCAGGGGTGAGGGTGGAGCGCAGTGGTCACTACCCTTCCCCCTGTGTGTGTGTGGACGTGACAGTTACAGATTAACAGGCCCAACAACCACTGTATCATGAATCCTCTTATTACCCTGAATGACCATGTCTCTAACTTGACACAGATGGTGCAAGAGCTAGGAGAGAAACTCCGTTCTTTTGAGTTAGGGCAAGGTTCTTCCACTCCTCTGCCCCCCAGTCCACATGGTGAACCCCAGATCAAGCTCCCAGAACCCTTTTCTGGAGACCGGAGGAGGTTTCCGTTTGCGCCCCGTGTCCTCCGGTCCCGAGAGCCAACGCGTGGGGATCGTTATTTCTCTACTACAGGGTGATCCCCAGGACTGGGCATTCTCGTTACCTCCTGGGGCCAGTTGTCTGACTTCCGTGGAGGGGTTTTTTCAGGCCCTGGGTACCCTCTATGACGAACCAGACAGGGCCCTGGTAGCCGAGACGGCTCTTAGGGCACTGGTTCAGGGCCATCTCCCTGCGGAGGAGTATTGCACCCAAATCAGACGGTGGTGTGTCCCCTCTGGATGGAATGAACCAGCCCTGAAGAGTCAGTTTAGGTCTGGTCTGTCTGATATTTTAAAAGATCTATTAGTCAGTTATCAAGTTCCAGAGACCTTAGAGGAGATGATGACCCTAGTTGTCCGACTTGATTGACGAGTTAGAGAGAGATGACAGGAACGACAGTTCTGTTCTCAGATGGTGGTCCAGTCAGGGGCCTTTTCCAGGGACAACACTGAGGTCTCCACCGAGGATCCCATGCAGGTTGGCATGACCCGGGGTAATCTAATCCAGACGTGGAGAGTGCTTCTACTGTGGAGATCCTGGCCATTGGATCAACAAGTGTCCTAAGAGGGTCCTCTCTGACAAGTCTCCTAAGGCAAGACAACCTTAAGACCAGGTACACCCTGATTTTTCTAAATATAAGCTTTTGGTACCCATAACAATTTCTCTGGGGGTTAATAAGTGGCCGGGTAAGGCCTTTATTGATTCTGGTTCAGCGGCCAGCTTTATTGACTTAGAATTTGCTAGTAAATTGGGTATTCCAATGTTTGCTTTACCTACACCTATCCATGTCATGGCTATTGATGCTACTCCCCTGATTGGTGGTACGGTGAGGTCATGTACCTCTGAAATTTCTCTGACCGTGGGTGTGTGCCACTCTGAGAGATGTTCTCTTTTTGTCTTGGAGAACCTACCGGTTGAGGTGGTACTAGGGTTGCCTTGGCTCAGTTTACATAACCCCACAATTGATTGGTTCAAAGGAGCGTTGGTGAAATGGGGACGTAAGTGTGACTCATGCTTGTCCGTGGTCCAGGCTGTGGTTTCAGTAAAGTCTAATACATTACCTTCAGTTATTAAAGAATATTCTGATGTATTATCATCCCCTATTCCAGAGGTTCTACCGCCCCATAGACCGTATGATTGCGCCATAGAGCTAATAGAGGGTGCCGAATTTCCTAAAGGTCGAATTTATAATCTTTCAGGGCCCGAACGCAAGGCTATGGAAGACTATATTAAGGAGAGCCTTGCTAATGGGCATATTAGACCTTCAGTCTCTCCTATGGGAGCAGGGTTTTTCTTTGTTAAAAAGAGGGATGGTGGTCTTAGGCCTTGTATTGATTACCGGAGACTAAATAAGATCACTGTCCAAAATAGATACTCTCTCCCATTGATTCCGGATTTATTTAACCAGGTTCTGGGGGCAACCTGGTTTTCCAAGATTGACCTGAAAGGGGCATACAATCTAATCCGAATCAAGGAGGGAGACGAATGGAAGACAGCGTTCAATACTCCGATAGGACACTTTGAATATCAGGTGATGCCTTTTGGACTCAGCAATGCCCCAGCTGTGTTCCAAAACTTAATGAACGATATTCTTAGAGAGTTTTTAGGTAAATTTATTATTGTCTTTCTCTCCTGATTTCGAATCTCATGTGTCTCATGTCAAACAAGTATTAGAGGTGTTGAGGGAGAACCAGCTATCCGCTAAGCAAGAGAAATGTGTCTTTGGTGTACAGGAGATACTGTTTCTAGGGCATGTTCTGACTCCTCACGCCTTTAAGATGGATCCTGGTAAGGTTTTAGCAATTAAGGAATGGGTAAGGGCTTCATCCTTAAAGGCTTTACAACGGTTTTTGGGTTTCGCTAATTACTATCATAAATTTATCATGAATGTTTCTGTAATTGCTAAGCCATTGACCGACCTTACTAAGAAAGGGGCGGATTTGGAGAATTGGTCTACCAAGGCCATTTCTTCATTTGAAACATTAAAAAAGGCATTTAGTAGCGCTCCCATTCTGATCCAGCCTGATCAGGAGAGACCCTTTATTGTGGAGGTAGATGCGTCCGAGGACGGCGCAGGGGAAGTTCTTTCACAGATCCTGCTAGCCTCAATAACCTGAGACCGTGTGCCTTCTTCTCCAGGAAATTCTCTCCCACGGAGAGAAACTACGACATTGGGAATAGGGAGCTGCTGGCTATTAAATGGCCATTTGAGGAGTGGAGGCATTTTTTGGAGGGGGCAAGGCATCGAGTAACTGTTGTCACTGATCATAAAAACCTAATGTTTCTCGAGTCGGCTAAGAGGTTGAATCCCCGACAAGCCCGATGGGCTCTGTTTTTTACCCGTTTTGATTTCTCCATTACGTTCAGGCCGGGAAGTAAAAATGTGAAAGCAGACGCATTATCCCGGAGCTTCCATGCCTTTCAACCCACTGAGACACCGCCTGAATCCATCCTACCAGCAAACGTCTTCTTAGCAGCTCTAACCCAGGATATCTCGGCTTGCATTAAGGCTGAAAAACATCTGGCACCGGCATCCACCCCAACAGATAAGTTGTTTGTTCCTGTACAATTTCGTCTCCAGCTGTTGGGGGAGTGTCACGTTTCTGCCTTTTGTGGACATCCGGGTGTTGAGGGCACTAAGGATCTGGTTTCTAGGTCCTATTGGTGGCCCACTCTGACCAGGGATGTCAAGTCCTACGTGTCAGCCTGTGAGGTTTGTGCCAGGTCTAAGACACCTAGGACTCGCCCTGCTGGTAACCTACGACCCCTACCCATTCCCAGTAGACCCTGGTCCCATATCTCGATGGACTTTATAACTGACCTACCGCTGGCGGAGGGTAAGACTGTGGTTTGGGTAGTGGTCGATAGGTTTAGCAAGATGGTTCATTTCATTCCCCTGTCTAAACTTCCGAATGCTAAAACCCTGGCGTCTATTTTTGTGAGAGAGATTGTTAGTTTACATGGCATTCCGGAAAACATTGTTTCTGACAGGGGTGTGCAGTTTGTGTCCAAATTCTGGAGGGCCTTCTGTCAAAGATGTAAAATTTCATTGTCTTTTTCTTCCGCCTACCATCCTGAGAGTAATGGGCAGACTGAACGCCTTAATCAGTCTGTGGAACAATTCTTGAGGTTGTATGTTGCTGATGACCAGCAATTATGGGTCACATTCCTTCCGTTGGCTGAATTTGCTTTGAATAACCGTGTCAATTCTTCTGCTGGGGTCTCCCCTTTCTTTTGTAACCATGGTTTTCATCCCCGTTTTCATTCTGGGTCGTCCGTCTCCTCCTCTAACCCTGAAGCGGATAAACTCTCCTCCGAACTGTGCACAGTTTGGGCCCGGGTTCAATCGAACCTAGAAAAGGCTCAAAGTTCTCAAAAACTCAAGGCCGATAGGAGACGTTCAAGGGGGGTGAACTTTCAGGTTGGGGATAAAGTATGGTTGTCCTCCAAGAATCTATCTCTCAAGGTAACTTCTAAAAAATTTGCTCCTCGTTTTATCGGACCATATAAGATCACGGAAGTGATTAACCCGGTATCTTTTAGGTTGGAGCTGCCCGAGTCATTCCACATTCATAATGTGTTCCATAAATCTCTGCTTAAAAAATATTTTGAACCGGTAGTACCATCGAAAGCCTCGCCTCCGCCGGTTCTTGTTAATGATGCTGTCGAGTATGTGGTGTCTAAAATAGTGGATGTCAGGAAGGTGCGTAATGCCTTGCAGTACCTGATTCACTGGAAGGGGTATGGACCTGAAGAGAGATCTTGGGTACCTGCTAGGGAGGTTCATGCTGCTAGACTTGTTCGTAAATTTCATTTAGAACACCCTGAAAAGCCATCGCCTGAAGTCTTGGGTCCGGTGGCCCCTCGTAAAAGGGGGGTACTGTCACGGGGTTCCGAAGGTGCACTCGGTCCCCCATTGCCCGCAGACCTGTTGCTTAGCTTTGGGAATGAGGATTTGTGCTTGACCTCATTCCCAGGGCGGCTTTGCTGGCTGGGTGGCTCCCTGCTCCTAGTCTGCCTTGAGCGCTGAGCTGATCACTCGGTGCTCGACTGGTTGGCCTGTCGGTCATGTGACGCTGGCCACGTCACATGACCCTCACTCCCCACTATAAATACAGGCAGCCTGCTGGCCACAGGTTGCCTGTTAATTTCTAGGTTCCTGGCTATTTGTTGGACTACTGAATACTTACCTGATCCTGTTCCCTGACGATCCTCTGCCTGCTCCTCCTGTACTGCGCATCCATCCTGGTATTGTGACCTCGGCTCCCACCTGACTACTCTCTTAGGACTCCTCTTGTACTTCGCTACTCTCCTGGTATTTGACCCCGGCTTCTCCTGACCATTCTTTGCTTAATCCGTTGTACTGCGTAGCTCTCTTGGTTCTGACCCGGTCCGTTCATGTTCCATATTTTGTCTTGTCTGTCTTCCCTGCACATATCCTAAGTTAGGGACTGCCGTCCAGTTGTCCCGTCATCAGGACTTGTGAGGCAAGTAGGCAGGGCCAGGGGTGAGGGTGGAGCGCAGTGGTCACTACCCTTCCCCCTGTGTGTGTGTGGACGTGACCGTTACAGAACATGAACGGACCGGGTCAGAACCAAGAGAGCTACGCAGTACAAAGGGTTAAGCAAAGAATGGTCAGGAGAAGCCGGGGTCAAATACCAGGAGAGTAGAGAAGTACAAGAGGAGTCCTAAGAGAGTAGTCAGGTGGGAGCCGAGGTCACAATACCAGGACGGATGCGCAGTACAGGAGGAGCAGGCTCAAGGCAGACTTAGGAGCAGGGAGCCACCCAGCAGTAAAGCCTCCCTGGGAATGAGGTCAAACACAGATCCTCATTCCCAAAGCTAAGCAACAGTTCTGCGGGCAATGGGGGACTGAGTGCACCTTCGGAACCCCGTTACAGTACCCCCCCTTTTACGAGGGGCCACCGGACCCAAAACTTCAGGCGATGTCTTTTCAGGGTGTTCCAAATGAAATTTACGAACCAGTCTAGGAGCATAATCCTCCCTGGCAGGTACCCAAGATCTCTCTTCAAGTCCATACCCCCTCCAGTGAATCAGGTACTGCAAGGAGTTACGCACCTTCCTGACATCCACTATTTTAGATACGACATACAGCATCATTAACAAGAACCGGCGGAGGCGAGGCTTTCGATGGTACTACCGGTTCAAAATATTTTTTAAGCAGAGATTTATGGAACACATTATGAATGTGGAATGACTCGGGCAGCTCCAACCTAAATGATACCGGGTTAATCACCTCCGTGATCTTATATGGTCCAATAAAACGAGGAGCAAATTTTCTAGAAGCTACCTTGAGAGATAGATTCTTGGAGGACAACCATACTTTATCCCCAACCTGAAGGTTCACCCCCCTTGAACGTCTCCTATCGGCCTTGAGTTTTTGAGAACTTTGAGCCTTTTCTAGGTTTGATTGAACCCGGGCCCAAACTGTGCACAGTTCGGAGGAGAGTTTATCAGCTTCAGGGTTAGAGGAGGAGACGGACGACCCAGAATGAAAACGGGGATGAAAACCATGGTTACAAAAGAAAGGGGGAGACCCCAGCAGAAGAATTGACACGGTTATTCAAAGCAAATTCAGCCAACGGAAGGAATTTGACCCATAATTGCTGGTCATCAGCAACATACAACCTCAGGAGTTGTTCCACAGACTGATTAAGGCGTTCAGTCTGCCCATTACTCTCAGGATGGTAGGCGGAAGAAAAGGACAACAAAATTTTACATCTTTGACAGAGGGCCCTCCAGAATTTGGACACAAACTGCACACCCCTGTCAGAAACAATATTTTCCGGGATGCCATGTAAACGAACAATCTCTCTCACAAAAATAGACGCCAGGGTTTTAGCATTCGGAAGTTTAGACAGGGGAATGAAATGAACCATCTTGCTAAACCTATCGACCACTACCCAAACCACAGTCTTACCCTCCGCCAGCGGTAGGTCAGTTATAAAGTCCATCGAGATATGGGACCAGGGTCTACTGGGAATGGGTAGGGGTCGTAGGTTACCAGCAGGGCGAGTCCTAGGTGTCTTAGACCTGGCACAAACCTCACAGGCTGACACGTAGGACTTGACATCCCTGGTCAGAGTGGGCCACCAATAAGATCTAGAAACCAGATCCTTAGTGCCCTCAACACCCGGATGTCCACAAAAGGCAGAATCGTCACACTCACCCAACAGCTGGAGACGAAATTGTACGGGAACAAACAACTTATCTGTTGGGGTAAATGCCGGTGCCAGATGTTGTTCAGCCTTAATGCGAGCCGAGATATCCTGGATTAGAGCCGCTCAGAAGATGTTTGCTGGTAGGATGGATTCAGGCGGCGTCTCAGTGGGTTGAAAAGCATGGAAGCTCAGAGATAATGCGTCTGCCTTCACATTTTTACTTCCCGGCCTGAACGTAATGGAAAAATCAAAACGGGTAAAAAACAGAGCCCATCGGGCTTGTCGGGGATTCAACCTCTTAGCGGACTCGAGAAACATTAGGTTTTTATGATCAGTGACAACAGTTACTCGATGCCTTGCCCCCTCCAAAAAATGTCTCCACTCCTCAAATGCCCATTTAATAGCCAGCAGCTCCCTATTCCCTATGTCGTAGTTTCTCTCCGTGGGAGAGAATTTCCTAGAGAAGAAGGCACACGGTCTCAGGTTAGTGAGACTAGCAGGACCTTGTGAAAGGACTGCTCCTGCGCCGTCCTCGGACGCATCCACCTCCACAATAAAGGGTCTCTCCTGATCAGGCTGGATCAGAATGGGAGCGCTACTAAATGCCTTTTTTAATGTTTCAAATGAAGAAATGGCCTTGGTAGACCAATTCTCCAAATCCGCCCCTTTCTTAGTAAGGTCGGTCAATGGCTTAGCAATTACAGAAAAATTCATGATAAATTTACGGTATTAATTAGCGAAACCCAAAAACCGTTGTAAAGCCTTTAAGGATGTAAAGCCTTTACCCATTCCTTAATTGCTAAAACCTTACCAGGATCCATCTTAAAGGCGTGAGGAGTCAAAACATGCCCTAGAAACAGTATCTCCTGTACAGCAAAGACACATTTCTCTTGCTTAGCGGATAGCTGGTTCTCCATTAACACCTCTAATACTTGTTTGACATGGGACACATGAGATTCGAAATCAGGAGAGAATATCAAAATGTCGTCAAGATAGACAATAATAAATTTACCTAAGAACTCCCTAAGAATATTGTTCATTAAGTTTTGAAACACAGCTGGGGCATTGCTGAGTCCAAAAGGCATCACCTGATATTCAAAGTGTCCTATCGGAGTATTGAACGCTGTCTTCCATTCGTCTCCCTCCTTGATTCGGATTAGATTGTATGCCCCTTTCAGGTCAATCTTGGAAAACCAAGTTGCCCCCAAAATCTGGTTAAATAAATCCGGAATCAATGGGAGAGAGTATCTATTTTGGACAGTGATTTTATTTAATCTCCGGTAATCAATACAAGGCCTAAGACCACCATCCTTCTTTTTAACAAAGAAAAACCCTGCTCCCATAGGAGAGACTGAAGGTCTAATATGCCCTTTAGGAAGGCTCTCCTTAATATAATCTTCCATAGCCTTGCGTTCGGGCCCTGAAAGATTATAAATTCGACCTTTAGGAAATTCGGCACCCTCTATTAGCTCTATGGCGCAATCATAAGGTCTATGGGGGGGTAGAACCTCTGGAGTAAGGGACGAGAACACATCAGAATATTCCTTAATAACAGAGGGTAATGTATTAGACCTTACTGAAACCCCAGCCTGGACCACGGACAAGCATGAGTCACACTTAGGTCCCCATTTCACCAACTCTCCTTTGGACCAATCAATTGTGGGGTTATGTAAACGGAGCCAAGGCAACCCTAGTACCACCTCAACCGGTAGGTTCTCCAGGACTAGAAGAGAACATCTCTCAGAGTGGCACACACCCACGGTCAGAGAAATTTCAGAGGTACATGACCTCACCGTACCACCAATCAGGGGAGTAGCATCAATAGCCATGACATGGATAGGTGTAGGTAAAGCAAACATTGGAATACCCAATTTACAAGCAAACTCAATAAAGCTGGCCGCTGAACCGGAGTCAATAAAGGCCTTACCCGGCCACTTATTAACCCCCAGAGAAATTGTTATGGGTACCAAAAGCTTACCTTTAGAAAAATCAGGGTGTACCTGGTCTTTAGGTTGTCTTGTCTTAGGAGACTTATGTAGAAAAGGGTCGGCACTGCTGGAATAGACGCGGCGCACGAGTCAGTGGGGAGACGTCCCAATACTTGCAATAAAGAAGGAAGGACCGGCACTCGCGATGATGATGAATGTTGCGTTTATTCAGTCACATATTAAGGACATATAGTGACGCGTTTCAGCACAACACGTGCTTTCTTCAGACTATACAATAAACTCCTATCACATCTCTTTTATACACAGAGAGAGGGAGGAGTAACAAAACAAAAGAGAAATGACATCATACTATGTAGCTCCACCCACCTCAGGGCTGACACAGGTGAAGTAATGAAAGGTGCAATAAACCAAAAAGGTCAATGTGGATACATTGATGAAACAATGGAACAGTTGATAACAATTCAGGAATCAAGTCCGCTGAAAGAGACAAATGAAATGTGTATTATTATAATCTAAATTCTTATAATAATTCTTATAATAATTCTTGCTGAAACGCGTCACTATATGTCCTTAATATGTGACTGAATAAACGCAACATTCATCATCATCGCGAGTGCCGGTCCTTCCTTCTTTATTGCAAGTCTTAGGAGACTTGTCAGAGAGGACCCTCTTAGGACACTTGTTGATCCAATGGCCAGGATCTCCACAGTAGAAGCACTCTCCACGTCTGCGACGAAGATTACCCCAGGTCATGCCAACCTGCATGGGTTCCTCGGTGGAGACCTCAGTGTTGTCCCTGGAAAAGGCCTCTGGCTGGACCACCATCTGAGAACAGAACTGTCGTTCTTGTCGTCTCTCTCTAACTCGTCTGTCAAGTCGGACAACTAGGGTCATCATCTCCTCTAAGGTCTCAGGAATTTGGTAATTGACCAATAGATCTTTTAAATTATCAGATAGACCAGACCTAAACTGACTCTTCAGGGCTGGTTCATTCCATCCTGATGGGACACACCACCGTCTGAATTGGGTGCAATACTCCTCCGCAGGGAGATGGCCCTGAACCAGTGCCCTAAGAGCCGTCTCGGCTACCAGGGCCCTGTCTGGTTCGTCATAGAGGGTACCCAGGGCCTGAAAAAAACCCTCCACCGAAGTTAGACAACTGGCCCCAGGAGGTAACGAAAATGCCCAGTCCTGGGGATCACCCTGTAGTAGAGAAATGATAATCCCCACGCGTTGGCTCTCGGGACCGGAGGACACGGGGCGCAAACGGAAGTAGAGTTTGCAACTCTCCTTAAAGGAGAGAAACCTCTTCCGGTCTCCAGAAAAGGGTTCTGGGAGCTTGATCTGGGGTTCAAAATGTGGACTGGAGGACAGAGGAGTGGAAGAACCTTGCCCTAACTCACAAGAACGGAGTTTCTCTCCTAGCTCCTGCACCCTCTGTGTCAAGTTAGAGACATGGTCAGTCAGGGTAGTAAGAGGATTCATGATACAGTGGTTATTGGGCCTGTTAATCTGTAACGGTCACGTCCACACACACACAGGGGGAAGGATAGTGACCACTGCGCTCCACCCTCACCCCTGGCCCTGCCTACTTGCCTCACGAGTCCCGATGACAGGGGACAACTGGACAGCAGTCCCTAACTTAGGATACGTGCAGGGAAGACAGACAAGACAAAATACGGAACATGAACGGACCGGGTCAGAACCAAGAGAGCTACGCAGTAAAAAGGGTTAAGCAAAGAATGGTCAGGAGAAGCCGGGGTCAAATACCAGGAGAGTAGAGAAGTACAAGAGGAGTCCTAAGAGAGTAGTCAGGTGGGAGCCGAGGTCACAATACCAGGACGGATGCGCAGTACAGGAGGAGCAGGCAAAAGGATCGTCAGGGAACGGAATCAGGTGAGTAGTCAGTAGTCCAACAAATAGCCAGGAAGCTAGAAATTAACAGGCAACCTGTGGCTAGCAGGCTGCCTGTATTTATAGTGGGGAGTGAGGGTCATGTGACGTGGCTAGCGTCACATGACCGACAGACCAACCAGTTGAGCACCGAGTGATCAGCTCGGCGCTCAAGGCAGACTTAGGAGCAGGGAGCTACCCAGCTGTAAAGCCTCCCTGGGAATGAGGTCAAATACAGATCCTCATTCCCAAAGCTAAGCAACAGTTCTGCGGGCAATGGGGGACAGAGTGCACCTTCGGAACCCCATTGCAGTATTATTATTTTGTTGCTTAAAGGGGACGCTCAGTCTTGGGCTTTTTCTCTGGCGACCGGATAACAGTCCCTCCGGTCGGTAGATACATTTTTCAGAGCTCTAGGTCTCATCTAGTATGACCCAGATTGGATCTCCCTGGCCGAGACCAAATTACATGGTTTACAACAGGGAGAGTGTTCTACAGAGATCTATTGCTCTGAATTTAGGAGATGGGCTACGGATACGGAGTGGAATGATCCAGCTCTCCATAGTCAATTCTGTCAGGGATTGTCTGAGAGGCTAAAGGGTGCCTTGGCCTTTCACGATAATCCTCAGTCACTGGAAGCAGCTATGTCCCTTGCCGTACGTATGGCTAGACGCCTGAGTGAAAGATCAAAGGTCCCTCACTCTCAGGACGAACTATCATATGACGTGGAGGCTTCCTCTGACACCTTGGGAGGAGAGACTCCTGAGTATATGCCTGGTGACAAACCCATGCAGCTAGAGGTAGCTACCCCTGGGCCTGCTTGCAAGTGTTCTAGTCATAAGAAGAGAGTATGTTTTTTCTTTGGAAAAAGGGGGCGTTTTGTTAAGGTTTGTCCTTACGTTGTGCGTCAAGGTGAAAACAAGAAGAAAACGTTTTCCCATCTCACTCTTGGTAGTGTGGGTGGGTAGTCAGAGAACTTACTTTTTCCATTTACTGGTAGTACCTGATTTCTCCTGTCTGCAGAGGTGGCGCTAGAGTCCAAAACTGTGGATATTGAGGTCTTTATTGACAGTGGCGGCAGGGGTTAACCTAGTTGATGGTCAGTTCATCTGTATGCATGGGTTGACAACAAGTGCATTACAGAAAAATATTTTGGTGTTCGCAATAGACTCCACACCACTTACTCAGAAATCTTTGTCACAAATGGTGCAGGACATCCGTTTAAGAGTGGGTGATTTTCATCAGGAATCCATTTCGTGTTTTATGCTGGAGGATCTGCCTGCTCCATTGGTTCTGAGTTAACCATGGTTGAGCAAACATAATCCTACCATTGACTGGCAAGCAAGACAGAATCTCGATTGGAGTGATTATTGCATGGACAACTGTCTTAATACATCTCGTTCTGTCTTGACCACTAACGCTGTTCTCTCTTTTATTTCAGATTTTTCTGATGTTTTTTATGAGAGTGGTTACCAGGGGCTACCCCCACAACGGGAATATGATTGTCCTATCAGTCTTATTCCTGGAGCGAAGTTGCCCTAAGTTATATAACCTCTCTGAACCCGAAAGAGGGACATATTAGGCCATTGTGGAGATTTTCTTTGTAAAGAAGAAAGACAGAACCCTTAGGCCATGCCTGGACTTCCGTGAGCTCAATCGTATTACAGTCCGTGATCCGACCCCCTTCCTTTGATTCCTGACTTGTCTAATCAGATTGTGGGTGCCAAAGAGTTCTCCAACTTGGACATTAGGATGCATATAATCTGGTCAGGATCAAGGAAGGGGATGAATGGAAGATGGCGTTTAATACTACAGAGGGTCATTCTGAGACTCTGGTCATGCCGTTTGGATTAACTAATGCTCCCGCGATTTTACAGCATTTTGTTAATGATATCTTTCATCATTACAAGCCTTTCCTGCAGTGAAGGAGTGTTTTGCTTCTGCTCCTATACTGGTGCAACCTGATGTGTCAGAACCATTCATTGTGGAAGTTGACGCATCCGAGGTAGGGGTAAAAGCAGTTTTATCGCAGGGTCCTTCACCTAGTAAATTGCGCCCATGTGCTTTCTTCTCTAAGAAACTCTCAGCTGCAGAAAGGTATTATGATGTGGGTAATAGAGAGTTGCTGGCCATTAAGTTGGCTTTTGAAGAATGCTGTCATTGGTTGGAAGGAGCTATTCATCCTATTACTGGGCTTACTGACCACAAAAATCTGGCTTATCTGGAGTCAGCTAAACAACTGAACCCAAAGCAGGCCAGATGGTCGTTGCTTTTCACCAGATTTAATTTCATCGTCATCTATCGCCCTGGGGTTAAGAACATCAAGGCTGATGCTTTGTCGCGTAGCGCGGGAGGGGGGGATTGATTCAGAAGATCCTGGTCCGATATTGTCTGAAGGGGTAGTCATATTCGCCCTATATCCCGACCTTGAGGCAGAGCTGTTGGAGGCTCAGGGAGATGCACTGGATTCTTGTTCTCCAGGGAAGTTGTTTGTTCCTTCTGAATTACGTCACAAGGTGTTCGAGGAACATCACTGTACGGTTATCACAGAACACCCTGGGAGCAGATCCACTGTCGATCTCATCTCTCATAGATTCTGGTGGCCAGGGTTGCGTAAGAGTGTTGAGCACTATGTGTCTGCTTGTAGTACTTGTGCACGTGCTAAGATGACACATACTCAGCCTTTACTTTCGTTGCCCATCCCGTCTAGACCGTGGACTCATTTGTCCATGAATTTTTTTTAACAGATTTGCCTAATTCTTTAGGGAAAACTGTGATTTTGGTGGTTGTTGATCGCTTTAGAAAGATTGTGCACTTTATAGCATTGCCAGGTCTACTTAATGCTAAAACTCTTGCACAAGTGTTTGTCGATAACATTGTGAAATTACATGGTATTCCTTCTGATGTGGTGTCTGATAGGGGGACTCAGTTTATTTCCAAATTCTGGAAGGCGTACTGTACTAGTCTAGGGGTACAATTGTCCTTCTCTTCGGCCTTTCATCCTCGGTTGAACGGACAGACTGAACGCACTAACCAGAATCTGGAGACTTATTTGAGATGTTTTGTCTCGGAGAACCAGGAGGAGAGGTCTTCCTTTTTGTCTTTAGCGGACAGGAGTCCACTGAAAAGCTGCCGTTTTTTGGGGCATATGGGTTCCACCCGCAATTTGGCACATTTTCTGGTACAGAAACTTCTGGTTTACCGGAAGAGGAACGATTTTCCTCCTCTTTGTCATCTATTTGGCGGAAGATTCTAAATAATCGGGAAAAAAAGTGCAATAAGTATAAACATATGGCTGACAAGAGATGTATGAATGGTCCAGACCAGAGAGTAGGATATTCTGTGTGGCTGCCAAAAGAAACATTAAGTTGAAAGTACTCTCTTAAAATGTTGGGTCCAATTACCATTGTTAACCCGGTTGCCTTTCGTCTTGAACTCCTTCAGGCTTTGAAGATTCATAATGTGTTCCATAAGTCGTTGTTGAAGAGATAAGTCGAACCTGTTGAACTGTCCTCCTTGCCTCCCGCTCCTGTCATGGTGGACGGTAATCTGAAATTTCAAATAGCAAGGATAGTAGACTCCCGAATTCCCCGTAGAGCCCTCTAGTATCTCGCCCAATGGAAGGGTTACGGACCAGAGGAGAGGATGTGGGTTCCAGCAGCCGACGTTAATGCTAATCGTCTTGCGAAAGCTTTTCACAGGGCTCATCTGGAAAAAGATGATCCTGGGTGTCCAGAGGCCGCCCAAAGAAGGTTGGGTACTGTCACGGTCCCACCTGTGACAGGGACTAGAAGATCGAGTAGACTGGCTGCACATGATTGACAGCCTCTTGGTTTCACCTTTCTGTGTTGTTGCTGGGGAGACACACTTCTTGTCTCAGGTTTAGCTTAAGTGGTCATTCCTTGTCCTCTATTTAGTCCGGTCTCACCCATCATGCTATGCGGATGATAGCTCTTTGTTTGTGGAAGTCCTGGTGTTGATTCTCTCTTAGTTCCTGCTCATCCGCATACTTCTGGAAGTTAAGTTTATCTTCTTTGTTGTTTTCACCTACCTGCTGATATTAAGCATGAGGGGGTCTCCTATTCTTTCATCTGGGAAGGAATAGGCCATCCGTGTCCTGACACTATCTGCAGGGCCCTGTTAGGGTTAGATAGGGCTTAGGTTCCTGTGTATGAACATTCCTACCATCAAGGTCTGTTCATACCGATAGCAGTCAGGGCTCAGAGTAGGGACTCACTAGGTGTGACCATTTCCCTTTCCCTAGGTTCCAGGCCTAATACCTTTTACCTTCCTTACTGTGTTCAGTGTGGAGTGTATTTACCACACTGTGCCGTGACAATAATAAATGCTATTTGCTGAAGAGAGGCAACCCCTTTAACGCATAAACGAAAAAATGATACAAAAAGGTTAGTTAACTCTTTCAATGTATTTTAATGGCTTTTGCCATAAGATGGCACGACATAACACTGTGAACATGTGTTATATGAGTTATCAGAGACAATTTTAGCTTGGCTACATTTTGTATGCACTGTTCAGTGCTTGGCGGTCAAAGCTCGCATACAGAAAAACCGGTGCAAAAAAAAAAAAAAAAAGCAGACGGTGGAGGACGGGAGACAGGGATAGGGACTTAGGGAGCAGTTCCGGAAAGTTTTTGCAGAAACACAATAGATGAAGCAAGAGCAGTGGTGGTGTACTACAAATTCCTGCCAGCCAACACAACACAGAGGGGCACAAGTAACCTTTCTGCATGCACTCACCAACTAGAATGGCTGAGCATAGAGGTATTCTTCCTAATCCATCTGCCTCTCTCGCTCTGCCATTGGCTGGTATACCAAACACCGGTGTCCTCCTGTTCAACCACAAGGGTGATTGGTAGTGTCTATTTCAGCACCAATCACCCCCCTCTGAGCCCACCTGCAGCTTCATTACTGGTTCCTCAAGTGCAGAGGCTGTGATTGGCTACCCTGCATTGACCGACCAATTGCAGCAATTATTGCTGCAGGTGGGAGGTAAAACCTCCCTGAGCTCTTAAATAAGATGGCTGCCTGTCGGGGAGAGCAGCGATCTGAACCCGTTCACTAATCAGGCACGGTGCCGTTTTTCATTGCACCATAAATGCATGGTGAAGGTTGGGAAGGGGTTAATTAGCCTATGAATAGTGGCTTTGATACTTACATGTACGGCAGTAGTTGGCACTTTAAACATGGTGCCTGCTTGCCATTGTACATACATTTAACCCCTCAGATGCTGTGGTCAAATGTGAACACAGCATCTGAGCGGTGAAGATGCAGGAGCCACGAGCTCCCACGCCCCCAATAGCATTTCCCCGCTGAGATTGGGGAAGCTGTTATATGCCTGAGATGGCTTAGAGTCTCAAGCAGGCTGTGATAACCATCACTAGTATATATCAAGACAGGCCTGCAGGTGGCAACACTATTTTCTGTGATTAATAAATAGCGATCACAGAATACAATTAGCAATCTAATGATTGCTAGTTACAGTCACTCATCATGAAAATAAAAGTTCAAATCACTGCCCCTTCCCAAAAATAAAAATAAACCATTAAAAAAAAAACATCATAGGCATTGCCGCGCTCGAAAAATGCCTGTACTATTAAAATATAACAATATTTATCCCATATGGCAAATGGCGTAATGGATAAAAAATTCTAAATGCAAAATCAATGTTTTTGTCAAGTCACCTCCCCAAAAAAAGGAACAAAAAGTCACACCCTTCAAAATGGTATCACTGAAAAGTAGAAAATCACCCCACAAAAAATGAGCCTGCACACAGCTCCGTACACATAACTACAAAAAAGCTTTAGCGGTCAGAAGATGGTGATGAAAAAGCCGGTTGCTTTGTTTTTTTGTATTGTGCCAAATTTTAAAGTTATCCCCTATCCACAGAGAACATGTCATCAATATCACAGTGGAGGAGGTCCAACTCCCAGCACCCCTGCTGATCAACAGTTCGAAGAGAACACAGCGCTCATGTGAGCACTGCATTTTCTTCACTGTTCACCTGCTTGCTGTCAGCATAGCAACGTTGAGCAGGTGTAACTACAGCCAGGGCTGCACCTAGCCTTTCTGGTGCCTGAGGCAAAAGTTGAAAGAACCCCATCCACCCCTCATACCAAATTCTCAACCTAACCTCTTCCCTCCTAACATTACGTACATCAATACAAAACATACAGGGTAATACAAAGCCCCATACTTCTTACATTAAGTGACGTCTCTTCTGAGGCAGATGTTCTCTTTCCTCATAATATCCTTTCAGACCAGACCACCATGATGATTATTCAGCCATCTATGGTCTCTGCAGTTTGACAAACAAAATCTTTGTTTACTACTTTTACATCATCTTGACAAATTATCCTACCACCCCAATACGGTGCTACTGTGCTCCCCAATATTATAATGCAGAAACAGATAAACCCCCCAAAAATCCTAGTACCATGTAGATAGTGGCCTTCAATAATTATTGGCACACAGTGTCCTAAAATAACTGCGCCCAGTAAATAGTGTCCCTGGAACAGCTGATAACAGAAGATCGCTAACTATGAGGATTGGAGGTGGCAGAAGACCGACACAAGCACTCAGCTGATTTGTGACTGAAGCAGTCACTGAGCCATAGGAGAACCATCACCTTTAGCCTGTGACTCACTACATGAGATACCTGGACTGCCGGTGAGTGCAAACAGCTTAACACTTACATCGGGTCACAGATTGTAGCAAGAGCCGGGCATTGAACTCACGGTCCAGGCGCACAGCTGACTGTTTAAAACCAGTGTACCGCTGCCTGCAGGGATTGGATCCTTAGCGCTAGTGTGGGCCAATACACTTAGGACCACTTAAGAGTCGCCGGACCACTTCATTTAATATATAACAAACTTTGGGAGAGACAGTCAGTAGAGACGCAGGAGCACAGCAGGAGGCAGTTTTGAACTGACAACTGATAAGCTTTCTCTGTCTACATAGTGAGAGCCTCCTTGCTGACTGCAAGAACTGTCTTATACTTCCGCCATCTCACTACAAATATTACAACCTGCTTCACCAACTCAGAAGATGAGCATTATTTAACTGCTCCTCAGTCTTCAAACCATTATTTATCCAATCCAAAGTGTGTACGGCAAATCTACTGTTTGTGCCATTCTTCCTCCGTGAAATAGTCAATTATCAAAATGAGCAAAGGCCATCTTTCAGAGAAAGGGTCGAAAGCCCCAAAAACGCCAAAGAAACACACCAAACTACAGAAAAATTATGTAGAAAAAATCACTAAACATAAAGACGCTACTAAATACACGTCTCAAGCTACTAAGTGGTCAGAGAGTGATGAAGAGGAAGACCAAGCCTCAGAATCGGAAAATATACAATCACTCATTAACTCATTACCCACTGTATCTTGTATAAAAAACATGTTTAGAGAATTTTCTGACTCTATCAAAGAAGATTTATCTGAACTAAGATCCGACATCAGGCAAATTTCTTCCAGGGTATCACAAGTGGAAGATTCCGCCCAATCACTGTCTGCACATGCTAGCCATCTCTCAAAAAAACTGACAGAACAAAAGAAAGAGTCATACGCTCTAAAACTAAACCTGGACGATCTTGAAAACAGATCAAGGCGTAACAATTTGCGAATTAAAGGACTTTCCGAAACTGTCACAAATGAAGAGATAACAACAGTTCTTACTAAGATCTTCTGTGAGCTCCTGGGAAAAGATTAAACCTTTGACCTGGGATTTCAGAGAGCACACAGGGTCTATAGACCGAAAAATGTAAAAAACAGATTCACCCGGAGACATATTGTGCTGCCTTCTGGACTTTAGTATTAAAGAAGAAATCTTCAAAAAGGCGAGGTTCTCAAAAAAAATGAGTACGAGGAAAGAGAGGTTTTGATATTCCAGGACATTTCAAGATACACTCTGGAACTAAGACGCAACCTGCAGCCCCTTACTAGCGCCTTAAGAAACAAAAGCCTGAAATACAGATGGCTATTCCCATTTGGATTATTCATCAACTACGCAGGTAAACCAATAATTCTTGGAGAGCATGCTGATGTAGACAAGGCTGCGCAAAAGTTGGAACTGAATAACATTGTGATTAATGACTGGATCGCCGGAAAAGAAGAGAATGAAGAACCACGACTTCCTCAACTCCAACCATGGGAAACGGTGACAACTGTTGACACAGAATCCATCATGAGAGCTCCGCAGAAGTCTCAACACACACCAGCGGGAGAATGAGGACCTTTTCCCTCAAAGCTCTTATACCTACCTGTGAGTTTCCTTCACACATGGAGGATGGTAGTTAACTTTACTAAAATCTTCACAGTTGAGACATTTATGATGTAGTCTTAGCCACACGCTTTGTTAAAGGCTGCATTCATAAGTAATTTTGTTTTTGACTGCTGCACTTTAGTTGTCATTTATTCTTGATGATACACTTATATTGTATTATGTATACACTACATACGGGAAAGGGTTCTGATTAGGGAGGAGCGAACCCGAACTGTATAGTTCGGGTTCGTACCGAATTTTGGGGTGTCCGTGACACGGACCCGAACATTTTCGTAAAAGTCCGGGTTCGGGTTCGGTGTTCAGCGCTTTCTTGGCGCTTTTTGAAAGGTTGCAAAGCAGCCAATCAACAAGCGTCATACTACTTGCCCCAAGAGACCATCACAGCCATGCCTACTATTGGAATGGCTGTGATTGGCCAGTGTAGCATGTGACCCAGCCTCTATATAAGCTTGGGTCACGTAGCGCTGCATGTCACTCTGCTGTTACAAGTGTAGGGAGAGGTTACAGCTGCGACGTTAGGGCGAGATTAGGCAGTGATTAACTCCTCCAAAACACTAAAGACAGTGATCGATCTACAGCTGTGGATCATTGAACTGCTGCTATTTAATTGCTCACTGTTTTTAGGCTGTCCAGAGCGTTTTTCAGTCACTTTTTTCTGGGGTGATCGGCAGCCATTTTGTGGCTTGTGGTGCGCCAGCACAAGCTGCCACCAAGTCCATTTAACCATCAATAGTGTGGTTATTTTTTGCTATATCCTACATCAGGGGCAAGCTGTCACCAAGTCCATTTAACCATCAATAGTGTGGTTATTTTTTGGCTATATCCTACATCAAGAGCAAGCTGCCACCAAGTCCATTTAACCATCAATAGTGTGGTTATTTTTTGGCTATATCCTACATCAGGGGCAAGCTGCCACCAAGTCCATTTAACCATCAATAGTGTGGTTATTTTTTGGCTATATCCTACATCAGGGGCAAGCTGCCACCAAGTCCATTTAACCATCAATAGTGTGGTTATTTAAATCTATCCCTAAAAAAGTATATTAGATTCAAGGTGCTGATAGGGTCATTCTCAATAACTTCACACACACGCTACTGTGCAATTCCAAGTCTAATTCTGTGTGTAAATGTATACCTGTCATTTACCTAAAAAATAGGCCTCAAATTTATATTCATCCAAATCTGTCATTATTGCTTTAGCTGGTCAAGTTATTTAGTGTCCGTCAAAGCACAGTTTTTGTTCTGGGTTGAAATACAATTCCCAATTTTGCAATTCTCTAAATAGTGGTTTCTGCTGTATCAGGCCTACTTTAAATCTGTCCCTAAAAGGGTATATAAGATTCAAGGTGCAGATAGGGTTATTCTCAATAACTTCACACACACGCTACTGTGCAATTCCAAGTCTAATTCTGTGTGTAAACGTATACCTGTCACCCAGCGCCTAAAAAATAGGCCTCAAATTTATATTCATCCAAATCTGTCATTGTTGCTTTAGCTGGTCAAGTTATTTAGTGTCCGTCAAAGCACAGTTTTTGTTCTGGGTTGAAATACAATTCCCAATTTTGCAATTCTCTAAATTAGTGGTTTCTGCTGTATCAGGCCTACTTTAAATCTATCCCTAAAAGGGTATATAAGATTCAAGGTGCAGATAGGGTTATTCTCAATAACCTCACACCCACGCTACTGTGCAATTCCAAGTCTAATTCTGTAAGTAAACGTATACCTGTCATCCAGCGCCTAAATACTAGGCCTCAAATTTATATTCAGCTAAATCTGTCGTTACTGCTGTGCCTTTATTAGTGTAATACGGTACCTAAATAGATAGCCAGATAGTGTTAGGCCTGAATTTGAATTCAATACATTGGGCCAAATTATATTTTTCTTATTGTGGTGAACGGTAACAATGAGGAAAACATCTAGTAAGGGACGCGGACATGGTCGTGGTGGTGTTAGTGGACCCTCTGGTGCTGGGAGAGGACGTGGCCGTTCTGCCACAGCCACACGTCCTAGTGAACCAACTACCTCGGGTCCCAGTAGCCAGCAGAATTTACAGCGATATTTGGTGGGGCCCAATGCCGTTCTAAGGATGGTAAGGCCTGAGCAGGTACAGGCATTAGTCAATTGGGTGGCCGACAGTGGATCCAGCATGTTCACATTATCTCCCACCCAGTCTTCTGCAGAAAGCGCACAGATGGCGCATGAAAACCAAGCCCATCAGTCTGTCACATCACCCCCATGCATATCAGGGAAACTGTCTGAGCCTCAAGTTATGCAGCAGTCTCTTATGCTGTTTGAAGACTCTGCTGGCAGGGTTTCCCAAGGGCATCCACCTAGCCCTTCCCCAGGGGTGGAAGAGATAGAATGCATTAACGCACAACCACTTATGTTTCCTGATGATGAGGACATGGGAATACCACCTCAGCACGTCTCTGATGATGACGAAACACAGGTGCCAACTGCTGCGTCTTTCTGCAGTGTGCAGACTGAACAGGATGTCAGGGATCAAGATTGGGTGGAAGACGATGCAGGGGACGATGAGGTCCTAGACCCCACATGGAATGAAGGTCGTGCCACTGACTTTCACAGTTCGGAGGAAGAGGCAGTGGTGAGACCGAGCCAACAGCGTAGCAAAAGAGGGAGCAGTGGGCAAAAGCAGAACACCCGCCGCCAAGAGACACCCCAAAGGCAGCTTCAAGGAGTTCCCTGGCATGGCACTTCTTCAAACAATGTGCTGACGACAAGACCCGAGTGGTTTGCACGCTGTGCCATCAGAGCCTGAAGCGAGGCATTAACGTTCTGAACCTTAGCACAACCTGCATGACCAGGCACCTGCATGCAAAGCATGAACTGCAGTGGAGTAAACACCTTAAAAACAAGGAAGTCACTCAGGCTCCCCCTGCTACCTCTTCTGCTGCTGCCGCCTCGGCCTCTTCTGCTGCTGCCGCCTCGGCCTCTTCCTCCGCCTCTGGAGGAACGTTGGCACCTGCCGCCCAGCAAACATGGGATGTACCACCAACACCACCACCTGCGTCACCAAGCATCTCAACCATGTCACACGGCAGCGTTCAGCTCTCCATCTCACAAACATTTGAGAGAAAGTGTAAATTCCCACCTAGCCACCCTCGATCCCTGGCCCTGAATGCCAGCATTTCTAAACTACTGGCCTATGAAATGCTGTCATTTAGGCTGGTGGACACA